>NC_044919.1:4361509-4423488 GCF_003576645.1 Ipomoea triloba | reverse complement strand
AAAAAAAAAAATAAAAAAAAAAAAAAAAAAAAAAAAAAAAAAAAAAAAAAACCATTAGCAGATATTACAAATAAATATAGAGTAGCAAAAGCTTCTCTATTACAAAAATGTAATGTCAGATCTTAGTAGACTGAATAATAAATAAATATGGAGATGAAAACCCTTCAACTAGACAAATGTATTCATAAAATTCAAATTTTGTTTTTTTTTTTTATATAAGTTAGGCATCAATATTTTATATGTACATCTTTCCTTATAAGTTTGTACTCATAGTTTTTTTAAATGCATGTATATAGTTTGATTTTGTAGCTTTCTGAGTTTTGTAACAACTAATGTGTCCACACTTAGGCTAGCCTTTACGTCAGCTCATAAAATATAAGGCATTAGAATACGGAATGTGCTGCAAGCCATGGTTAGTTTGTACTCACTTCTGATACAAAGTTTTCACGGCCAAGATCATGCCTAGTCAATTTCCTTTCCCGCATGATCTTCTTCTCCACGACCACCTATGTTCAAATTTATGCAATATAATTAGGGAAAAGAAGGCAGTGAAGGAAATGTTCAATGAACATATAGACTAAGATAAGAATCCAGCATCACAGATTATGTGCCAGAATTTCATGTACTATCACAAACCATGATCTCCAGCATTAACAACAGCATCATTACCACACACCAATTGAATTTTGCATGGTTTCTTATTTTCTCTATCATTTTCTGATAAGAAACATTCTCTAATTTCATGTGAATGATGTGATCATATCATTCAAGACAATTTCTTCTAGCTTAAATCAAATGTGCATTGATTAACAATCAATAAAATAGACTACGGGTATTATATTGATAAATGATCAAAAAAAATAAACTCCAACGGTAAAATATTATACCTGTGTTGCTATTCCAGCATGGTCCATTCCAGGGACCCACAAAGTATTGTACCCAGACATTCTTCGCCAGCGAATGATCATATCCTTTTGTGCAAAAATAATAATCAAATTTGAAAAGAAAAATTCCTCCATAATAGTTACTTCGTAAATGATAATTGATAAACCCTCAACACTTCAAGCATGTGTGTTATTAAGATACCTCAATTGCAGCAGTCAATGCATGGCCTATATGTAGTGCACCGGTAACATTCGGCGGTGGCAAAACCTACATTTGTGCATAGGAAAAAGAGCATTCAACTTAAGTGACATTACTGAAGAACAAAAAGTGCTTGTAACAGTGTAGCTCCCCCACTTCTCATTCATGCTTCCTCCCCTTGCTCACCCCCATTGATCTCATTTTCACTCACATGTCTGGTTTTATAGTTTACATCTTCAGTTCAAGAACATGTCATGAATTCATGATATACTCTAAACCACAGTTCATCTTGTCTTTTCCCATCGCCAGATGTAATACAAAGAAACCCTCATTTCATCTTGACTTACGTTCAACACTAAGCAATAACCATTAAAAGTGAATGTCACCTTGGTTTACTAACTTGAAAACTTGGAGTCTTGGACTGTTGTTTGACAAGACTAAGGCTTAATTGAGCAAGCCACCAATAATCACAAAAACAAGCATTTAAGATAATTACGAAAACTTACAATTACAAAAGGTGGTTTGGAGCTGCTGGGATCAGCAACAAAGAATTCTGATTTTTCCCACCATGCATACCACCTATATCAATACATATTCTGAATTAGAATCACACGGCTAACTTATCAAGAAAAAGTATAACACAAGCACTGGTTCAAAATTGAATCTACCATAGACATGAAGTAGCAAAAGCGTGATAACCAAACTCACGATTTCTCAACAGCATTAGGATTGTATGCCTTTGCCATTTGAGTGGAAAGTTTTTTCTTCTCCCCCAAGGGTGTTTCAGGATCAACGAAATCCTCTGGATTCTCATCTCCACCCTCTCTTTTTGAGCTTTTCTTCTTAGATGTCTTGGGAGCATTGGCAGCTTGTTGTGCCTTAAGAACAAATTAAGAGAGTCAAAAAAAAAATAAAAAATCTGGCAATGATATGATAAAGTTTAAAGGCTGTTATTCTCTTCAATGTTGAGAGGAATGACAGAGACAGGCACTGCACCCCTTCATATATGCAGGATCGAAAAAATCACAAATGGATGGAAGGTTGGTTCAAATTTACCTGCAGTTTAGCTGCTTCTGCCTTTTGTGCAGCCTTGAGTTTCTTCAGTTCTTTCTCCCTAGCCTAAGATAAGAAAAGAAGATATTCATCACTGTTTAGAGCAAAGGTACACTACAAAATAAAAAACAATGCAAAGTAACAACATTCATTTCATTTTACTGCATTCTATTCAAGATGAGGAAGATTATGAAATTTCCATTTTATCTCAACTTAAAGATGCCATAAACGTCAGCTTCCAGTTGGGAAAATCTAATAACAACTATTTGGAAACACAATAAGCACTAAAAGATTAAACAAACAAATAAATAAATAAAAGAAGGAGATAGCATAAGGAAAAATTGAATTCATGAAGAAAGCAGCGAACATAACACAGATTTATAGGTGCTTAAACCTTTTCCTCTTTCTTCTTCTTCTTTTCGAGCTCTTCAGGAGTCAACTGTTTTCCCTCCGACGCTGCCCCCGCCTATGACAAAATTTAATCGCGTTGAGCTGAAAAGTATATCTCAATTGCGAATACTAAAAAAAGGTATTCATTTACGAAACTTTTACCCCAATTTTGCCATTGTTCTCCGTTTCCTGAGATTTTGTCTCTACTCCAGCCTATGAATCAGCAAAGTGAGTATAAAAGCATAAAGCACCAAAAGATAGAATTTATAACATAAGATTTGAATCAATCTGCCAGCATTTGGAGCTCACCATGGTGGCTGCTTTAGTGGTGAATCGAGGAGCAAATGAGAGATGCTTTGAGACTTGTCGCTCCGCAAGGTAGGGCGCGAAGCAAGAAGCCGGCGGCGGCAGTGATGGGCGGCGGATTGGAGTGAAGGAAGAAGGGTTTGCGAGAGTGCGGCGGAGCACAAAACTAGCGTAAGAAGCCGTAATGGAATCCTTAGTCAGTGTGAGTCACCCTGTGACGCTGTAAATTACTCCGTAGAATATTTCTATTTTGGAAATGATAAATGATAATGTAATAGGAGAATTACAGTTGATTCGCTGAAAAATATTTGAAGAAAATAAAATTCAAATTTCATGGAAAACAAATTACAAGGAAAATAGATTTCATTGTTTGGTTGGTGAAAAAGAAAATACTGGGAATATGAATTTCATTGTTTGGTTGGATTTGGAATGGTAATGAATTATGAATATAAAGACTAATATGCCCTTAACAATTAATAGTGATATTATATTATATTATTATTGATGAGGGTAAAATAATCTACTTGTTCAATACTTTCTTCCCAAACCCCATGGAAAACAAAATATCACCTCCTAACTAAGAAATTGTTTTCCTTCACTTTGGGAACTCAAGTTCCAATGGAAAACATTTTCCATCAAACCAAATAACAGAAAAACACATTTTCCTCCATTTCATGGAAAAGATTTTCCATCCAACCAAACACCCTCTTATATATATGAAATATTGGAATTGTTTGATAATTATCTCACAATCCAAATTCTTTGATCAAATAAATTACTTGTAAAAAAATGTTTAGTAAATGGCATGTTTATTAATAGTGAGTAACATATAAAATAATTTATATGATGATAATTATTTTTAGTTTTAAATTAAAAATTAAAATGAATTTATTATTATTTATTAATAAGTTGTTTTTTTATATATAAAAAAATTAATAAGTTGTTTATCAAACATGTTTGTGTATCTTAATACGGAGTATTATTTTTAAAATTAACACAATAATATAAGATTTGAAGTTTGTTTGTGTATAAAGAAGTTTCCAATTTCATGAAAAATATTATTCATTTCAACAATGCCACAACTATTGCTACTTTGTACTTTTTATGCCCTATTTTTTGGAACAAAAAAGTATTAAGCTGACAATTAATTTTAATAAATATGGTAATTAAGTCGTCTAATTGTAAATAAAACCTACCTCATAAACTAGTAAAATAGTACAATTATGTCATACTTAGTATTTTTTAGCAAATTACCACTGGTATGGTGCTAACTAGCCTAACATGTGGCTTTATGATACTTATTGAATTTTAATTTTAAAATTTTGAATTTGTAAATAGTACTGTTTATTACAAAATATTAGTCTTTTTTAAGAATACTAATTAAAATATAGTTACAAGTCATCATTGATGACTGATGTTCTAAAAAATAATAAATTTTTACAAAATAGTTTTTATTATAAATTGTACTATTTTACAAAAATGAAATAAAAGTTATATAATTAAAATTAATGTAAACATTAAGATGTCACGTGTTAGTCTAGTCAACATCACATTATAACTCTGTTTGGTAAAGCATATGTAGTTTAAAATAATAGTTTAATTTTTAAGGCTATTTTAAGTGACTTTTCAAAATAAGCTAGTAATTACCAGATTTTAACTTTTCCTCTCAAGCTAATTATACCAAACAAAACATAAACATGACATCAATGGTATTGGAGCTAATTACACATCTGCACTATACATCAATGGTATTGGAGCTAGGAGTTTCCTTATATTTTAATACACAATGGTCCAATTGAAACAATTTAAAAGGCCGGCATTGAAAACTTAAGGTACTAATTTGACATTTTGCCTATATGTTAATACACAATGGTCTAATTACAAGGTATGGCTCTTTTTTTTTTTTTTTTTTTTTTTTTTGTACAAGGATTGTTTGATGATGGCCGAATGAACTTGTGTATGTATGTCCTGTCTCATCGTATGATCATTGCGGGTAAAGATTTTATTATATTTAGTTGCAGTCGAAGTAGGAATTTCAATTGAAGTTTCATTTTTGTACACAATTGATTTCAGGAACATCTAATAATTAACACCACTACTACTTATGATTTCTATCTATCATCTCTCTCTTTTCTCAAATGAAAACTCTGCTGATTCCATTTCAATCTCACGCTGCAAAGGCTGGGGCTCACGCACTTGATGTCTGTTCTCTTCAGCTTGATCAAGCTCTCTGTGTTGATTAGACCATGGCAGGTTATCTTCAATGTCGTGTGCAGAAGCCCGGGCTGGCGAAGCCCCAACGCTGCTGTCGATCTCACTCCTGTAGTATTGCAGAAGGTGGATGGGAGATGTGCCGTGCAATGGAGTTCCAGGTCTGCTCGACAATGGCGTGACTGAGCCCGAATGGCGGTTCTGTCTTAGCTGCTTTCTTGCGGTCTGGTGCCAGCTCTTCAGCGCCTTCGCCACTCTCTCGTTGAAGATCGTTGGCTTCATGTTCGAGCCCATCTGTTGGAATCGAAACAACGTGGAATTTCGCTATTAGTTTAAAGTTTTAGTTGAGACAGGGGGACTTCAGGTCGGGAAGAATCTCACCTGTGTCACTAGAGCGTATAGGGGAAGAGTGACATAACTGCAGAGGACTTGAATGAGCACTCTGGGGAAACAGAAGATCAAGAGTGATGTTATTATGGACTGTTAGCAATGCTCAATTTCAATTTTTTTTTTTTGGTGACGAGGAAACAGTAACTATGTGCACTAAGTAAACTCTCTTGTAATTCTAGTCAGACCAGATCCATCTAAGTTGTTACATACTTTAACCAAGAAGGTCAATAGGCTGCTTCAGTTTCCTGTAGATTGAATGGATGGTTTGTAGAAAGGACTTACCCCATTGAGATTCTGATAACCAAATCTTCTGTTTTCTCATGAAAGCAGGATTTCAACCCAAATTCATACTGCATATATGCACAGAAGACTCATAGTGAATGGACTGTAAAATTGTAAATCTGTAATCTGTTCATATTTCAAATATATATACTCTGTTTCAAGTGATGATCTGACTTACCCAAGCCCATGCAAAGAAGGCAAGCTGGAATGCATTCTGTGAGAGTAAAACCAACACCGAAATAACTATGTCAGTCACAAATTGAAAAACGTGTTCTGTTTTAACTAAAAGTAGTCTGACCGAACCTGAAAAAGGACAAAGTGGATGAGGTAGAGCATAAGACGAGGGCGGTTGAACCAAAAGAGGTCATCCGCCGGCTGAACAACCGGAGTTCCCTTCACCACCTCTCCTCTTTCTTGGATCCTCAACCCCATCTTGGTTATTATCACCTGAAGCTTTGTCCCCACCAGCAAGATGATCTGCACATATAACAATACCCCTGGTCAAGTATATAATATATAAAATATAAACGTGCAGTCTCACTATCAGCTTAAAATTAATCTCTCGAGCATAAAGTCCTTACGACGAGTGGGATGAAGGGCAACCATAGATAGGAACGCGTGCCTGCAGGTTAGAGGAGATCAAGCTGTCAGAAACATGAATTCATATATTCACAAAGATGGGAAAGATGAGAATGGCTGCTGCTTTCTTACCATGAGTGTTGAAAAGCAGGAAGATAACTGCAAATAGCCATATTGGTGGACTGGTGCAGAAATGAAAACCATGTTATTATTATTATCTGCTAAAAACATGAAAGGGCTGAAGATACATACATTAACAGTTGGATTAAGGTTGTCACCTGATTCCTACCACAACTTTGAAATCTTCTTCCAGTGATCTCTTAATGTACTGCTGGAAATCGAAATTCAGTTGACTCTGTGGAGCTAAATGTGCCTAACAACAAAACACACCAAAATATTATTTAGGATAAGTAAAAATAGAGAAATTAAATGATGTGTTCTGTCTGAACTAAAAGTAGACCGGCCACAGTCTCTTTTTATGGGGTTAACTTTGGTACAAATAAAATTGAAAATTGTATGTTACGTTTCAACTAAAAATCTAATAATTGAAAGTGATCTGAAGAGCTTACAATGATAAACCCATGGCGTAGTGTCATATAATCCACCTTAGGAACTGACCTCACAAACTGTCTAAAGAAACACACCTGCAATTCCCCACAAGTAACCCCACATTAATACATGCAAGGAAGTTAAAATTGTGTCCGCATGAGCAGCTCAGTTAGTTACATATGTGAAGTTTGGGAACAACAATAAAAAAAGTTAAAATTGTAATTATGTTTAGTCTTGGGCAATGTTTAAAATATTGAAAATAATGATAAAAATAAAGAAGTTTTGGATTAGTGTCTTACAATCCAAAGAAGAAATGGAGAACGACTCCAAAAGCTAAGGTGTCTTCTACCAAACGAGGTGTCCCTTGCAAACCTAAATCTTTCTGGATCTGCAAATAAGAGTACAGTAGCAAAGCAAGTTGGCATAATCATTGATAATTTATATATTATGCTTACTTTTCTATATATGTATGAGTAAATATTATACTGTAACAGAATTAGTAGTGCTTAAAAAAGATATTTTTCTTATTTTCTTAGTTATAAATTAAATTCGTTAAATATAGTAATTTTTACATTGTGTTTATATTCTTATACACTTATAAATTCTTTTTAATTTTACATTTTTCTCTTTGTTTATGCTATATTGACTATTTATTTCCATTATTCCTATCTCATTATAATTTTACTAATTTTTTTATTAGGCATTTATTTAATATCGCAATGCGCCATATATATATATTTGACTAGTTATTATTTATAAAATAATATATAGTATCATAAAACCAAATAATCCATATATAAAATAAAAAAATTATTAACTATGTTAGCCGGCCTACTATTCTTTCTTAATATTACCTCATATATCAGGTGTGTTTCTTTTTACATCAACCAAAAATAGAAAAAATAAAATTTGACTTGACTTCCTTTCAAATTTTATTTTCCAACTTTTTTTTTTGTTGAAAATGTCTCCTTGACGACATTTCTTTTACTTTTTCTTCCTAATTATTTTTCATATATATATATATATATATATATATATATATATTTGGTGATGAGAAAAACTCGCAGTCACTACTCAAGTGTGTAGATAGACTGGGTAAATCATATTCCTATATAACAATTTACAAACCATACTAAGAAAGTCTTGTATGATAGACTAGATCAAGAGAGTACGTATTGACAATAATTGAATTTGTAATTTTTAGGTATGATAAGTATGCTCCACTGCTCAACAATTTAGTGTTAACATGTTGTATGTGTTTTCCAAGGCAAATAAAATAAGTAAATCCTACGTTAATTACCATGTGTGAACTGATATTCCAAGGTCTTTGTTTCTGATTCCCATGCTTTCCATTTTCTCATCTGATAACCATTCCAAACCAAATTATTCAGCTACGTTTACTAATTAAAAATAATAATAATAATTATATAAAATATTTTTATTTATATATTATTATAAGTAGAAATGAAAACAAAAAAATTGAAATAAACACCATCTTAATTACTACTGCAATTTAACATATGTAACTAATAAACAGACCATAATTTATTTATGAAAAAGGGAGAAAAAAAACCTTTAATCTGCCGAATGCCAAAGTGATTATACAATACAAGACGTGGAAAAGAGCCAAAACGAATATGAATATGTGCAGTTGATGTATGCCGTCTGCCGATATAAATGGAACCATCCCCTGCAATAATAATATAATATATGTTATTTTAAAAAAGTATTAATTTTATACTTTATTATATTCCAAGGAAATATTTTCTCTTTTTTTTTTCCAATAATTAAATGAAAAATGATAGTGATATCTGATTAATTTATATTCTTAAGATTAAGATAAACATATATGCAAGGCTATTAAGCTAAAGGCTAACAACAAAACGTCATGTCGTCACACGTAGTCACGTACCTCTTTGGCGCATTTGTCAGTTCCGCCGCCGGCCAAAATACGCCGATTACTCTCGCCTGAATCCTCGTCGGCGAACGCCAGAAGCAGCCTTCTTCTTCTTCCTTCGTCACCGTTGTCGCCGCCGGTGTCTTCCCCGTACTTGGCCTCCTCTTCATGTCTATCACAAGGGTGCCATGACTTTGCTAAGGACTTTGATATACATATTCTTAATATTGTCGATTGCCCTATTGTTAACAGCAGCGATATAAACCCTAGTAACATAAGCTCTGAAAAACAACAACAACAAGAGGATGGTGGTTAGTAAAAACCAAATCAGTTGTATAAACTAAGGAAATCGTCACTATTCCATGGTGTACACTACCTTAACCAACATAGGATCACACGAAATAAATCAGTCTAGATTATACATGGCTAATCGACTCAAAACAAGAAAATTTATAGGCTGTTTAGAGTCGAACTTGTACTAAGTTAACAATTTAACTAAATTCAACATATATCAAAATTATCATGTTACGTGCACTCAAAGTTATGTTAAATCTGATATGATAAAACAAAATTGTATATATATACTCACCAGCTTTAATCTTTTCCAGGGCTTCATACAAAGCCTTTTTGTTTCTCTTTTGCAGCAACTGCACAATTATAACATAATGGAAAATGAGAAAAACACTAAAGAAAAAGAGAGAAAATTGGGAAAGAAATTAAAAATATGTATAATTATATATGGATGTGAATAAAAAAAGTGTTTTTTAAACTAACCTTTCCGATCAAATGAATGACGTGTTCTATGACTATGGATACGGCGACGAGCACAAAGCAGACGGCGGCGACCGCCCAAGTGGGCGTTTCTTCAAGGGAACGACCACCACCTCCGCCAGCCATTTTTCTCGTCCGGCTGGCAACCTTAGTTTCCCCGAAATACTACGTTGTTGTTGTGATTCTTGTGAAACCTGGCTGGTTAGAATATTTAAGGCGGAGGAATTGAAATAGGAACGCACTGTATGGATCGTTTGAAAATTAAATGGAGGAGTCGATATGGTATTGACAAATTAAAAAGATGATAAGAAATAATGTGCAACCAAAAATGGTGTTTTATTTGTAAACATATACGTATGAGGTGAGGTGGATGGTGTGGCCAATAATACAGGTCTTAAACATGTAAAGCGAGGAAGTTTCAGAATATTAATAACAGAAATTTTGCTTCATAAGACCTTTGACCCGTGACTTGTATCAATGACCCTATGGTTAAATAATAAGGTAGGTATAACCACATCTCAATCATTATTCTATGAATCATGATTCACACATTTTTTTTAAAAAAATTGTGTGAGACCGACGAATCTCAAATATGTTATACATTTTATGTGTCAAAAAATATTACTCTGTATTTTTTTTTATTTACAAATTTAGTAAATATGTAATACTTTTCATTCTTATCGTGAAGCCAACATAATAGCAATGCCTTACCATCAATGGGTTGTTCTCTCAATTCCCTTTCCCTTTATTTAAATTTCAATTCCTTACCACTATCTGTTCGTAATCCTCTATTATTGGACTTGGGGGGTTTTTCTTCCCCAAGACCTTTTTATTCAATAAATTAATTTCGCTTTAAAAAAATGTAATACTTTTTAGTGAAAAATATAATACTTATTCATCTATAAAAAAATTATTCTTTCACAAAAAGAATTAAATAGGTCCTCAAACATGATATAAGAGAGCAATTATGTTCTTGATTTTTTTTTTAAAATTACAATTAATAAACACATTAGCTGCCAAGCACCTTGTGCTCAAATAGCATGTAGTGGCCTCCCTCAAATGAAAGGTCATGAGTTCGAGCCTCAGTGGAGGAGATATCGAAATTGACTCTTTGTGCTTCAACAGGTTGGGAAAAGTATAGATGAACAGATACTACAATGTAATAGGGTAAGTTGTATTATAAAAAAACACATTAGCTCGTCGATTTAATGCAATTAAACGGATAACTTGTCAAATTGTTGCAATTAAGTTAATTATATTTAACAAACCTAAGGTAAATTAAGTAAGAAGTTGATGAATATCGGTTTTTAATTAAAACATTGTAAAATTAATTTTTGAAAAAAAAAAGATCTCCGGACTCCAACACTTCTTTTTCCGACTAGACAGAGAAAGCATGCATGCTTTTGTATCTTTTTTATTATTTATTTATTATAAATAATCTCTTTAAATATGGTTTAATTGCATCAACAAGTTAATGTGTTTAATTATAAATTTTTAAAATTTAGACGTCCATTTTTAATATAAATTTTAAATGTCTAGTTGACCATTTTTCAGTTTTCACTCAACAGTATTATTTTTTTTCACATAAGATCGACAATCTCACACGTGTAAAATTAACACCTATACAAATTAGATTATAACTTGTATATGTATGCATGACCAGGCCATGCCACCTTTAGTTTTATCTTCATATCTTTGATTATATTCCCCACGGAATCAACCACTTATTAAATTATTATTATTAACTAATTTATAAGAGTGGCAATGTGGCATTACCTATATAAGTAGTAGTTATATGTAATTTTCAATTCTGTTTTTTCCCCTTCCATATTATAATAAATATATAAAAAGAATATTACTACAATGAGATAAAATTTGTGAAAGGTCAATTGACCCCAATATAATATAATACATTGAAGTAGCCTATTATTTGCAGTCAAGCTTTGCATTTGGCAATAAAATCCAACGATCTTGTGGACAAATATAAGGATTGATTATTCGTGACAAGCATTAAATAATTAATTAATTAATTAATTTGTTTTTTCAATCACAATAATTCATTTTTTTTGTACCTTTTTCTTTTAACTGGACCATATATAATTAATTAAGAGCATCTTATGCAACAAAAGTCTGTCAAAATCGACTTCTTTTTCTTGAATTTGTCAAACGAGGCCAGTCCACAGATAATTAGTTTGAACAAGTACTCCATAATTATGAAATATATAGATTGTAAAGGTAATACAATGTGTAAAAAGGAAAATATACTTGTAATTTCAATTTTTAGTCGCTTTCATGTCTTATTCATATTTGTCACATCAACAAGTATAATTGATGGAATAGAATCTGGGAGTCCCATAGTAGAACTCATGTAAAAATAATAGATCAGATAAAATGCCACGCATATGTAATAAGGTAACTGGAGGAGTTGCTCTCGAATAGGCCTGACCAAATTAAACTCATAGATTAGCATCTTTTTGCGAGATGTTAATTAATAATCTCACATGGATAAAATATAGAGAAACATGCATATAGGTTTATAACGTCATAGGTAAGAGTTTCTGTAGGAGGAGTCTATTGACATTTTTGATTTGAATTGATAAGATATGAACAACTTAAACTGATTTCCTTTATTGACTAAAGTCACAATATAGACTTTACTCAAAATGTACCTTTAGGCTTTAGATAGCAGCTGTGAGTTTTTTCATAAATCACATACTAACTAATTAATTATATTCTTTTTTTAATATGGTATGCAGAAGTAATTAGTCAAATATGTGTGCAATAATATATTATAAACACAGCCTGCAATTCCGCAAATATTTTATGTATGACTGTTGTTTTACATGCACACTTGATTTTCTTGTCACAAAATAATGAAAGAGATGTTACTCAATGACATTATTGTCGTCGGTCCAAACTATATCAAATATAATAGCAAATGCTTTATGAGCTTATTAAAAAAATATTATTGTCAATTCCTTCTCGATTAAGCCCATTGCATTGTGCATTTTTAGTGCAATTTAACTTTCGTGTACGTGATTTGTGAATTATTACATAATAACGAAGTTTATCCCGTGCACGTCATCATCGGGTAGTGATTGCGAGATTTCCCTCATTGTCACCCAAAAATAAAAAATTACAAGTGACTCATACTGCTGGTGAGCTGAGGGAAGATTTGTTAGGAACAAACAAGACACTAAAAGTTAATATGTATGACACTTTGAACATTGAATTGTTGGATAGAATGTGGTATTTTTAGAAAATTCAGAAAGCCAATTAAGGAACCAAACGACATATAGAGGAGACAAATATTAGAAGCAAAAATTCTATATATGTATATTAAACTGGTGATTAATTAAATTGATGACCTAGTCTTCCCACACTAATTAAGTATTTCCTCTTATTAATTAAATTAATTAATTCTCCATCGCTATACATTTTTTAGGTGACGAAAAAAATTCACAATTACTACTTGATAGTATGCACTGAGTAAGTTCACACATAAGAGATAAATTACATTAACCTAATATTCTACGTGACATACTTAATTGAGAGGTTGTTTGACATCCATTTTTCTTTATTATAATAATTGCACAGAGAATTTTTCTGATTTCGGAAAGACGACGTCGTAGATCTAGTGGCACGGCTTGTGGATCCACTGCATTGCCACTTCGCCACTCTACTTGCTTCACCACAATTCATTATTTTTTCTTTATTTACTATGACCATCCAATCTTGATTAGTTCAAAGTTTAGGTACTGAGAATCCATATTGTTGAAATATTAGATATCAAATTAATTTAATAAACTTAGTCTAATAGATCGATATTCAAAAATTTAATGAAACGATCTGAGCATCAACTCAACCAAAAATTCATGTTAAGCACCCAAGTATGTGCATCATACACTACATTTAATGTGGAGCTTTGCCTGATAATTGTATCTAGTTGGGCATTTAGAATTTCATAAAAGCCTGTGCATACCTAGATCCAATTTTAGTTAATTTAACATTATTATTGTTGTTGTTATGGGAAATTGTAAGTGCCAATATACACTTATCCTTGGTACCAAAGAAGGGGTTGAAGGGCTTGTTGCAAATGCTAGTTCTAATTGTGTCACTCATGAAAGTGACTTATCCAATATACACTTATTTTGGTTGAGAAACTCATTACTACTAAATAAGGGTATGTACTTTGTAAATTCAGCTCTTATATAATAACTTGCAAATCACATATAAGATGTAAAGTGTAGTAAGAAAATCATAATAATACTTGCAAGAATTACATTTGTGATTTTCATATACAAAAAATGATGTTACTCGTACTTGACCACTCTTTTCAAGGCAATTGCACTCAACTCTTTCCAGAGATAATGAAATTTGGGTTTCATACATATATACTCAATAATGTAAGCCAAATTATACATGATCTCATATCATTTGACTTCATTAAATATTCTAGATCTACATACTATGACCTTTTACATGCTAATTACAAATACCTTGAGTTAACCAAACTCATTCATCACAAGTGGTGAAGAGAAAATGTTAAAAGTAGTGCTCATGAACAAATTAAGACATAATGTGTTTGATTATATAACCGTTGAATCGTACCGCATAGTATTATACATAAATTATCTCCTTTCTAACGAAGCAAAACTGAATAACAAATTTTGACGAAGTAGACCACGAATTTATTTCAAGCAAACAATCAATTTAATCAAATACGAAAATAATCTAAGATTTTAATTATAGCTCCGACTGTGCGTGTATAGTTTGAACATAATAACGTTGATACTTGATAGGTGTAGACTTGGTATGGTACGATCATATATTTCGATTGGTACAATCACAATATTATGACCCCATTTTCAATGCAAATTAAATGAGAAGAAACAAGTTACAAGACGGCAATTCTATTCAAGCTGCTCGAGATTGTAGGGCGTTTGGATGGTGGTCCGGTAGGAGATGAAGATGGTCGGAAAATGATTGATACGGCTGACGACGTCGTCTGTTATGAAATTAATGGCTGGATGGGCTTCATAGTCTACCCTCCCACGACCAAATCATTTAGAATTATTGCTTGCTGTTATAAAAATATAAATAAATAAATAGCACCGACTTCATTGAAACTTAGGAAACTGACCATACAAAGCACAATGATTTATGGCATCTTAAAAGTTGACAAGACAATATCATCTTAGATAGTATAGTGATTGCAAAATACCTTTGTGGTTTGATGGTATTATTGTTGCTTTCTTTAAGTAATGTTTCTGATTTGAGTCTTATCTCAATTAAAGGTCACTATAATTTGTTGAATATTTTGTCCATCCGGATTCACCTCCTCCCTTATTTGTTAATGTACTGAACTTTTGATTTGAGTAACTAAGTTAATGCAATTTCGTTGTGTGCTTTGAAAAAAAAAAAAACTACAAGTAAAACGAGTTTTCTAAAGCAACAGTCATTATTGCATGGACCATGGTCCACACAGCTGTGTGGACCATAAGTAAAAGGTACATTTTTAATATACTAAAAGTACATTATTTTAGGGTACATTATTTTTGTACTAAAAGTATATTATTTAATATATACTATCAAATAATGTACATACAGTACAAAAATAATGTACCTTCAGCACAAAAATAATGTACTTTTAATTTTTGATCCACACAATTGTGTGGACCATGGTCCATGCAATAATTTGCCCTAAAGCAAATAAGCGAGTTCGAGCATCCTATATTGAGAACTTTGAGGTTGTGGACAAAGGAAAAACACAGTTTCGAAAGATGTTATGGGTTCGGCCCAATACTAATGGGAATGGTCTTTTGATGGCGATATTGGGCCAGAAAAACAGCATGGTTTAGGTCCAACAGAAAAGCATCAGAGTGAAAAAGAACTGGGGCATTCCGAGAATTGAACTCGGGACCTCTCGCACCCTAAGCGAGAATCATACCACTAGACCAAATGCCCACTTTGAGCAGTCCCTAATTCGAAAGAATATAATTGATCAATTCAAACATTGAAGCTAACAGCATTATACCCACACCCCTGCATGGTTGAAACTTTGCTGGTGAATTGGTGTAGTGTTGCTACTTCTTTTTTGAGTGACGATGAAAACTACAACCACTATATGAGGGTAGACATTAATTAAGTAAATTATCTCATTATATTGTAATTCCAGTCGATAAAGGATCATAATAAGATAAACTAACATATATTGTACATAGCTATTCGACTCAAATTAAAAAGACATATAGGTTGTTCTTGCTGTGAATCAAAGTTGTAACCTTATGATTATCAAGTCAACAACTTGACAAACTTGGTCGGGGTTACCCACAATGCAAGTGTTGCTATTTTTGCATCCAATGATTCTTGCACTTCTCTATATTATGCTTCTAATTACTAGTGGTTTAACTTTAATTTTTTTTAATAAATACAACACTTTTTTATGCTAATTAGGCTCGGCCTAGAAAACCCAAATTGTAGATTGTGATTAAAAAAAAAAAAAAAAAACTAAAGAAAGATGGTTAATTTACTTGAAACAGTGTTGGGGGAGATTTCATAGGTGGGGCAAGAATGATTAATTTCAACAGCTTCATTGTTTATATTTGTGTTAGCTGTAATGAAGATAGTTTATATATAGTGTCCTCACTCCCCTCCATGGCTTTAGGAAGCTAGGACTAAGGTAATTAAATTTTAAAATTTTAATGTTAATGGTCCATTTGAAAGTGTGTGGTGTATTTTATCACTTTTAATTTTACAAATTGTTATAATTAATTTTTTTAATAGATCGGAAGGGAGGGAACAAGTTGTTATAATTAGTTGTCAGCATCAAATTACAATTGCAACTTGTTTAATTTGTGTTACGAAATTCTTGAATAAAAATGCATTGTAAACCGATGAAAAGAAAATATAAAATAAAATTGGACGAGCTGTCGAATAGAGGTTAAATGGTCAAGTTCAACATCGTGACGCTGACTGAAATGCAAGTATAAAGAATTAAAGTTATGTTTTATTATTTATTACTTTATTTATATAATTATTTTAATTTATGTAATGATAAAGACTTATTCTGATAAGTCATACTTCCAACCTTATCGATCTTCTTCTTATTTTTCTTCGTCTTCTTTTGGCTGCAGCCAAGTTTTGAATTTCATAATCTGGGTCAGGTTTATTATATTCTTGGCTTCTTGTGGCTGCCACATTTTTGACTTCAACTAATGGCACTTCATATATCCCCTCATTGTCCCCATTCCTCATTAATACTAATATTAATTTTAGAATCAAGCGTTTATCATTCGCTAGAAGTTGTAATTTTATTTATTTATATACTGCCACCACATTTTCGAGAGACAGGGTGTTCGACTTGACCCTTCACCAACCTAAATTTAGCAATTCTCTTAAACATTAATTAATGAATTTGATCATTTACGTACTAAGCCTCAGCTCAATAATTAAGCCACCTATTCATAATGTCCTAAATCAATTCTATCTCAAATTGAGTTGAAGCATGCATAGATCAGATTAGGCAAAACAGTGTAGTGAAAGTGACATACTTTTTTGATACTTATCCACTTGCTAAAGAATACCATTTATTTGATACATTTCAATTGTGAGGGTATTGGGATCTGGTTTCCCGATCCTTTAGTTGTGCATCTTGTCTTGCCATATTTCTAAGTTAGGTAGTTGAAGAAAATAAGAAATAGTGTGCCCTTGTAATCCAGCATGCATGAGTTTTACTTTGTGTCTGTTTGGAAAAAAAAAAGTCAATCGTTTAATTTAGTGTACAATGATCCAAGTTTCAAAGTAACATGGTTAATAATATTTGTTTTTTGAGTAACATGGTTAATAATATAATCATTTGCCCGCGCATATTTTATAATCGTGATGCACATATAGTGTAATGTTTATATAAATTAAAATTTATTTTTATTAAAATATATATAAAAATAACATTTCAACCTAGTAAAATAAATGTAAATATATGTGATTACTTGCAGTTTAGTGTTTATGCATATTAATTGAGGTATAGATTTATAATTATATAGAACAAATATTATGAATATAGTATATATGATAAGTGCTATTAAACATAATGCACCTATTGTGTAATGTTTATGCACGTATATATGTTAAACTTTATTTTTATGAACATAAAGAAAAACATTATGTGTTGAGCCAAGCAGTCCGTTTCTTCGTGTGATTATATCGAGTGGTTGTCTAATCCTCATCCTTATCTTTGCTCAAATGAAACATTAAACGATTCATACAAAGGTTGAACACTTTTAGAACATGAGAGAATGTTTCAACAAAGTGTTATTTTTTTTGGTGCGTCTGCCTTTGCTTAAAGTAGGAATTATCTAACTCTTCTGAATTTGGCTCCACCTACATCAGGTCATCAGCAAGCAGATGCCCAACAACTCTTCAGGAAGATTCTCAAGGATCGTCGTACCATGCCTTTTAGTCTGACCAATATCCGCAAATTGTGACAAAATAAAGCATATTTGTCAAATTAATATCAAATAGATCAAGTGTCATGTTAGCACCTGCAAGAGATATGTTGAGCACGCACACATGCATACACACGCACATATATGTGTATACGTATGTGCGCGCGTAGTCCAATCAATTATCAGCTCAATCAAATCTTTCAAATAGGTCTAATCATATGATACCAAATAAAAATATAATATCCATAAATAATCAACATCATATCCTAATTTTTTGTGTAGTAGTGTAACCAGTCTCCCCCACCATTGTATCTCCAAACCCCTAACTGCCCAAGCACCCCAAAGTCCCAAACCATCCAAACACATTAGGTTTACAAATTACAAGTAATAATTAATTTCGCCAATTATTATGCTTCTCAAAATAAAAAAGAAATTATTTTTGGCTCAAAGATCAGTTGTACTTAAATCTAACAAATGAAGAAAAATAATAGAAAAGGACAAAAGCTCCTTTGAAAATATTGTCCTCATCGGTCCACACTCCATCATGTGATACATATATATACTAATCTGTTTATGAATTATTGTGATGGATCAAGAAAATAAATAATTAAATAAAAGATAAAAAAAATTCTAATTATTGAAATGGATTAAAGTATTATATATGGTACACAAAGTCAATGTCATTATCTACTTAATAAGCTTTTTTATGAATAAGAAAAACGTAATCAATTACGTGAAGTTTATTTCATCTTCTTGTGATAAATAATAAATAAAACGCTACGGAATATTTATGAAAAATATATACTATGATACAATGTAATAATTTTTCATATCTATTGACTAAACCCTCTTAATTGAACCCATTACACAAGTTTTTGTGTAATTTGCAAGTTATATTATTACACATAAGTGTGATTTATTCAATGCACACAATTGAATAGTGACGGCAGATTCTCTTATTACCCAACAAAAAAGTCAAATAATATACTGCGAGACTATTAATTCAGTTTTAACTTGACTCGGGTTATACTCATAAAGTTTGATTTTTATTCAAAAGAGAGCACGGCTCATAATTCTTTAACATAATATACCATTTAAGAGACTCTAACATTCAACATTGTAGTTATATTAATACAATGATGCGCCAAGGACCTTGTGATCTAATGACACCAAATTACTCTTTTATATAGAAGATTGTGGGTTCGAATCTCTGCATTGTAACAGTATCAACAGTACTCTTTTTTTTTTTTCTTTATATCATTAATAATATTTGAACTTATGCCTTGCCGCGGTTAGCAGACCAAAATGTATACCCAATGAATTAATGATTGGGCCTAGGAAATTAAATGTGCAATTGTTATTTGTACAAGTTGTAAGCAATAAATGTGCCACGCCATCCAGTATCTTCCAAATTTCAATTAGTATAAGTATCCCTCCAAAATGTTAATCAATACCACATCATATCGATCAGATCATACTTTCTTCATCAATAATGCTAGCTTAGCTTCTAGCTTTCTTCTATTCATACAGGTATTCTTCTTCTTCTTCTTCAGCTTTTTCTTGAATTTGCTTTTGATGCTTATATATCTGTATCTTAATTATACGTGTCAACATTAGAGAAATTCGTATTCGGCTTTGACAACTACTTAAGTTTTTAAAATTTAATTTATTCTTCTTAATACAACCAATTTTGCAGTTTAGATATATAGCATACATCATATCAACGAATGTTGCAAAGTTAGAAAAATGACCATGAAAAGTTAGTTAAGAGTTTTTAATATTTGTTCATTAAAATTAATACTTCTGTCACTTTAATGAGTAACTCTGCTGTAATATTGACAACTTTGAAAATATAAGTGATAACATATATAATTGAAGGATTGAATCGATTAATTGAGCTTCTTAATTTATAAAAATAAAAATGTGATAGGCTTGCCATGAGTATTTAATTTGACAAATTATTAGTGGGGCGTGGATGCAATTTGTCAAATGTCTACCACTACTTAGGCTTCACAATTTACAAGTAAATAGCCCAAAATAATCATCAAGGGCAAATTATGCAGGTCCACCTTGCAAGGTGGACCTGAATCCAAAACTACGTCGTTTTGCCTCTTTATTATTATTATTATTATTATTATAAATTAGTAAACACATTGCTGAATTAGAGTTGCCCAAAAATGTGTGAATGTAGAGGTTTCAAAGTGTGAATGTAGAGTATAGAAATCGTGAATGTAGACTTATGATTGTGTGAATGTAGAGTTGCCTAGAAATGTGTGAATGTAGAGGTTTCAAAGTGTGAATGTAGAGTATAGAAATCGTGAATGTAGAGTTATGCATGTGTGAATCTGTAATAGAGTTAAAAGTTCTAGTAACTTGTAGCCCTGTAATGTGTGAATGTAGAGTTCTTAAGTTGTGAATATAGAGTACATGACCTGTGAATATAGAGTTTTGAATGTGTGAATGCATAACAGTGGTAATATATAGTTACTAAACATATAATCCTAATGTATGAATGTGGAGTTTACAAAGTGTGAATGTAAAGTATCATATAATCCTGTAATATGTGAATGTGGAGTTTACAAAGTGTGAATGTAGAGTATAGTGTATGTGAATGTAGACCCAGGTCCACCTTGCAAGGTGGACCTGGGTCCACGGCATAACAATCCATCATCAAGATCAGTATAGTAACATGTTGCATTTATTTAATATTTTTCTTATTAATTAGTTTATTATAATAATATTTCAACATTTTAGTGGTCCAGTAATTTAGGCATATACTTAAATATGTTCGTACGCATATATAATACATGTAACACATAAAACTCTTATAATATAATATGTATTTTTTTTTTATAGTGTGAGTGTTAATTTTAAATAGAATTTAGTAAAGAATTTAACGAGCGAGAGCTATAAGTGTGAATATGATAATATGATGATGTATGCAATTTAGGGTCATAATTGATAATTCATCCCCCACTTAGAAACTTCGAGGCCACTAATATTTGTGTGCGTCGCCAACATAACCTTAGTGGATACATAACTAATGAATCCACGAACAAACTTTGTTTGCAAGTTACACCATCTATCCAAATTTCATGATTTCAACCTATGGGATACATTCTAGAGAAGAAATAATAGTAACGTGTTCTACTTTTTATATATTTATTAGTAATAGACAATTTTGTTGAAATTGATGGATTTTCTCTTTTACTTTATGGATCTAGTATTTAGAGTCGGCCCTGGCCATGTCTTGTCAGTGCAAAAGCACAGGGTCTATCCCGAAATTTTTGAGGCCCAATTTTAAAATATATGTATAAAGTTATTATTTTTATACTTGATAATTATGTTTTTAGAATCTATAGATTGGTCTTAAATTGTAACTGAAAATTAAATTTTGCAAAAGAATTGACATTGGAGTTTTGGTAAATAATTTTGTATTTAAATATGCACTAAAAACGTTATTTTTAAATTAAATTTTGAATTGTTGTTTTTTCATTGTTGAAATTTTTTATTATATTTGGACAAAATTTTTATTTTTGTTATAGAATACAATAACTTTCAAATAGATTTGGACTCAATTACCTTAGTGATACAGATCTTCTATACTTCTATGGTTATCTTACAGGAGTCTTTTGAAATTATGTTTTTTTTTTATTTAAATTACCTCTATAAATAGACATGACACCTATTTTTAATGTAATAATCCTAACTAGTATTGTGTTGTATTTGGTATAATTACTTGTGTAACAAGTTGTATCGAGTACCAATGGCAAATAACCTAGCTTGTAACTTGCTGCATAGGAACCACACATTAATAATTTTAAATTAGCAAGATACCCTGGCCTTCTAGTTCAATAACAATAAACTAATTATACATACATACATATACACACACACACAAAGTATTCGTGATGCTAATCTTCGTAGGATTGCAAGACAATAGGGGAGGAGTGGAGGGCTCACTCCCCCCCCCCCCCAAAAAAAGCATGTATAATGTACATGCATAGCATTTAATAATATAATACTACTTGCATGAAAAATATTTATTAAAAAAATTATACTATATCATTAACTTTTAGTTGGTTTTCTTAGTACGATTTATATTTCAAGTGTGATTTGTAAGTTATTACACAGAGTGCAATTTATCCCATATATAATCTTGAGTAGTAACTACGAATTTCCTCATCATCACCCAAATTATGAAGGATTGTAGTACTTATTAAATACTCCATCTATACCATTTTATTTGTTGTACTTACTATTCATTGGTCAAATCACATTTTTTCTTTGTTTATTTTCTTTAGTATTTTTTACTTATTTTGATTTTTTTTTTTGGTGTTTAATAGTTCTTTCCGTGTAGTTTCTAAATATAGAAATATTGTATAATAATAAACTTAATATTATCAAAAATTAGATTAAAAATAATTTTAATTAAGCCTAATTAATCGAATTAGACACACAAAATGGGAGGGAGAGGGTATTACATTACATAAAGCCCAACAAGAAAACTTTAAGTACAATACCTACTTTCCTATCTTGTTCTAAGGTTTGAAAAGATGGGTTTTCAAGCTAAGGCTGCTAGTGGTGAGTTGACAATGCAAAGTGATTGTACAAATTAATGTTTCTATATAAACATGGGTTTTAGCTATAAATAAAAAACAATAATGAAAAACAGTTGCTTTCGGTGGGAGCCTAGCAAAGGCCAGGCGTGGTGAAGAATAGCCCAAAGGTCTATTTAAAGAATAGTTGCGTATTTGGCTGCTAGTAGTGGATGCATGTTTAGTGGCACAAGGCCCCTTGCAACCTTGCACTATATTTTTTCTTTTGTTTTAATGTGCAACTTATACTCTTATATAAACATTAGAGTTTGCCCATTTGTTTGCAGGTTCATCAACATCAGCAATTGGAATCCCAAACCCAAAAACAATGGCCATTCCCATCTTCAAATCCATCTTCCTTCTATCCTTGCTACCCTTTCTTTTCCATATTCGTTGTGGTAATTTTCTCTTCTGTCGGTGCACATTTTGTATAATTAAGTATCGGTGTCAACTGATGTACGACGTTTTATATATATTAGTATTAGGTAACTGATGAAGTGTGTTATTTATATATATGTAGCAAAAGGTGATCTCCAGATGGGTTACTACTCGGAGAGCTGCCCAAGAGCGGAAGACATCATCAAGGAACAAGTGATCAAGTTGTACGAGGAGCATGGGAACACTGCTGTTTCTTGGCTTAGAAACCTCTTCCATGATTGTATGGTTAAGGTATGTGTATATATATGATTAATTCTATCATAAAATTACTAATTAAGTCACCTTATCTTAATTATATATGTATTGGACTGATCGACGTCTATAGTAATGTAATGGTAAATTTCATGTGTGTATATAGTCATGTGATGCATCGATACTTTTGGACTCGGTAGCTGGTGTGGAATCAGAAAGGCAATCACCAAGAAACTTTGGAATGAGAAATTTCAAGTATATTCAGACCATCAAAGCTGCCCTGGAGGAGGAATGCCCTAACACCGTTTCTTGTGCTGATATTGTAGCTCTTTCAGCTAGAGACGGTGCTGTTATGGTAATAACACCGTAACAATTACAATATTCTTTTTTTTTTTTTTTCTGTTTGGCTATTACCGATTTAAAATATACATATACATTTCAATTTGTGAGTATAGTTAAAAGGGCCACGGGCCGAAATGAAGACCGGGAGGAGGGATAGCAAGGAAAACTATTTAGCAGAAGTTGAGAGCTTCATCCCCAACCACAACGACTCCATGGAACTAGTTCTGTCACGATTCCAGTCCATTGGAGTCGATACAGAAGGAACTGTCGCCCTCCTAGGTAATTAAAATAATACGACATCGATTTTATTAAATGATTATAGTACGAAAAATTGTACCAAAATGTTTTATTTATGTTACGTTAGGTGCCCACTCAGTGGGGCGGGTTCACTGCATCAACATTGTCCACAGGCTATACCCCACCGTGGACCCGACGCTGGACCCCACCTACGCCGACTACCTGAAGCTCCGGTGCCCGTCGGCGGAGCCTGACCCGAAGGCGGTGGAACCGACATACGCCAGAAACGACCGGAAAACACCCATGATCCTGGACAACATGTACTACAAGAACATTCTGGAACACAAGGGGCTGTTGGTAGTTGATGAACTGTTGGCCACTCATCCTGCGACCGCTCCTTTTGTGGAGAAGATGGCGGCGGATAACCAGTATTTTCACGACCAGTTCGCTCGGGCTCTGGTCGTTCTGTCGGAGAATAATCCGCTCACCGGCGACCAAGGGGAGATCAGGAAGAATTGTCGCTACGTTAATAGTAACTAAAAATAATAACAATGTTGCTAGTTAGCTAGCTAGCGGTTGAGACTTGAGAATTAATCTCTCTCAGCTCATATCAACTGTAAACTACTGCCAAGTGGCAAGTGTAAGTGTCATCACCTATATCAAATTAAACTCGTCATCTTTAAATACCTGAATAAGGTATGTTTTATCTTTTTTAAGATGTGTATTACTCCGTGTTTAGTTTGGTCCAAAAACTAATGTGGGAAGGATACCTATTTATTAATTAAATCTTATTAAGGTACCAATCTCTTCCTTAGAGATCCCAACTTGACAACAAACAAAATATTCTAGAGAGGCCGTCTCGGAGGCCTTGTAAAGACCCTCAACCAATGGACGGGCTGCAACATCACATCAATAGAGAAATTTATAGCCATCTCACCTAATGATGAGCCACTGAATCACTAGTTTACTCCTCTACTATTTTGTCTGGTTAAAGTGTGGGGGTCCGGGACTAGAGAATTTGCCTCTGTGGATAATAAAATCGCTCATTATGTTTCATATATATATAAATGTGGGATAACTTAATATTTCAACCATTTGCTGGTGGTGTATGCACTTTTACACCAAGTTGAGTAAGGGTTATGGTTGGAATTCATCATTTTTTAGTCACATGATCACTATTTCTGAATTGCAATCAATATCAAACGCCATGATTAATTAAGATCGAGCTAGATTACATTATATCAATATTATAATATATACTATTTTATTGTGAGGAGTGTGTTGAGATAGATGAAGCCATGAAGGGAAGTTTCTTGAATGCACAAACTCATTATTGCTCTCTGGGGGTCCATAACCAATCCCTTTTTTTTCTCTGTTTCCATGCTTTTCCCTTCCAAAAGAGGGTGAGGCCAAAACTGATGAATATAATTACTTTTTGTGTGATTACTCCACAATGATAGAAAGCGAATTTGTCACCTTTTGGAAAGATAGAAAAAACTATATAGTTTTTGGTAAAATGAATTATTCCCTCTTTGACAGCATCAAAATTTCAGCCACCTAAATCAAACGCAACTACTTTCCATGGACTTTCTGAACCTGTGGGCTTGTGTGGAACCGGACACGTTCAAGGGAAAACATTGTGGTTTAAGTCAAAAAACCAGAAAGAGATCACAAATAATTGAACTGTTGTATTCTCTTCAAGTCTAAGAAACTGTGATTGGTAGCAAAAAGTTGCAGAGGTGGGACAGAGGCTGCAGCTGTCATGCATGCTATATCGAGATTGTTACGACTGGACAATCCCAGTCAAATTAGTCAGACAATTGGGTTGATAATCACAAATTTTTAAAAATGAACCAATAGTTATAGACTGCGCAGGTTAGTTTACTTCCTTGTAATTATTTGCTGGTTAGGGTCATAAACTGAATTTTACCATAAGTACTTTTAAGGATTGTCGATTTTGACATTTTCATAAATCAAAGATGGTTATTGTTTACATGATTTTAGTTTCTTTTAAGCATTTTTGTTTCTGGCATTATGTGATGATGAAGTTGGGTACAATTTGTATCAAGTGATCAATGGGGAAAGTTGTTATTGTGAATATAACCACTTGTTAGTTGGTTGTGTTGTGATTTGAATGTTAATATGGTTCATGATATTAATAATTGTTATATTATGGACTAAGGTTCACCTTACATTAAAAATTTTGATCCAAAAATTATATATATGTAGTTAACATGTTATACGCTTTCAGTTAATAAATTATGTGCCTGTAAATAAATTAAAGATACATAATATATGTTAATAATATACTCAAAATATGTTAAATGCATGCACATAATATGCTATGTAATTAACATATTATGTATTTGCAATTAACATATTTTGTGAATGTAGTTAATATATTATGTGTCTTCAATTTATTTACAAGCACATAATTAATTAGGTAAATACACATAATTTGAATGTAATTTTTTACCAGAACCTACGATCCTGATTTATGATATAATTTGTCTACTACCCCGTATTTGTTAGCTTATAAATTGGAATTGGTTTTTTATTTTTGGGAATCATAGAAAGGCAATAATGTACACCTATCTCATGGGTAGTTGGATTTCATTGCTTTGCGAGCCCCTTACAGATTTGAGAGCCTTTGAATCTTATTAGTGTGATGATGTGATCTACACTCATTTTATATAGGAAAAAAAATGTCAATAAAATGGACCCTTAAATCCCATGAGTAATATAATTAGATTTTTTAACTAAAAAGAAAAAATGTCAAAGACCTCGTGGTCCAGTGGCATCAAACCCTTCTCTTAATATGAAAGGTAGTGGGTTCGAGTCTCAGTGGAGGCAAACATGAGATGGTGAGTTTGAGTCTTAGTGGAGGCAAGTCTTAGTGGAGGCAATAAGAGATACTGCATTGTAATAGAGTGTAATTAGGTCATAATATTATTTACTCGACTAGGCTAACATATAATTCCTTTTAAAGTAAAAAACTTAAATTTTATTTTATATTTTTAAAAGCCACCGACCATCAATAACAACAGACGATTGTTTTGTCATATGTCAATGGACAAAACAACCATGACTGTCTAGATCTAGATCTCAAAGGTAGCTAACCCGCCTTTGTCATCAACCGAGAGAAGGTGGCCATGTTGCCTTGATCAAATACGGTTACATTCATTGAATATGGACCTCTTTGACATCTAGAAATGGACAATCATGACTATTGTCAACAAAAAATGACCTCTAACTGATAATGATGATTGGTGACATTTAAAAAAAAAAAAAAAAACTAATACACATAGGGTACCCGTAATCTTCGAGATGCTACGTGCTAGCACCATATTAGCAGTAACCTGTTGAATAGATAATATTAATATCTAATTGCTCTAGTTTTTCAATTTAAGAAATCTCATCTAGTCATCTAGACTTTTTTAGTTCGAAAATTTAATCACATTATTTGTTGGATATTGGACTTAGGGATCAATTTGACACTTTTCATTTAATATGTTCATTTGTACATTTGTCCATTTTATTGGTCATGTATACTATTAATTGGTCAGATTAAATTTTTATTTTTTAAAAAATAATTTTAAAAATTAATATTTTTAAATTTAATAGTACTGTTAATATAATTTCTAAATATATAAATTTTATATACTAATACTAAGTTTGATATTATAAAAAAAATGAATTATAAATAATTTCATTCAAACCTCTAAATGACCGAAACAAAATAGGAGACTAATGAAATCATGGGGGGTGGGGGGTTTGGGGCATTTTATTTGAATCGTGTGGTCCAAATTTTATTAAATTAAGAAATTGATCAAATCTGATATCAACTTAGCAGTACTACTAGAATATGAGACTAATGAAATCATGTTATTTTCCACTATAAATAGCTATGGTCAAAGACAATGATTGGCATCACCATCTATATTTATCTTCATCTTCCTCAAGATCCTCCTCAAACTCTAAAAAATATGTCCACACTCTTCCAAATTTCATGAAAATATTTTGAACCCCTCTCTAAAAACATACATGTGCTAACACTTTTCTAAATTATAATAAATTTAGTTTTACACAACAAAAACAGATTCGTCATTTTCACATTACAGTTTTCATGTAAAAGTGTTTCCTCTCAAAAAGTAAAACGTACTTATAAAACATAATAAAATATTTATTTCCCTATTTTTAAAAAATAAATCAAAATTATGTTTTCTGAAAAGAAACTAATAAATAATTAATATTCATATATATTAACAGGATAAATATTTGTAAATACTAAATACACACTTATTATATATACTAGTTTTTCTTATGCGCGATGCGCAAAGAATAGGTGCCCAATATTAATATTTTATATTAAATTTTAAATTTATTTAAATTTTTGATATTTAAATTATTGTAAATAATAATAATAATGTAAAATATTTTTATAAATTTTATATTTATAGTTTAGAAAATAACTAACATATAACTCCAATATATATATAATATGTATATATTAATATTATTATTATTGAAGAAAATATATAGTGGATGCATGTGCATGGTAACAATAGTAGAAAAGATAACGGAAGTTATAACGGTAGGGGTATATTTGTCTAATATATTGTAAAGTACAACTTTTATAGCATAATGTACAAAAAAACTTAACAGAAAAAACGGATATAAATAAAGGGTATAACATTCCTTTACACTTATTATGTTTTTAGATATTTTTTAATATTGTTCTCATGTCTTCTTTTTATTGTTTTTGTTTTCTATTGTCATACTGGGGACAAGGTAAAAATGTTTTCCTCCAATGACCACTGTAGTACTAGATAATGATCACAAAAAGTCGGACCAATACAAGGGAATATTTTGCTTTTTGTTACCTTTTGAAAAGTAAATTGTTTTTTTTTTTTGGTTGGAAAATGGACTTTATAAATTTCTTTAAAATAAATTATTTCCTTTTTCACTGTTAATTTTTTAGACAGCCAATTAGATAAAATATAATCACTTTATAAGGTCTTTTGTGGACTTAATCATGTTCATGTGTGGAACCGGCAGGACATTTCAACAGAAAACATTACTATTTACCTTAAGCCAGTTTGTATTTGACATTGATGGTTTTTTTTTTTAATCCCAAATCAGAAAAACAAAAAAAAAAGGGTAAATTATGAAATGTTACAATAGCACTAACAAGGGATTTGACAACTAGATTGAGTAGTTAATACTGTTTCGATCTCATGTATTATCTTTGATTGATAATTGAAAAATGTAAATTTATAATTGGTGACGATACGAACTATATATTTCTACTTAGAATTGAATTCATCTTCTTACATAGTACTATTCATTTTAATTTATAGGCCAATAGAACGATTACAATATGAATTTTGTAATTTTTTTACTCATAATTGGATGCCTCTCTATACACAGTGCCGTCTCTTTTATAGGTCAATAAAATGGTTAAAATTCTATACGCATCCTACCATCGTGGGACATGTTTGCAAAAATTCTTTCGAAATGACCTTGATTGATGCACTCCTCAATTGACAATGATGCTAAATTCTGTTAGTCAAATTGTTAAATTTACTATTGATTTGTCATCATAATGTTGGTCCGATATGAAATTTTATATGCAATTTATCATAACAGTCTTTGAGAATCAATTTTCTCATTCATCTATTATCCATTTTTAGTGTATAACCTATTAAATTCAGCATCTCAAGAGAATTCAAATTCACTTTGACTTAACTAATAACCATTTAAAATGTTAACTATCCTAACTTTTTCAACAATCAATAATGTCCCAACATTATTGTCATGTCAAAATATGCATGTCAATATGGCAAATGCTGCTTGGTTTATATTATATTGCTGGTTTTTTTTTTTTTTTTAAACAAATAATTAAACTCGTGTATTCTCAAAGTTGAAGAAAGTTTGATTGCAAGCAAACACCTTCGAGGGTGGGGCAGGACGTGTAACCGGCGTGGGATCGTGCATGTTATTAAACAATATAATATTGTCACTGTTCTGGGCTATTGTGTACAAGCTAATCCATAATTAATAATGGACCGGATATATATGGAGTGGATTAATATAATCCATTTCTAATTCAATTCATTGCTGCATGCTTTTGAGAACTTCATTTTCTTGATCATATGATTATTGCTTTATTGGGCGGTTTTATTTCAAAAATTACCTTAAACTATTGAGTCTACCCTATAAATTAACAAACAAAAATTGTATGTTAAAATCTAATGAGAACTGTATCCTACTTTAAATTAATACGAAAGACATAAACTATAACTCTAGTATCAAAATTAAATTAGATGCAAAACAAAAATTAATGAAGTGTTGGGAATATCGGTAATGTGACCCATACTTGGAATCTATAGAGACTTATCAAGAAAAATAGATAAAAAGAAAGATCTTAGCCGTCGAGGTTGAGCCCAAAGAAAAGCAACCATAGTTTGAAACAATAGTTCTACTTGAGCACTTTATTGCTTAAGAACAATGCTCAAATATAAATAGATCATACGAAGGCTAGGAATGTGAATTAGTTATTATTCCTATTAGCTATAATATTAATGATGGAATAGAACTTGTACGTTGTAAATAAAATATTTTTTTTCCTCAGTTAAGTAAGTTTTTAAAATTATTATTAGTATGTACTTGACATTAATACCTCATTTTAATCCGGGCATATCATTAACGTGTACTTAACATTAATGCCTAAGGTCGAATACCTAGCGGTAAAGAATTATCGAGAGATTGTTTGAACAACTAGCAATTTATTAAGAGATTGTTTAGGCAACTAACAATTTACTTTGTTTAATGACTTTATCATATAATACTTTATGTGGAAAGTCAACAATAAGAAATTATTGAGTAATTATTTGTGCGACTAGCAATTTACTTTATCTATGGATTTTAATAACTCGGATGCCCCAATTAATAAACCTGAATATGTTTGTAGGATATGACAAGGTAGAATTAAACAAGAAACATTGTAGTGACAGGACAAAATGGATAATTACGGAGATAATTCTTGTATTAAGGTCAATGTAATGCTATTATAAAGAGAGATTTGTGTAATAACAAGACAAAGAGTATTCTTCGAACATGGTGTCTTAATTGGACATAGGTAAGTGCTTTTATACTAACTAGCCTCCTAACCGCCTCATAAAAAGGAGAAACTAATTACAACCACCTCATGCTAAACTCATGGTGGGCCACAAGACTAAGTCAAGGCCCATTACTGTGACCCCGAAGATAGGCTTTAGGTTTGTGACTCTTTTTGGGCTGCTCGAATTATCTTCTTGGACCCTGAATGATGTGCTCCTAATATTCCGAATCTCTCTTATTGGGTCATTTCTGAAATATAGTTTAGAATTAGTCCACTGTAAACTTATTAAAAAAAAAAAAGAAAAAACAGACGGTAAAGGAGTGAAGTTGTGACCGGTAAAAAAGTGTTGTGCAACGTTCACCAATGACTAGGACTGTATGTAGTAGTCGATAATGATGACAAAGCCCAAACGTCTGACCAACAACCAACAACGTTCTACACTCACACCGCAAAGATTTCTTTATCGGAAAATTTTACCGTTACAACCAACACGTGGCGACGTGGCCCTCAACCCAAGCCACCTGTCTTCTTCAATCCATTGCTTAGGATTCTCTTCTTCATTCACACCCCTTCCTTTCTTCCTCTCTTCTCCTCTCCCTCTCTCTCTCTCTCTCTCTAAATTCTCGTGAGTTTTGGAATCTTCTCCCCCAAAAATCTTATCTTTCAGCCAAAGTCTTGCGCTTTTCGCTGATGGGTTGTCGCGAAATCTAGCAATGACGTCATTTCCCGTTGATTTTGTTAGCCCCATTGTATTGGGATTAATTCTCTTGTGCTGGTTCTCCGGCACCACCGCCGCCGGCGCCGGCGCCACTGAATTTGATTTCGGAACCTTGACGCTGAGCAGTTTGAAGCTGTTGGGGGATGCCCACTTGAGCAATAACACGGTGCGGCTCACGCGCGACCTCCCGGTGCCGAATTCCGGCGCCGGGAAGGTGTTGTACGCCAAGCCGGTGAGATTCCGGCAGCCGGGATCGAGCGGCGCCGCCAGCTTTTCCACATTTTTCTCCTTCTCGGTTTCCAATTTGAACCCGTCGTCCATCGGCGGCGGGCTGGCGTTCATCATCACCCCCGAGGACGAGACGGTGGGGGACGGCGGCGCGTACATGGGAATCATGGACGCGAAGGGGACGCAAAACGGCGCCGTCGCTGTGGAGTTTGATACGATAATGGACGTGGAGTTTAACGACGTTAACGGGAACCACGTGGGGTTGGATTTGAGCTCGATGGTATCGGCTCAGGTGGGGGATCTTGAATCCGCCGGCGTGGATCTCAAAAGCGGCGACCTGGTCAACTCGTGGGTCGAGTACTCCGGGTTAACTCAGCAACTCAATATTTCCGTTTCTTACTCAAATCTCAAACCGAAACTCCCATTCTTATCCATCCCGCTAAATCTCGCCCAGTACGTGAACGATTTCATGTTCGTCGGATTCTCCGGGTCGACTCAGGGCAGCACGGAGATCCACAGCATCGAATGGTGGAGTTTCACCTCCTCATTCGACGTGGGCCCCAAATCCACCTCGCCGCCGCCGCCGCCAACCACCAGCCTAATGAACCCGACGGCGAACTCCGTAACATCGCCGCCGCCTTCCATGCCGCCGTCGGAGTCGAGCAACGTCACCACCACGTCACACACAAAAACCGCCGGAAAATGCCACAACCAGCTCTGCAAACAAGGCCCGGGCGCCGTCGCCGGCGTCGTCACCGCCGGCGCATTCTGCCTAGGATTCGCCGCACTCGCCCTAATCTGGGTATACTCGAAGAAATTCAAGAACGTTAAAACCTCCGAAATCTTAGCCTCCGACATCATCAAAATGCCCAAGGAATTCACCTACAAGAGCCTCAAATCCGCCACCAAATCCTTCGATTCCGCCCGAATCATCGGCCACGGCGCCTTCGGCACTGTCTACAAAGGCATATTGCCAGAAAACAACGAGGTCTGTTAAAAATATACATGTGGTTAAGAATAATTGTGTTCCAATATGTTTACTTAAATAATACAGTTCACTTTATAATAGGTAGTAGCTGTGAAGCGGTGCAGCCACAACGGACAGGGGAAAACAGAGTTTCTGTCAGAGCTATCCATAATAGGAACACTCCGCCACAGAAATCTCGTCCGCCTTCAAGGCTGGTGCCATGAAAAAGGCGAAATTCTGTTAGTCTATGATCTTATGTCCAATGGGAGTTTAGACAAGGCCTTATTCGAGTCAAGAATGGTTCTCCCATGGCCACACAGGCAAAAAATTTTGTTAGGCGTAGCTTCAGCTTTAGCATATCTACACCAAGAATGCGAAAACCAAGTAATCCACAGAGACATCAAAACCAGCAATATAATGTTAGATGAATCCTTCAACGCAAGATTGAGCGATTTCGGGCTAGCCAGGCAAGTGGAGCACGATAAGTCCCCGGACGCCACCGTGGCGGCCGGAACAATGGGGTACCTGGCGCCGGAATATCTCCTGACCGGCCGCGCCACGGACAAAACCGACGTGTTCAGCTACGGCGCGGTGGTTCTGGAGGTCGCGAGCGGGCGAAGACCAATTGAAAAGGAAGCTGAGAAGGCTAGGGGGAATGGGAATTTGGTGGAATGGGTGTGGGGGTTGCACAGGGAAGGGAGATTGCTCTCGGCGGCGGATTCGCGGCTGAATGGGGAGTTTGAGGAAGGGGAAATGAGGAGAGTTCTTCTTGTAGGGCTCGCTTGCTCTCACCCCGACCCCATGGCTAGACCTTCCATGAGAGGAGTGGTGCAGATGTTAGTTGGGGAAGCGGAGGTGCCATTGGTGCCCAGAGCTAAACCTTCCATGAATTTCACCACTTCGGACCTTCTTATGACTCTGCAGGACAGTGTTTCTGACTTGAATGGCATGATTGCCTTCTCCCCTTCCTCCTCTGAGAGCAGCTTTACTGGATTGGATATAGTCTAATTATTATTATTATTAACCCAGAAAGCCTGGAAGAAGAAGGAAGAAGAAACCCATCTTTTTGTTCATATTATTCATTAATTTATTATCATCTTCATCATTGTTGTTGTATGTAAAGTGTCAAACAAGACAATAACATTAATGTTCATGCCCAGAGAACATAGGGTTTAGTAGATGAGTTTTACTATGCTTACTCACAAATTCTATTCCTATATGGCAAATAAGGATAAGTTATTCTCATCAGGTGGGTTTACTGAGTACATTTCGGTTATTGTTTTTTGCCTCAAGATATTAATATTTGTTTACAATATGTTACTCAAGAATTAACTGAATGAACTATTATAATCTATCATTCAATAATTAATTGAATTATTTGTGCGAACAAGAATTAACTGAACTACCACAATCTGTTATTCAAAATGAATTAACTGAATTATCACAATCTGTTACTGTTACCAAGAATTAATTGAAATATGAGTGTGGGCAAGATATGTATACTTTCCACTGAATATCATAGTTCCAAGTTTTTCCAAAATAAATAAATAAATAAATAAAAAATCATAGTTCCAAGTGAAGTGGTGGTACCTGACACAAGTTGGAATAAAATATTGGTTTTGGTCCCATAGACTATGATTTTTGTATTGCCATTATTACAATTAGGGGAAAATAATATTACTTTTGTCCCCATGGACTATGATTTTTCTATTACCAGTATGAGGCATGATAGCACCACCTAGTCTTCTCTGGAGACTCTTCAGGGAGTTGCAGCCCCAAGTCCATCGTCATTCATAATCTATTGGAGTGTTGTATCGATCTGAAAAATTAAATTTACATGTGATATGTATAAATCATGATCAAATATATATGTCATTCTCCCTTGCAATTATTGCATCCTTAACAAACAAAAACATAAAATACAATAGGATTATCAGCCTAGGGCATTAAAGAAACATCAAAATGGATCAAAGTCATTTTCTAGGATTTGTTTGGGTGGGCTGTCATTGTGGGGAGGTGGATGGTTGCTTTCCCCACTGACATTTCATAGTCAAAATATAGAACAGCTTTTGTCCGCATGAACAACTCAATTGGTCATAAAAATAAAGTTTGGAAAGAAAGACCAGTGATCAAGTTTCACTAACGACTGTGTGGAGTAACCCAACTGATCACAACCACCCAGAGGCCCATCAAGGTTCATCAATTGTTGAAGATTTAAGTAAAAAAAATACACAGATCCCCTATGTATATATGATGATCAACAGGTACGTAACTGTAATAGACGTTATGCTCATTAACAGTGTCTGCTTTATATGGATAATCAAACAAAAAGAAACAATTAAGGTATGGTGCATTTCACTATCATTTTTCAACCACTTTCAACATTGCCTTATTTATTTCCATTATATTGTACAGTGTTCCCCAGATGTGGACTTTTCAGTTTGCATCTCTAAGTTGGGTTGCTTTCTGTCATTGCCGACTGGACAAAGTATTAAGATTAATTAAATACTGACAGATTAGCTAAACTCCTTGTCTAATTACACAAATTTGACCCTCCATTAATCTATTGGAAGAGGTTAGATAGTCACTACCAACACATAATTGACTTGGCATTGGCACTTAGTTCAAACTTCATCTTTTTCCCCTTTTACTTAAACCCTAACATGTTTTCATTAAAGCGTCATTACATGGTTATTAAGTTTTGGTTTGTAATGGAAAACGTTTCGTTGCAACCCTCACCACCCCGTAGGGGCGCTATTGAAATTAATCTGCATACACCGTCTAGGCTATGAGTTAACGATCTTTGATTTACTAAAAAGTTTGTAGTGGTTATCTGAATGTGCGTTATGGGTAAAACTTGCCTTGTGACCCTAGTCGACAAAGGATTACAAGGAGTTAAACCAACATAAGTTGTCCATATACTAATTAAATCAAACCAATAAGACTTACAACTTTCACAATGAGTCAAAATTAAAACCTTGTGGTTACTAATAAGCTAACTGTTCGACCAATTTAGCTGGGAATGACCCCCAAGTTCACATTATGTATCTACTTTAGGGGCAAAGTTGTCAAAGCACCAATCCCATCAATTTTCAATAACTTTCACTATTTAAAAAAAAAAATCCTCTTGGTCTAGTGGCATATTATTAGAAATTACACCGAAAGGGTAAGCCATGTAGTAAAAGTATAAATTTTAAAATTTAATGAGTAAAACTGAAATTAAGAAGAGTAAAATTGATTTCATAACCTCAAGGTTTACCAACTTGATAGAATTCTCATTGGCACTTCTAAAGAGTATAAAGTCAAATATAATTATAAAAAAGCATGGATGGTGGAGTGTGTTGGAAGATCACAAAGTTGGACAGTATTGGATCTATGTGGTCTAGTTGAGGCACATGAGTACAAGTTTACACCTAACTTGTTGACATGGTGCAACCTCATCTCTGCTTGGCCATGTCTTCTAGCTCCATATTAAATAAAGAAGAAATTTGACTTTGTTGTTGATCCATGGATGAGAAGTCTTATTTAATACATACTTCTCGCATTAAGGTGAAGTTCGATCATTGTCAAGGACATTAGAGGTTACTTTTGAGGTTGGGATGAACTCCTTGTGCGCAGAAGTGTTCAGTTTGATGTTGAGTCTCAAAGCTGAATTATATTAATTGGAAGCGGGTTAATGCCGTTCAAGATATAGTTAGACGGAGTCAGAAATTTTGGGTAATGCAAAAAGTGAAAAGATAAAAGAAATTGCATTGATGATGGAGCCACATCCCATCATTGTCCAAGTATTGGCATGCTCCATTTTTTCCATTAATGAGTTGCATGATACCTCTATATAATATCTGACAACATTATTCCACCTTTCTTTTCCTTGGACTTTTCTGCTACCAAACTATATCATATTCTTGATATTAAGGCTACCATAGTAACATTGCATCATTAGCTTTCATTATGGGGAATAGTTAGGTGGTGAACATAACATATAAGTTTAAGAAGGGAAAATAAAAGGGAGTGTGATTTAATTTTGTGCTTTTAATTGCTATCACTAGGTTGATTGAGACTTCACTTTTCGAATTTGAAATCTGTACATGTCTAATTTAGTTATTTTAGTCCTTCATTTTTTTTAAGTGAACAAATATCACTTTTAATTATTTTAAATTGTATTAACTTTTAGTATTTTTTACTAACAATTTGAAGAAACCTTTTTAGAGTTATAAAAACATGTGCACCACAAGTTCAAATTAAATAATACAGAGTATGTGATTTCTTCAAACCGAGTTTGATTGTCCAAGAGGGTTAGAAGTTAGTTTGGCTCAAAGGAGGGAGTTGGGGGTAGAATTGAAGATAGGCATGACTAGTTTGTGTGATGTTTGATGTGAGCGATTCAACGATGATAAGGTCAGCCACCTTGCGAAAGTTGGGTAGACACAGTTTTCAATGCCAGAATGTACGGCGAGACAATTAACCGTTCCTAAGGAGAGGCATCAAAATATGAATCAAAGCATTTAGTTCTTATTGTAATTTGTGCAGGACTGAAATTAATAACCGCGACTGAAATTAATAACCTTATTGGAGATTGAAATGGTTCAAGCTACTTAGCGTCTTGTTGCAAAATCTTGTGTTTTTATAATATTTATATCTCTATTATTTCCTTAATTTTGTGGTGAGTCTTGATTAAAAAAACAATCATATGCCAAATCTAATAGAGTTTTTCTACTTAGTGTGTATTGTTACAAAATACCATGTCTCTAATTTCTTAAATCTAACCTAACATTAACATTTTCAAATGGTTAACAGAAAAGTTAAAATCACAACAATTTAAAATGAATAATGTGGGTAATATTTGTTCACCTATAATAATCAAAGTTTAAAATCACTAATAGTTAACCATTGAAATGTCAAATTCACTTTTTTTTTTTCTTATATTCATGTACAAGAGGCACATGCCTAATTGTCTATACAAACTCCTAATCTCCTATGGTTTGCTTGGACTCTACTTGTTTTAGCTTTATAGGAATGTCATAACTTTTTGTATAATTGTACCCCATTGCTAGATCCTATATTTTGTTGGCATTGGCTTGCTACGAACCCCTTTAGTACTTGCCATAACGTGGCAACCTAATCCTCGGACCATTGTTTTCCCACTTAGAAACAAAGTAAATCAAACTTCCAAGCAAACACAAAAATAACTAAAGCATATAATATATTAATATGTGATGTTGATTTATGAAAAAGTTTACAATTACTATTTGAATGTGCATTTGGACTGAAGCATGCCTGGTAACTTTAGTAGACAAAAAACCATAATAAAATAAATTAGGCTGGATTGCTCATAGTTGACCAGTTCAAACCGAGAAGATCAATATGTCAGGTCAATACCAAACTAATTATCCAATTAACTTCGCTAAGATTGCCCTTATATAGAGTCAAATAGAAATCTTAAAACATTGTAGTTATTGTATTACTTACACGATTGTATTTACCATAACATATAATATGTATGGAAAATATATGCGGCGATTCATGTTCATCAATGACACCGACCAAGTCTCAAATCCTAGATCAGATCCAACAATTGTCGTTATTCACCCTTAACTGTAATTTAATAATAAATGTCAGTATAACAGTATTCATTGCACCTCAAATTTTGTAGTTGCAGTTAGTGTTAATCTTACCTAATTAATAAACTTATCGTTTATTTATATAGTTAACGTTAACTTTTGTACGTTTTACGTTGTACCTGCTAGACAGATTATGTTACAGGAATCTTACTGGGAGACTGAAAAAGTGAGGTTTAATCCGTTCTTCTATGCAGTGTGTATGAGCTTCACGTGCAAATTATTTGACACTTAGGGTGTGTTTGGGAACCCGGAAAATGATTTCCGGAAATCATTTTCCGGGTTTTCAGTGTTTGGCAAGTGAAGAGAAAATGGAGTCAACGGAAAAGGAGGTCTTTTTTCCGGAAAATAACTTCCGGGATATTTTTTTCGGAAGTCATTTTCCGGAACTTTGCTCGTCTCATTTGCGTCTTCTTCAGGTGTCCCGTTCTTCTGATGTTCATCCTCTTTGGTTTCGAACCAGTCGCCGACTGGTTTCCGCCGACTGGAGACCAGTCGGCTACTGGTTTCGCAAACCAGTCGGCGATTGTTGTCCAGTCGGACTGGTTTTGCGAAACCAGTCCAACTGGTTTCGCGAAACCAGCCGTCGACTGTGTAGGTTTTAGTTTTTTTTTTTTTTTTTGGTTTGTTAATTTGTTGTGTTTTTTTTTTTTTNAAGCGGGTTAATGCCGTTCAAGATATAGTTAGACGGAGTCAGAAATTTTGGGTAATGCAAAAAGTGAAAAGATAAAAGAAATTGCATTGATGATGGAGCCACATCCCATCATTGTCCAAGTATTGGCATGCTCCATTTTTTCCATTAATGAGTTGCATGATACCTCTATATAATATCTGACAACATTATTCCACCTTTCTTTTCCTTGGACTTTTCTGCTACCAAACTATATCATATTCTTGATATTAAGGCTACCATAGTAACATTGCATCATTAGCTTTCATTATGGGGAATAGTTAGGTGGTGAACATAACATATAAGTTTAAGAAGGGAAAATAAAAGGGAGTGTGATTTAATTTTGTGCTTTTAATTGCTATCACTAGGTTGATTGAGACTTCACTTTTCGAATTTGAAATCTGTACATGTCTAATTTAGTTATTTTAGTCCTTCATTTTTTTTAAGTGAACAAATATCACTTTTAATTATTTTAAATTGTATTAACTTTTAGTATTTTTTACTAACAATTTGAAGAAACCTTTTTAGAGTTATAAAAACATGTGCACCACAAGTTCAAATTAAATAATACAGAGTATGTGATTTCTTCAAACCGAGTTTGATTGTCCAAGAGGGTTAGAAGTTAGTTTGGCTCAAAGGAGGGAGTTGGGGGTAGAATTGAAGATAGGCATGACTAGTTTGTGTGATGTTTGATGTGAGCGATTCAACGATGATAAGGTCAGCCACCTTGCGAAAGTTGGGTAGACACAGTTTTCAATGCCAGAATGTACGGCGAGACAATTAACCGTTCCTAAGGAGAGGCATCAAAATATGAATCAAAGCATTTAGTTCTTATTGTAATTTGTGCAGGACTGAAATTAATAACCGCGACTGAAATTAATAACCTTATTGGAGATTGAAATGGTTCAAGCTACTTAGCGTCTTGTTGCAAAATCTTGTGTTTTTATAATATTTATATCTCTATTATTTCCTTAATTTTGTGGTGAGTCTTGATTAAAAAAACAATCATATGCCAAATCTAATAGAGTTTTTCTACTTAGTGTGTATTGTTACAAAATACCATGTCTCTAATTTCTTAAATCTAACCTAACATTAACATTTTCAAATGGTTAACAGAAAAGTTAAAATCACAACAATTTAAAATGAATAATGTGGGTAATATTTGTTCACCTATAATAATCAAAGTTTAAAATCACTAATAGTTAACCATTGAAATGTCAAATTCACTTTTTTTTTTTCTTATATTCATGTACAAGAGGCACATGCCTAATTGTCTATACAAACTCCTAATCTCCTATGGTTTGCTTGGACTCTACTTGTTTTAGCTTTATAGGAATGTCATAACTTTTTGTATAATTGTACCCCATTGCTAGATCCTATATTTTGTTGGCATTGGCTTGCTACGAACCCCTTTAGTACTTGCCATAACGTGGCAACCTAATCCTCGGACCATTGTTTTCCCACTTAGAAACAAAGTAAATCAAACTTCCAAGCAAACACAAAAATAACTAAAGCATATAATATATTAATATGTGATGTTGATTTATGAAAAAGTTTACAATTACTATTTGAATGTGCATTTGGACTGAAGCATGCCTGGTAACTTTAGTAGACAAAAAACCATAATAAAATAAATTAGGCTGGATTGCTCATAGTTGACCAGTTCAAACCGAGAAGATCAATATGTCAGGTCAATACCAAACTAATTATCCAATTAACTTCGCTAAGATTGCCCTTATATAGAGTCAAATAGAAATCTTAAAACATTGTAGTTATTGTATTACTTACACGATTGTATTTACCATAACATATAATATGTATGGAAAATATATGCGGCGATTCATGTTCATCAATGACACCGACCAAGTCTCAAATCCTAGATCAGATCCAACAATTGTCGTTATTCACCCTTAACTGTAATTTAATAATAAATGTCAGTATAACAGTATTCATTGCACCTCAAATTTTGTAGTTGCAGTTAGTGTTAATCTTACCTAATTAATAAACTTATCGTTTATTTATATAGTTAACGTTAACTTTTGTACGTTTTACGTTGTACCTGCTAGACAGATTATGTTACAGGAATCTTACTGGGAGACTGAAAAAGTGAGGTTTAATCCGTTCTTCTATGCAGTGTGTATGAGCTTCACGTGCAAATTATTTGACACTTAGGGTGTGTTTGGGAACCCGGAAAATGATTTCCGGAAATCATTTTCCGGGTTTTCAGTGTTTGGCAAGTGAAGAGAAAATGGAGTCAACGGAAAAGGAGGTCTTTTTTCCGGAAAATAACTTCCGGGATATTTTTTTCGGAAGTCATTTTCCGGAACTTTGCTCGTCTCATTTGCGTCTTCTTCAGGTGTCCCGTTCTTCTGATGTTCATCCTCTTTGGTTTCGAACCAGTCGCCGACTGGTTTCCGCCGACTGGAGACCAGTCGGCTACTGGTTTCGCAAACCAGTCGGCGATTGTTGTCCAGTCGGACTGGTTTTGCGAAACCAGTCCAACTGGTTTCGCGAAACCAGCCGTCGACTGTGTAGGTTTTTGTTTTTTTTTTTTTTTTTGGTTTGTTAATTTGTTGTGTTTTTTTTTTTTTGTTAATTTGTTATTAATTTGTTGTGTTTTCTTTTTGTTAATTTGTTCTCTTTAAAAAAAATCATTTTCTTGTTCATTTTTTGGAAAATGAACCAAACACACAAAAACAGTTTTCCAGAATACATCCAAACACCGGAAATGAAGTTATTTTTGGGAAAATGACTCATTTTCCAGAAAACATTTTCCTGCTTTCCAAACACACCCTTATTATTATTATTATTATTATTTTGAAAACAATTATTTGACACTTATAAAGCAGCCCAACGTCTAAAATGGTAATACTACACTTACCTCTGAGTTACATCAATTTTTCTTAGCTCCTGGTTGATAAAATAGTTAACCGATCAACTAATTTTAATTTATTTGACCATTATTAGCTATTTGATCAAATTGGTTAAAAAATCAATATAAGTGTTTTGTTAATTTTTTTTTTGTAACTCTAAAATGCTAAAATTCAAAAAGTTGCTCAAAACAATTTTTTCAATTAGCATTTTGAGATAAGAAATTATATCAAACAACTATCATGTAACAGCTAATTTACCAAGCACATTTCTATAATCAGCCAATATTATTAACTAGTTATATCCTCTAACCCATGCCAATTAGCTAACAGCTAACAATCATATACCAAACTGGGCCTTAATGTGCAAGATGGACTATTGGGAATCTCATCATCCGATTAATTATATTGTCAAATTAATAGTTTAGAACAAATTTTAATATATAAATAATAAATTTTAAATTTCAACAACCAAATTCAAATGTTAGTCTAGTATTTAAGTGTGTTTGTATATACACACCGGGAGACAGTGCAGAATAAAGCGAGGAGGAATTTCTAATCCCAGTCCCCGTTCTCGACGAAGAATTAATACAACTCTCTATACCCGTTCTTTTGAAGTGGGAATTAGATATCCCCACAAAGTTATGGAGAAATTAAATTACTATCCCAACATCCCTACTCTGGCATGTCTCGGTCACACATGCATGCATGCAGACAATGAAGTCCCCATGAGAAGTGATGTTACATTGTAGGAACAGTGATATGATCTGAACACATTGTATGTTCTTTGCTACCAAGAAATATAATGTGTACAATTAAGAATCACATGCTTAGAGTTTGGACCGTTTCAGGATATGATTTTTATCAGATGGTAACAGGAAGATAGAAATTGCATTCTTCCCCCCTCAAATTTTACACGTTTTTTAAATATATAATATGTTATTTGTGAGTAGTTACTTCTAACTTTCTTTTCATTGTTTTGGACCCTATTACCAAACAATAATCTAGTTTTTCTATGATAAAAACATTAATTAAAATTCCAAGAGGGCAAAAAATGATCGAAGTACATATCGCATCCTATCTTTTATGTACGAAAAAGATGTGGATGATTTGATATGAAGGAATAACATGTGTTTAATCAAAACTATTGACAACTTGACGTAAAGGAATAAAAATTTACGAAACAGTTTAATTTTCAATATTTATTTTTGTATTAGATGAGATTTACTACTTGTCTACTTCAAGAAAAATTAAAAAGAGTAATGTTTCAAGGAATATATGTTGTTGTACATAATTTCATAACACAAGATATAATAAATTACAACACAAGATATATATACACATGTTGTATATATATATATATATATTTTTTAAATATGATTTAGATACAAAATTTGTGCTCATAGGCACAGTATTTCACAACACAAGACATACAAATTTGTAACAAAGACACAACTACTAATTTGTTTTAGGTACAGAATTCATACTCTTAACATACATAATTTCATGACACAAGATACAAAAGCTCATAACATAAAACACATGCATATGTATCAGGGTGCATAATGCATAGTGAACCCTGGGTCCATGGTATAAGGCGCAAATTATACTGTGGACCATGGTCCAAACCGGTGTCGTCTCTTTTAATGAAAAGAAACGACACTCGTCCGCGCCTTTATGTGTAAAGTAGCTATGTTTGTGTAACATATTTAGTTTCATTTTATATACACGACAGTTTTTAAACCATGGTTCACGATATAACGACTGGGTACAAGGATTGTGGGGCACAAAAGTGGGCTTTAAACTCAGCGGGGTTCAAGACTATAATTGGGCCTAAGAGAAACCCAGCTTTTATTCAGAGTCACATTTCGGGCTTTGTAATTATTGTTGACTTTAGTGGCAATTATGTAATATCATTAATTCAGCCATTAATTGCGGTCGGAAAAAAAAATGAGTGTCCTTGTTTGAAGTGCCATAAACGCCGCGGTTTCTAGTTTTCCGCGTGTTGAAGTCGTCGAAATCGCGGTCCTTTCCATAAGCGACGGCGAGACTGTGCTCGGAGATCAGGTCAGCTCGGTTTCCTCTCAGCCATGGATCACGAAGGCGATTTCGGAGATGACAGAATGGTAACGATTCAGCACATTTCTCACCTCCGTTTTTAATTTCCTTCCATTTGCAATAATTCTATTCCAATTCTGGAATTCTTCATTTGATCTTCAATTCTCTTGCGTACGGACTGATATACGTATGGACTCCGTGTGTGTGTGTGTGTGTGTTGATGTATCAATGTGCATCGTTAATTCGACTCCGATTTATTCATGTAGTGTGAACATGTAGAAATTTGCAGAAAATAAGTTGATTGCTTAATAAAATTACTGAGAGGAAGGAAATTCAGACCTGTATATTGGAAGCCATTGAAAACTGAATGAGTTTGAAGATTTAATTTCGATTAACTCTGTTTTTTTAGTAGAATAGGAGTTTAGAAGTTTACTTCATATAAAACAAGTTGCAAGTTTTAATGGTTTGGTTGTTAGATTTAGTGAGCTTTTTCTTGGAGGATTTGGAATTCTGCTTTCTTGTATTGGTACTGCTTATTAGGATGAATTAAACCGAGCAAAATCCCCTTTTTGTTTTGGAAATCAATCAAATTGGACAAAATTCGGGTCACGCAAGACTTGATTACTCATCTTTAATGATGCTAATGCTAATTAAAAGTTCTGGATTTTTTTTGCACCCAGTGATGTTTAGTGTTGGTTTTAGACAATACAAAGAGCTAATTTCCTTTAATATGTTGGCAGCAACAAATTTTTTTAACTCTTATGAAAATTTTGTGAAACTGCCATTCCAAATAAAGCAGATTGTAAATTATCATCTCTTGGAATGCTTGTTTCTTGCCCTTGCTCACAATCTACCACCCAGGAATCAATTGAGCTGCGTTTCTAATAGTTTGGCTCAATGTTTTTGTTTTAGTTGCTTATGTGTTTGTGGAAATTGCTAGTATTATGTGCTCACCCTGATTTTTTTATGCACATATTGTTTTGCTAAACTGAAAGGACTTGGCAGGCAAGGTCCAACACTCAAATGAACTACTCATCATGATTTACTCAATTCGAGAGAGATCCTTATACACGCTAAGGAATTTGGTTTCATCTTGAGTTTTTCTTTTGTTTTGCTAATGTGCAATACCCAATCTTCCTATCCTAATGTTGTTTCTCGTCTTCTTGACATTTAATAACATACTCGGAAGCCCCATTAGCCAACATCTCTCACTAACTATTATGGAAAAGAATGTGCTGTTTTAATAAGCCCCCAGGCCCCAACTCTATGGGTGCACATTTTTCGGAGTGTAGATTTACTCTTTGCAGATAACTTTTGTTTTTCTTTTTGGTTATGAACCATTATGTTACATATGTTGTTATATGGAATTGCTACAGAATGTGATCTTGTTCATCTGTTGGACATGCAGGGAAATGTGCCCCAGGACGTTAAAGGATTCAACCCAGGACTGATTGTCTTACTTCTCGTTGGCGGGCTCGTTTTGGCATTCCTCATCGGAAATTACTTCCTCTACATGTATGCACAGAAAACCCTCCCTGCAAAGAAAAAGAAGCCAGTCTCCAAGAAGAAGATGAAGAAGGAAAGACTGAAACAAGGCGTTTCAGCACCAGGAGAATAGATATGCAACAGAAGCCCAGGGAGTAGTCCATTTTGATTTTCAGTGGCTGTGTGAATCTATCAACTTATTTTCCCTTTTTTTGATGAACAAATACTGCCTTTTTCTTATCACTTTGGACAGAACTTAGCTTGAGTTGAAGAAAAATGTGTTTTCTTTGTTTTCCATTCTTGATTTGCTTCTAGCATACTACTATTACAACCTAAATTATACTTGCCAGGGGCCAACTCCAGGCCTCCAGCCATTACAACCTAAATTATACTGGCCAGAGCCAACTCCAGCCAAATTGGTCAGGTCGTTAACTTAGTAACCTACAACAGACCTTCTTTGTTTTGAGTTGATTAGCTATGGATAACTTAGGCTGATTTACCCCTCATTTGCTGGCTAGAGTCAAAAAGTGTAGTTTACCCAACACACACTCTTGAGTAGTGACTGTGGATTTTCCTTGTCATAAAAAAAAATTGTATATTGGCCATGAAAGAGGTCAAAACCATACTTTACATCATTCATTAATCAAAAGTTCAGGGCATACAGTGACAGATCCACAGGGAGATATATACAGAAGCAAGCAAGAAGTGTGATGGACTCCAGCATAAATACAGAAGCAAGTAAGAAGTGTAATGGACTCCAGCACATACAGTATTTGGTGACGGGCGTTTTAACGTCCCATTGTCTGCTCCCTGGGCGGGAGCATGACCAGGATTTGCTGCGTATTAAATCCAGGATGAGGAATTCTGCGACGAACTTGGCGACCTTCCTGGCAGATGGCACAAGGGTGACAAATCACATGAGTTGCAAGGTCGCAAGCAGATTCGTACTGTTCGCGTTTCAACTCATCCTCAAGAAACTCAGGGGAGCGTCCAAATGATCTGGCCATTGTCTCGCAGCCTCCCTGTTAATCAAACTAATATGTCAATAGAAGCATGTGATTCATCTCAACTAAAAGTCTAAGCTTATAGTTAGATTGCATATTATATGTTCAACAATGTCGAGGGATTAAAGGAGGAGGCGATAATGTACCTCCAAATTAAACTTGCGGCGGATAGCTGTACGGCTACGAAACGAGAACCAGGGAGCCAGGCAATTCCAACCAAAACATGAATCCCCAATCAGGTATAATGCCGTGTAAGGCAAGCAGTGAGCTGAGAAAGTGCCGGGAGCAGGTACAATCCTCTCGACATTGCTTCCATAGAGCACACAAGGAGCCACACCTCCCAATACACCTGATCATAACCATGATTCTCAGCATGGCAAAAGGGCTAAAATACAGGAAGTCCATCGTCCATCCCAACTAAAAGCTTAAGCTTGCAGTTGAATTGCACATTTATGTTTATATATTATATGCTCAAAATGCTCAAAAGGATAACAGAAACTCAATGACCTAACTCACGTGACAGGTGAGGTCTCTTTGTGGGAAGAATTTCCGGGAGAACCCGGTTTCAATTCCCAAATGATTTCTCTAGAAGCAAATGGGGTTAGTCAGGTGGACCCAGAGACCAAATCATATTTTAAAAAAAAAAAAAAAAATTTCACCGAATCTTACTCCGTCCGTTTAACGTAAACGGACAGGGTCCACCGCGTTCGCTCTGGGAGGCACGGGAGCTAGAACAAATCGTATTTGATCCAATAAAGAACATGGGAGATATTGTGTTAAAAAAAAAAAAAAAAAAACTCACAAACTTCAATATCGCTGCTGCAGAATTCATCATTTCTCCCAAGACAAGCGCAGAGGGGCGTATCCCACTCGGCCCGACGCAAAACCGCCTCACCCATCACGCCGTGACCCATGGGGAGACCCATCGGAACAGCCGCCGGAGGTTGCTTATCCGCCGTGGGTGGAGGAGCTGGAGCCGCCAATACGGTGGCTGTCGAAGGTTTCTCCTCCTCCTCCGAAGATGAAGAAGAACGAGCCGCCGACACGGATGATTTACGGTCATTGTTTTCTTCAGGTTGACCTGAATCTTCAAATTTGGCCATTGAAACAACAGTTTTCGAGGAATACAAATATATATATAATCTAAGGAATGTAACGGGTATTGAAAAAAGTCGATAGATCTAAGAGGTGTAAAAGATATATATGAATGTTATGTACAGGAGATTCAGAGAAAGGGACAACCTCAAAGATCTGTCTTTCTGTCAAGAACGTAACTCTGTTTTGTTTAGGTACAGACCGTGCCTAACGTGAAGCTCGGGCGGTCATGACGTCTATCATCACAAAATTTTGAGACTTAAATTCATTTAAAAGAAATCAAATTACAAGAAAGTTCATGGTCGCTATTTAAAAATGTGATCAATATAAAAATTATTTTATAATCTTAATTAACTAATAAATGATAATTTTCAAAAAAAAACTAATAAATGATAAAATAAAAACAAAAAATCAATCTAGATTTCAACCCTTATAGTTCTTATTAATAATACTAATAACCCCTTTTACTGAATTACTCTTTCGTTCTTGACCCAACAATTTATATGCATCGTTCCAATTTGATCCATTTCTTGTTTTTCTTTTTTTCTTTAAATTTTTTTTTTTATAGCATTTGAATCTTATAAGATGAAACAAATACAATTAAGTATTGGTTAAAAGTTAGGAAACTATTTTTTTATTTGGATCATTTCGTTTTTTTTTTTTTTGAAATAAATCTATTATAAAGTTACTTATTATAAAATAGTAATTATTTTAATTTAACGTGTAATAATTATGAATTAAAAAATTGAAAGAAAAAAGAGTAAAAACTTTATTTTCTTAATTTTTTGGATTACAAGTTGGGTTGAGAAAATTTTTACTATTTAGCCCGATACTATATAGGTCAATCCAATATTGCATGATATATGAGTTTTTCTCACTTTTAGTCGCACAACTAGTGGACTATTTTCACATTTAGCTTCAAACTATTACTTTTCACATTTGATCTTACAATTTTTAAAACATTGTCACATTTGATCTTCATGACTAATTTTTATCATTGATGATCAAATTTGTATCTTTATGTTATTGAACTTGAGTGCATAATAGTAAGTGACTTATATTGAATCATAAACTTGTTGTTTTTATGAAAATTTTCAACTAAAAAATTTGGCCACCAATAATAAAAATAAAGATAAAAAATAGGTCGGAGGATTAAATGTAGCAAGGTTTTAAAAGTCATGAGACCAAATGTGAAAAAATTAATAGTAAGGCGCCAAATGTAGAAATTGTCCAATAGTCGTGAAGCCAAAAGTTATTTAAAAAAAAAAAAAAAAACTCTTTGATATAGACTAAATAGTAACCATGCAATGAGAGATTGGTCTACTCATTTGACACCACTCAAAGAGATGAAGACTTAGAGAAAGAGAGTCAAGCATAAGAAAAGGATTTTAAAAACGCCTCCCATATGAGAGGTTGTGAGTTCGAGTCTTAATGGAGACGGTATTGACTTTTTGTACTTCAGTAGGTTGAGAAAGTAGTTATGAACAAATACAACAAATACTACATTGCAACAGAGTTAGTAATACCTTAAAAAAAAATCTCCCAAATAACAATATCAAAACACATCAAAATGAGTATTTTTGTTAGCTTTTATTTTTATTAAATAACTATATACTAAAAATTAATTTCTTGAATTATTTTTTGAGTGATAAATTGAACGCTTTAATTATTATAACTGAAATCTATTCAACGCATAGGTATTTGACTCTGTTTATTGAACCACAATATTATTATAATTTATATCTTCTTAAATACTTTACCCGATTGAAATGTCAGAGGCTTTGAAATCAGAAATTCAACCTTTAATGAAGATATTCTAGAGAATCTTTATAGCACCACAACCTATCTTAAATATAACCTAATTCATTTTAAATGTGTTTTCCCTTATCGAAGTGATGACACTTGGAGGGTACATTTCACAATAAATATTTAGCCTTTTTTCCTGCCATGAATGAATGCACAGCAAGTTGGTTGAAATTTAATTATTTATAAACCCCTACCTGCCTCACTTTTAGTACCCTTTTCAGTTCAATCACAATTCAGATGATATTTTTTCAATTTTTAATTTTTCAAAGTATTGAATTTTTTTTTTTAGTATTACAATCTAACCTATACATAGTATCTGCTCAAACAACATGATAATGCCAACATCCTTGATTGAGATGGGACTCGAACATGAGACCTTCCGTTTGGAATGATAACAGTGATGCCATCAGACCACAAGGTACTTGGCCGAAATATTGAGTTAATTAATTGGAGGAATGATTATTTGACTATTATCATTTATAAATTTTTACCTTTTAATTTTCAATTGAATCATAAATGGTCCCTTGATTATTGATATTTATCAAGGATTTTAATTTAATCATAAGTGATCCCTTAACTATTGATTTTTTCTAAATTTGGTCCTCTAATGTAAAGAGTTTAGTTATTCACAGTGATGAACTCAATGTATTAAATTTATGAACTCAATTTGTCCATCTCAACAACAAGCTATTTTTACATTATTATTCTTTTGAAAAAAAAGAAGAAGAAGAAGAAGCATAAATGCATCACCATTATCTTAATTATTATGCGTGTGTAATATCAATAAATCTCGTGTGTATTTCATGATGAGTATTCACAATTTGTGAAGCAATTTTTGTTCTCCTTTAAATATTTATGTGATCGAGTTATTATTTTTATTATTTATTTGAATCAAAATTTAAAATTCAAATTTCACTACACCATATATTGTATGAATATTGATGTTATAACGTTATCTATGCTTATCTGATGAGTATTGATAACTTCTAATAATAATAATAATAATAATGAACGTAATTAAAGTATTTACTTATGTTGAATTCAAACAAAAAAAAAAAGTATGTACTTATGAATTTGTAGATAAATATAATGATTAATTGTAAGCTTGTAACCATAAATCTATAAATAAGAATGATCATATTCTCTTCTAAAGATGATCACAAACCAAATAATTAATGGGTGTGAATATATGATCCATTCTCTTCTATTCCAAGCAAATTTAATTTTGCAAATTTATAAATAATTCACTAGTAAAACACAACAACAGCAATGAGCATTTGATGATTTATATAATTATTATTCTAATTAAGGTACATATATATAACAACCTTAATTATATTAATTGGCTTCTGCAAACTCGATCTTCTCTCTATGCACATAGCCACTCAACTTACTCTTTCAACTTCTTCATCCAAACCCTATCATTTTCTTGATGACCATACATTGATGCCCGTCCAATTCACTTATTGCCATATTTCTGCTTCTCCTACAAAACCATAAATCCAGCTTAAAAATTGTTAGGCTTAATATATATAACAATAAATATACAATCCAACTATTAGTTTAACTTAGATAGAGCAGAGAAAAAGGGACAAAGAAGATTTGAAAGATATGAGATTATAATGAGTAAATAGGAGGATGCAGGCAACGCCAACCAAGTTGGTTAAACTGTTAGTTTAGTAATTATAATATTCTAAATTCGACTCCTATTAAAGCGATCTATTGATTTTCTTAATTTGAGCCAATCAATTATGGACAATTTAAGCCAATTTACTTCTTTTGCATGTTATGTTAGGGTCAAATGTATCAAATGTATACCTTTAGATAATGGTTACAGGTTTCCTTTGTAATTCAAAAAAAAAAAATGTTATCTTACATTATGTCCATGACTAGATTTGAAACGTTTGTGACGCGCCACCATGGTTTGTTGGTGATGAATGATGTTGCGGTGGCGGCGGCCGCCTCTCTTGGGAGGAGGGACGGTGGTGTGGGTTTCCGGGCCACGGTAGTCAATATCATAAACCACCGGACTACTACTACCTGATCCGTCCGGCTCCCCGTCGGAAAAGCAAGGCCGGACGAGGAAGAGGAAGAGGAGGAGAAATAGTGCGCAGGTTGTCTTACTGAGAGGCATGGTCGGAGATATGATGTTTGATTTTGTGAGAAATGAAAGGGTGATGATGGGAAGGGAGGAATTGAATGGCAATATTGATGGTGTTAAGATCAGAGTGGAGGAGGAGGAACATTGCACAAACTTATTGGCAATTCAAAAGCGTCCCCATCGATACAGCCATTACTTGCAAGGTCTTGATGTGGAAACGTGTTATGTGACTCATATCTTGGATATATGCATGCTCAGATCACACATTTCATTCATTCCAATCACTAAATAACTACTTTTAACTCCTTTCCGTTTTAATAATTATGATTCAATTTCATGGTGTAATGTTGTTTGTATCTTCTTCTCCAAAATGTTGAATCCCTAACCTCGAGTCCCGCCCCTACAAAGTATTTGGGAGGATGTAAATTACGATGACTAAATGGCTCAGCAGACAAGACCAAATACCGTGTACACAAGATATCTGTCCACTTTGAGCATAATCTCTACACTGCCACTGCTGAGGTGATTCAAACATTGATCTCTTCTTCTAAATACTACCTGGCCTACTGAAGTCCATGCGGTCAATGTTGTTTGTATCTACTCTTGGGTGTGAGTGTTTTTATTTGATTAGTTCATAACATTTATTGATAGTTAATGGATAGAAAGGATTGTAGTATTGACAATTATTGAGTCTATTGATCTATTGAAATCATATTTCTTTTATCACTCTACATTTAATTTAAGTATAGAATTTGCATAGCAAACAGTGGTTTTGTCGCGTTGGTAAAGTATAAGACTCTCGTGACATAAAGTTAATATTCAATCACACCCATCTTAACACTCTCCAATTAAGGTTAGAATTTGCATAGCAGACAAACGTTTTGTTATGTTGGTATAGCAAGAGGCTTTCATGACATAAAGTTAAGAGATTGATCCCATAAAAAGCAAGCATCTTAGGTTGTGCTTATTTCAATTCTTCAATTTTTCTTTTTACTAGTTTCCTATTATCCATTCTCTATTTCCAAATTGATGAAGAAATATACAAGTAATGCATTTATTGTTTCTCTTTCTCTAGCTTTTCATTTCTCAATAAAATTAGAGAATTAGAAAATAGAAACCCAAATTAAATTGGTCAAATAGTTAGCTTAATAATTATAAGATTTCAAGTTTGATGAGGTTAATTTACCTCCTTGTGATCATTTGCTGTAAGAAAATTAGAGAATTTCATTATTGATTATTAGTAAATGCACAATTGTCTTAGTGGAATTAATTAAAATTTGGTTAAGGATTATAACTATATACTAGGTACAGAGGACATTCCCATGTGTATATAATTGAGATATGTTTTAGAGGGCATCCCATTTAGCAGACCCTTTGACTAGACTTCACAGCAAAAAACCAAATCCATGAACCTGATTTGGTGGCTGCTTCACAAACCATAATTATTGGTGGATGATTACTATATATCCAGTTATGATCTTAGAAAACACCAAATTCTGGTAGGTTCTATGATTAAAAAGCTAGGTTAATTAAGGCTGTTTAATTAAGCATGTATGCTTCATCAATTCATAAATTATGGGTAGGTGAGTAGTAACATCAACTTAGTGTATGATTGATTGATGATAAGATGATGTTGGCAAAACATTTCATAAGGCACATATCATGTTATGTTACTCAATGGTTTGAATTCAAGATGTAGACCAACCATGTATATATATAAATTTAAAAAATTAAATATAAAGAGTTTTTTTAATCAGTTTATCATTTAAGATCGAATATTATAATTTTAAAAGTAACTAATTAAGTAGTACACTTTTTTCATATGTTTGTAAAAAAATATTAATTAAATTAACACTGAAAATAATTTATTAGTGCATGTAATTGCACATGGCAAAATGTTCATTACATCATAGTAGCTACATATACAGGTTATGTAATAAGCGTAACCATCTTCCACACGCATCGTTCAGTCCTTAGCCTCAACCCTTCCGCTAGATGCAATGACGTCCTCAAATAATCTACTCCACATGCTCCAGTTACAATCTCATCAAGTAGGTGGAATGTCTCAAATCAGACTCAAGACTAATAACATAATTATCCCGTCACTAACAAACTCAACAATATCAATTATTTGTTTTACATATAAAATGTTGGTGTTTGGAGAATTGAGATTCATAGATTAATATTGTGATGAAGCTAAGGTGAGCAATGCGAATTGAGGACCACACACTTCATATGTATGTTAGAGTGAGTGTATGTATTTGTGTAGTGTATGGTACAACTGTTCTGAAGCTATCAACTATGTTAATAGGATCATAAATACACACTTCAATTTTTCAGCAGGTTTGGGATGAGCATTGGAGTAGAGTTATCTTTAAAAATCCCTTAAAAAGTATTATAATACTTTCGATTTTATATACGTTTTAGAGTTGAGATCAGGTTAGAAACTTGAAAGAGTTAACGCTTCAGAACTATATATATTCTAGTTTGTTTTTTGTAGTACTGAAAAATTAGAAACATTATTCTTAGCAGTCATACTTAGCTTGCCATTGAAATTTTAACATGGTGTATTTATATGTTCTAATAATAATTGTAAAAGGAGATAAAGATTGAAATTTGTTAGTTGCACTTGGTAGCATGACTTGACAATTCTTTACATTTAATTTAGTTATTAGTCACTTGTTAATTATTGGCCTCACCATGAAATGTTCAATTGAAGTCACTTCAATGAGTGTATAAAGATTCAGAGATTGGATAAGATAGATGAAACAAAGATACATGATATCGTAGCATTCATTTGTTAACATGTCATTAACAAATGATACTTAATCATAAGATGTCATTAATAAATATAATGACACTTATTAAGACCATAATCACACGTAATCATCTCTAACTAATTCACAATTTAAAGATATTATACTTATCATATAGACCAAAAAGAGACAATTTTATGAAGACAAGAGAATAATCCTAAATTAGAAATTAGTTAGAAATAATTGAAGTTTAATTTAATATAAGTTGTTGAGCATATAGTATATAAAACAAGTATGAATGTGTAGTACGCCAACTTTAATTTGGTATTAGAGACAAACGCATACAAAAAGTCTGCACAACAACACAAGTGAAGAGACATTATCAACTTAAATGTTTAGTTGAGACAAAAACACAATTTTTTCAATTTGAATAAATTAATGAGATGTCAACAAATGATAAACGATAATATTAGATTAGTAGCTAAGGTTACATCCTTTCACATCCAATCTTAGATATATCTCAAAGATTTATTGGGACATTTAGTAAATATATTGTATTGTACGTATTGCATGTAGTTGCATATGTACACCTTTCAATATTTATTTCAATGTCTGACTAGTTATGTCCTAAGAATTAATCGAGTCGCAAAACTAGTCCCCCACTTCAATGGATTGGACATGCCCTTCCTGAGCTGTCTATGCTATCACCTTTATATATATATATATATATATATATATATATATATATATATATATATATATATATCAGGTCAAATGCGATCGGTGCGGTCGCATCACTAAATATGTAAAAATGCACAACAAAGAAATGCATCAATGCACCATTAGGTACGCATCACCACAAAGCGCACCATTAGGTATGCATAAACGCACCATACAGTGCCAAGAGACAAACAATTAGGTGGGTGAGTATTATGCTCTTTTTTTTTTTGTGGCGCATTGGTGCATTTTCTTATTATGTGTTTCCTAATAATATTGGTGCGTTTTTGCATACCTAATGATGATGCCACACCAACCGCACGTTAAGGTCTGGGCGCACTAGAACATGGGTGTGTGCGCGCGCTCAAGCGAAAACTAGATTAGAACAAGTTCACTCGTTAAAAGTACAAATTAATTACATTTATCTATTTAGGATGATTACAGGTCGGAAACTAAAGAAAAAATACATTGACATTTTCATAATTATTACCTTATGTACTTAGAATATATAATGGTGCACTCAAGTGTAAACACTATTAGTTATAGGTGGATGCACTATTAAGCAGAGTTTTTCAATGCACTATAATAACTACAGAAATGTTACATTTTTCTCCTTTGTCTCTTATTTTTCAGTTCTCGATCAACTATAGATGACTGAAATTAATCCACACGTGTGTACATGTTTTATTATTGTCACATAAAAATCCTCTTGAGTCATTGTAGAATGTCAACTGAATAAGTGTGAAGATGCTTTGTAAATATTATTAAAAATAAAAATAAAATAAGGTTAAATGTTTGATTCTATTCAACACCATTTAGTTATACTTGTCGCACAAAATTTTTATAATGTAGTATTTTTCATATGTGATTTGTAAATTATTATGTAAAAATATAATTTACTCCGTGTACATACATATTCATATTCGATTAGTCATTGCAAACTTTCTTAGTTATCTAATAATAATAGTAGTAGGGATGTGTGCAAGGCCCGCAAAGAAATTATGGTGTCGATGGGTTGGGTCGGGTAGCATTTCAAAAGTTTGGTGGGCTCAGCCTCATTTAAACAAAATGTTGTTTCAACTATTAAGACTATTTGGGCTAAACAGGCAAATTATTCATAGTATTTATATTACTTATTATATAGAATATACATAGCCAAGGATCTTGTGCTCAGATAGCATGTAGTGACTCTTCCATATGAGGAATTGAAGCTCATGAGATCAGGTCTCATCCCTTCGTTAGGCCTGATTGTATTCTTCTTTGTTCAATAATATAAATTTTCGTGTTTTTGACTTTCAATATATATTAAAAAGATTTTATTGAGCACAAAAGTAAATAAAAATTATAAGAAATATTCTAAATATTTCACTTTCTAACAATAAATAAGTAAATAACATGATAAAGATAGTTTTTTTTTTTTTTGAAAATGATAAAGATAGTTTTTCTTCTTCTCTTTTTAATATTTTAATAATAATGGTAAAAAGGAGGGTGGGGAAGAGTTCGTTGGATTCATGATTGGATCAATGTTTGGCGTGTGGAAATAAAATTCCGCAACCCTCAAAAGGATTTTTTTTTTTTTTTTAATTTCCTTTTTGTTAAGACCACAAGAGTACAATAAAAGCATAATTCTTTCATCAAATCACATCAAAATAAATAGATGTCTAGTACTAATATATGATGCGTTGGGCAAAATAGGTCTCAAATAATTATTGATTTTTAGGGACTTTTTATGTTGCTATCAACCACCTTTTGACACATTACTAGATAATCTTTTAAAAAGACGGTCTTTCAATTCCGAAGACGGTTAGCCTCCACCTATTTCTACTTTTGAACATTTACTATGGTGTTTATTCAATTGCAATGAAATTCAGCGAAGCTAGAAACTACAATGTTTTGATTGGAGGAAATTATAATTTGTATAATTTTACAAAATTGTAATTTTCTCATTTTGTTGAATTACAATTCATGTATTTTCATAGGAATTAGAATTCAACACATCTAGGAATGGAAAAAAAATGACTAAATTGTCATTTTATTTATTTATTTATTTATTTATTATTACACTAGAGCATTTTAGTCTTTATATCACTTCTTCCCTCCTCATTTCCAATAATTCTATTTCTCCCTACCAAATAACGTAATTTAAATTCCTATTTTATTTCATCTTATTCTTTTTTACTGAATTACAATTTCTTTCCTTCATAATTCCTTCCTTCCAAACAAATGACAGATGGAAGAGGTAAATTGTGAATTTTGTCTCATTAGTATACAAATTCCCCAAGTGCTTGTATATGTGTTTACTAGCAAAATAAAGCTATTAATTTTTTTTAAGTGATTAACTAGCTGAGTTGTGGTGTGTGAGCACATGATAAATTTTTTAGCAAACACATGGAAGTATTTTCTGGTGCCATCAATTGTACTTGTAATCGACGGGAAACCCGACTCCCCACCTTTACGAGAACGAAAACGAGGATAAAATTAGGGGATCGAGGATCGGGGATCGGGGAATTTTTAATTCCATGCTGAGGATGAGGAGTACTCTCCCTATCTCGCCTTGTCCCCAAAAATATGCATATATAACTATATGCATTATAGCTACATATCACCACATATATGTATTACTTTGTGTGTGTGTGTGTGTGTGTGTGTGTGTGTGTGTGTGTGTGTGTGTGTGTGTATAATTGTAGAAGCATTTTTGTCCTTGTATGTCATACTTATTAAATGCATCTTTTGATAACATATTTAACTATAAAATATTTTTGATCAAAAAAAAAAACTAAAAAAAACTATAAAATATTTAAGAGTACTTTAAGTTGAAGATGAATATATATGAGTTATTTATTTTAATGTTTTTAATTTGTAATTTTTTTTATGAATTATAAACGGGGTAGGGAATTTCCCGTTCGGATAATCCCTGTGGGGATAAGGATGAGGAGATTTTTTCCTTCCCCAACGGGGATGGGGACTGTGTGAGAAAGTCATAACCCAGTCGCCGTCCTGCCCCATTGACATCTCTACTTTTAATGCATTTGATGACATAATTTTTATTTTTATAAAATTTTATTTTTATAAAATTTCAAAAATTTATTTGACGATTATCCTTAATAAATAAAAAATTGATAAAATATCTTAGGACACAACAAAAATAGCAGTGAAAATTAAATAAATAATATGAAAAACTAAATATTAAACATATCCTAAGGAAAACTACCTCATCAATGGGGTGTGAATGAGATGTGTCTCTTCCAATTTAAGTAGGTGTTTTAAAAAAAAATTAAATAATTAAAAATAAAAATAAAATAAAACTACCTCGACTAGAGTGCATTATTATAATATGACTTCCATATTTTTAAATTCCCTAAGTCTTAAGCACATCATGTCAAAACTCTTGGTCAATGGAATTACTATGTTTACTTTGAATTAGATTTATGTAATTATTTTATTATTTTACCCCAAAAAAAAAAGTATTGAAAATGATAGTTATGTAATGTCTCAAATGTCACATAATCCCTTGAAATTATATTGTAAAGCCAATACATAAGGTGCCAACCAAAAAATAACATTATAAATATCCCAATCTTGTCAAAATTCATTTTGCAAAAGTTGGTGTCTTGTCTGATAGTTAGTTAGGAAAAGTCCACAAACATGAGAGGCCCTCCAAGATTATCACTATGGGCAAAAAGAGTTCTAATAAATTTTATTTAAAGTGAAGCTAAAACATTCTCCAAACTTTTGTACTGAATTTTGTCTTAAATAATGTGTTTGAATATTATTGATTTTCTGATGAAATAATCAAATTTATGATGTTTTTTTTAAAAGGAAATGTTTACCTTTGAGAGCTTTCATGCATCATAACATATAAGCATAAAATATTATGCATACAAGAATATTTTGATAAAGAAAGAAAAACATATAGAAAAGAAAGGAAGACAGACCAACAATGCCACGTTTAAAATTCACTAAGATTGTTCCTAATAAAGTTCAGATACATGACAAAAATCATGTTGGGACTATCCTTAACTTCAGTAAAATTACTCTTAATAGAGTTCAAATACGTGCTAAAGATTTTAGACTCAAAGGTTGTTGCCACCGTAAGACTATCCTTAAAAAGTTCAAATACATGACGAAGATTTTTTACTCCAAGGCTGTTACCACTTAGAACGTGTTGAAACTATCCTTAGAGAGTTCAAATACATGACAAAGTTTTTGACCCCAAAGCTTTTTGTCACCCAGAAGGCGGTGTGACCACCCTTAAAAAGTTTTAATACATGACAAAAATTTTAGACCCCAAGGTTGTCGCTCAAAAGGCGGTGAAACTACCCTTACAAAAGTTCACATACATTACAAAAATTTTAAATTTCAAGATGGGTGCCACTCTCATTGCCCTTGAATTAATTAGTCCCACCATAACCTATCACAAATTTATACATTTTTCACTAAAATGCGAATCAATAAATGGATGCAAACCTAATTAACAGCTAGCAAATGAATACTACATGATACCTCAACAACAAAAGAAGTGAGATGCAGACAGAAGCATAGGCAGTCCCAAGAAGTTGAATTTAATACAACTGCAGCAGCACAGTAATAAATTAAATACAACTATTCAACTTCCCTTGGAGAGTGGGCACACACCTCTTGCCAACAACAACAACAACAACCTTGAGAGCCTTAAAAACAATTGCTTTGTCTTTCATCTTTCAGTGTGTACCAATCAAACCGGCAACTTGCCAACCTTAACATCAATTTCATTAAGATAAGGTTTTCCCATTTCTGTGAATAATAATACAGTGAAGATGTTATGTGTGTTTGTCTTCTACATCACACACATGTTAACTTTCTCGGGTCAATTAAGGTAGTAAAAAGGCATAAATACAAGTAATTCTTACTCACAAAAAGTGAAATTTCCTAGTCTTCTAACCTGACAAGATAGTAAAATGATAAATCGTAATGATTGATCCGTCCATTAGGTGAGATGACCCGTGACTGATATAATCCACCATATTAAGTGTAACTACCACATTACAGGGCTCAATTATGTGTACTTGCTCTCCTAAAGGGACTCGATTTTATGTGATTGCTCACAATTTACTATCTAATACGGAACATCTAATAATCAACTGAGCTGGTTGTGTGGGGGAAAAACAAATAATTCTTGTGGGGGGTTATGTTGTGTGGTGAACAGTGAAACAAAACGAAATGTTTTACTCACAGTAATTTGCAGAGATGTTTGGGGATGGAAGAAGACAAAAGAAGAGAAAAATTACTGGTGTGATATTGTGCTCTGTCTAGCTACTTGGATGAGGCTCTGCAAATCTTCTTAGTTTCCAGTAACCGGCGTCTGGGTTCAGCCTTTCGCCGGTTCTTGCTGGCTCTGATTTGCACCTTGTTAGCAGCAATGGATGCACTGCGCTTTTCCCGATTGGCTCAACCTTACTTGTCTCCTGTTTTTCTTCTTCTTCTTCTTCTTCTTCTTCTTTGGTTTTGGCGTCGTCTGAGCTCGGAGAATCCTCCGTTTCTTGGGATTTTCTCGGCGAAGAGCTCACCTTTTCTTCTTGAGGCAAATTCTCGGGTTCTGTTTCGGGTGCGTTTAATGGTGAACCCCAGAATCTGCAGGCTAGGGAGGAAGATCTATACGGAGCAGATCTGCAACGGGTCAAGAGGAAAGCGTAGTCGGCCGGTGATGATGAACTACCCACGGTGTTTTCTTTATTTTCCGGTTTATCGCCGCCGCGGCCACTAGTTGTACTATTGCACCCGGTTTCTTCTTCCTGGGTCGGACCTTTCGGGTCGGGGTCGACCCGTGGAGGAGGATCCGTATTGTCGCGTATTTTCCGGCACCCGAACCCGCAACAGAAGAACGCCCATTTCCGGAAAAACGATGAAATCGGTTGGGGTTTCCGGAATTTCCGCGAAATTCCGCGGCAAATTAGGAGCTTCCGGACCCACCAGCAGGGCTGTTGTTTAGAACTAGAAGTCCGTCTGGTTTTCCGGTGCGACTTGGAGCGGCTGATTCCGGCGGCGCCGGCGCCGGCGGTGGAGGAGGATTTGGAAGACCTTTTGACTCGGACTTGACCGATGCAGGTGACCTTAGGAGAAGAAGGCTCCTGAGTGGTTTCAATGGCGACGGAGTTCTTCTTCCTCATGAACATTGGGCTCGAACGCGACCGCCCTCTGCTTCTGCTCCCCGCATTACTCCTCAGAAACCTCATTAATGGCGGCGGAAACTTGTCCGTTCTCCCCGGACTCGAAATCGGCTTGCTTAATCCCTTCATCTCCTTCCTCCTTCTCTCTGTATCTATCGTCTATAAACACCAATTTCTCTCTCTATGTACACTCTCTGTACAGTCAGTGTTGCATAGACTTTGAGTTTGAGATAAAGATGTGAAACTGAAAGGATATGTGTGAGCCTCCCTTCTTGCAGCTCTTGGAATTGCACCCAAAATACTATTTATAGTCTCATAAACGTTACCCCGTCTAAAAGCTTTCTTGAAACGTTTTCAGTGTTTTTTGTAATTAAAAACTAATAATAAATTCATTTGTTATTTTGTGATGGGTTTTGGTTGGACGGGAGAAATTGAGTGGGAAAAGAATTGTAATTCTATAGAAATACAGTAGGAATTCAAATTACATTTTTTGATAAGAATAAATAGAATTATGGGAATGGAAAGAAACAAAAGTGATATAAAAATTAAAATGTCTTTCTGTAATAATACAAAAATAAATTTTACTAACGAAGTAACAAATTATGGAGTAATGATTTCGGTTTCCTTTTTCACCCAAATTTTAAAAAAAATGATAAAAGTGTTTTAGAATTTAATTGAAAATAATTATTTCTCAATCGGTATATACTCCCCCCCCCCCCCCCCCCCCCCCCCCCCCCCCCCCCCCCCCCCCCCCCCCCCCCCCCCCCCCCCCCCCCCCCCCCCCCCCCCCCCCCCCCCCCCCCCCCCCCCCCCCCCCCCCCCCCCCCCCCCCCCCCCCCCCCCCCCCCCCCC
>NC_044919.1:4189302-4360956 GCF_003576645.1 Ipomoea triloba | reverse complement strand
CAAACCCCCCCCCCCCCTCTCTCTCCCTCTCTCTATATATATATAAGTCTATTATCGTTAAAGACATTTTTTAAGTGTAATCTCTTTAACTTCTGTAACATTTTTACTTATAAGCATTGATTATTACTTTTTTTCATTATTAATCATTCGCCTTTGAAATTTGTATCACTTTTAATTCTTTTGACAAGTTCGTTTTAATCAAATATCATCGAATAATGTTTTTTTATAAACTTTCAAATGGTGTTTACCAATAACACTTGCCGAAAAAGTTAAAAACGGTAATAAATTAAAAGTTGAGGAACTAATAACAAAAATATATAATTGAATACTATATAAGTATACATTGTCTGTCACGAAATTTGAAATATCAAAAGTGAGAATAAAAACTATTGTACTATAAATTATTAAATAATTAATATTTATATAAACACAAAATTTAGAGGTGTTGATCAACACAGGTGTCACTTGCACCGGATATCACCAAAATTAAATACAAAAAAAAAATGTACTTGATACGATTGCCACCATTAATTTTCCTTTAAATGAACAATATTTATAAATATACTCATACATTTTTTTTACATTTATACTTTTCACATATATTTTATCTATTATGTTTTCTCAAAATTGTCTTCTTTTTGTTTTTTTTTTAATTGCATTTCTGATTTTCAAATTTTCATGTTGCCTAGATGATTAATACACATTTAAAATAAAGGTAGGGGGCAACTCTAGCCAAATTGATCGGTCAATTAGCTTAGTAATTATGTAGTACAATATTTAAAGTTCAATTCTCTGTGAGAATTGTCCTAGCCTTCTCAATTTAAACCAATCAACTAGAGCAATATAGCGTGATTTATCTTATTGTGATTCTTTGCTGCATTGGGTCACAATAAACAACAAAAATTAATTTACCTTTTTTGTGATTCTTTGTTTTGGGATTTACACTGCTGTTTGACCAGCATTTACAACTTCATTTACTGAAATTTATTTCATTTTTTAGACTATTATTTTCATAATACTTTTTGAAGTGGTGGGTTTCGTGTTATTTATAATTAATTAATGATATATTGTAAATTGTTGCACGGATGGGTGAATCTTGGGGTTCTTACACTTTTGTTTTGTAGGGTTGTGTTTGGCTTTTTTTACATATCCCAGTATCTCACAACTTTCCTTTCTCATATTTTATTTTCGCACGGATGAGCCATTTGTCTGCACTAAAAATTTCTACAAACCATAAGGCAATTAATTAAGTTTTAATTTTTTGTTTTTGCTTTCAACTTTTCGTACATAAAAGTTTAGGAGTTAGAAATACAATATATACTATTTTGAGGTAATTTTGCGATTGTTATTCTACATTTTATTGCTTATTATTTAATCCAAAAGATTAGAAGATCGGTTGAACTTTGTTTTTATCAAATGTTTTTTAGGGTAGATAAAAGTTTACCATTTTCTAAAAAAGATCAATATCACACTTCTTTTGAGAATTTTGCCACTCTTGTGACATTTTTACTTATTGTTATTGACTATCATTTTTCACTATTAGTTGTTACTCCAAAACTTTTAATGAATATTTAGACAAACATCACTTAAAATCAACATGTGCACAACTTATGTTTGATTGGAAACTCAAAAAGAATAAAAATATTTACAAATCAATCTGTCCACCACTTTGCCTCTTAATTAAGTCGGCCCGGTGCGAACGAAAATTAGTCTGAGTATGGTACGAATTTAAAGGTGCTTCCTACAGTTAGGTCATACTCAGGACACCTCGTGGTCTAACCCTCCAAAAAAGTTATAATGGCAGTGCCTAACATTAAATCTTTTTACTATAATTGTTATTGTGCTTAGGCTTTGATAATTCTTATCTTGGTCAAATTTACACCATACTTAATGTGAAATATGTAGGATAAAGAATGGACAAATGTGACAGCCATTAAAATGATTCTTTTATAATGGGATTTTTACCCTTTCAAGTTTCAACCCAAAGCATTTTCTCTACATGGCTATGGATAAACTTTTACTAATGATATATTGATATGATTTCCATCAATGATGTTAAATTGGAAATTCCCTACCCCCTTTTTGACCTTTATAATGGAGTTGGTCCACACTATTGCTTGTATATTTAGGCAATATATCTTCATGCCACAGTTGTTGCAATCCCCTATTCACACTCACCCCACCCCACCCCCCCACCCCCCCTCTCCCCCCTCCTTAGTCAATATGCTAATTAGTAACTCCAATATGAATTATTATTGTGTAGGGCTCTCTTCCTAGATCACAACTTCCATTTTCAGTCTTTTCGGCACTTTTAGGTCAAATAATAATACCAATAGTGTATGTCTTTATAATGATGGAAGACCCCTTGGTGAAGTATCAATAATGTTGAAACCAAGAAGCAAGCGGTTTTTATTGATTGTCATCTCGTCAGTATACGTATTATATGTCTTGTTAAGTTAGAAATGATTTTTATATGTTGTCATCCGGTTAGTGTAAAGATTAATTTTTCAGTGGATGTGTCTCATATATATACCACATTTTTTGCTACGATTCTTGAACTCTATTATAATATGCGGCGCTATATGCCCTGTCAAGTTGCAAATCACTTTTATAAATTGTCATACAATTAGTACAAACATTATGGCAACAACAATGGTTAGTTTTTTATTTTGAATTTTCGACACCTTTAGAGAGCCAACAAAGAGAGAGAAGGGAAAAAAAACAACATAATAATTTAACAAATAAACAAAAAGTCAAAGTGGTCGCCAATTGGCAACTACCCTTACTTGCCCAGCAATCACATGTTTTGGGCATTTTTTCTTTCTTTCTCGCACACAAAAATTCAACTTAAACAGAAAAATTGTGAGTTTTTCAATCACATTTTTCTCTCTTTCAAATCACCATGTTTACCTTAAAAGTTGAATAAAAATTCCTCAATGGAGATGCTCTTAATTTATTTTTTTTTGTAATTCCACCATATACTATATGATTCTCAAACTCTATTATGATATATACTTTATGCATTATTAAGTTGTAGTTTCGCATTTTTATGGTATCAACAAATATATTACACTCCGTATATTAAGAAAGAAAGGACTAAAGGAGGCATACACACACATATATATATAATTTTCAAGGGCACATGCAATTGAGTAGCAGTTAATAGGTTGTGTCAGTGGATGGAGAAAAGAGCAGCATCCACTCCCAACGACAAAACAAAAAGTCCACTGATCTTTCAGAACCCTTTCTGCCACTGCACAAAAGGAGATCCACCAACACCACAGCCAAAATAAACCACCATAGCCGACATGGTAGCTCAGTTGATCATAGGTGCGAACAACTCAATTAGTAACAGGGATAAAATTTGAGGAGAAAGATCAAAGATCGAGTCTCACCAGCAATAGTGTGGAAGAAACCCTTCTAAGTAAGAAGTTCTTTGTGTTCAGCTGAGTTACTATGATTTACATCATTTCTGTCTCCAAGTTAACATGATTTACAGCCTCCCAAACTAGTGAGAGAGGACGATTTTGTGTTCAACTAAATTACCATCATTTACATCTTCCAAATTAGTGAAAGAGGACGACTTCTCAATCTTGTTCAACTGAGTTACCAACTTAGCTGAGTTACCAACTTACCATGACAGATCTTTAGTCGGAGAAGTGTGAACTTGATCTCCAACTAATTGCCCCTTCTACCCCGTCATCCTTACTTTATTGTAACACTAAATCTATCTAAGTAATATACACTAATTTGACTAAACTTGTCAACTAAAATTTTACTTTTTTGAATTTTTGGTGTCATTGTGTGGGTGGGGTGGTGGTTGTTCTAGTCTTTCAGAATGGCCCACAAATCTTATGAAGCATTTGGCATCCTATGATTGTCGCTTCATTACACCTTTTTTCTACATATATAATACATGAATTGAAACAATGTCATTTCTGCAAAATGTCTCAACTTTACTCAAAACTCCATTTGATCTTTTCATCCCTACCACAGATTCAGGACCCAGATTTTTATCTCTTCATCTCCACCAATCAATAATTCTCTCTATCTTCCACTTGGTTTGGTCCTCTGTCTCTTCATCCACCTAAACAAAAAACATACCAGGGTGTAAATAAACCGCCATTACATCAGCATAACATTTATGAACATTACACTAAAAAGTGTGAGAGATTGAGTGGAACATAATTATTGTATCAGAAAGTCACAAGTTCGAGGTTTTATCTGCCTCAACACAATTCAATTAATCGATTACTTCAAAGTAAATTGACCGCCTATTTTGCTAGTTGTTACTGTGTGGGTTCGAACGTTAGGAACCTTATGTCAGTAAGACACTTCCCATGATTTACTCACTCGTCAAAGCGCTAATCAATGGCAAGTGGAGACTGTCGAATTTGGGGTGCAAATCTAAGATCTCTGCCGAATTTCTTCATTTAAATCCTTCCTTTCTTTCGTATTTTATACCCAACGTTTGATATGTTTTTAGACATTTAATATTGGAATACTAATGTAAACATCCCAACTATGTTTTAAAGATGCCATGACCCAAAGATTTGAGCTCTAACTGGCTTTCTTCTTGTTCAGTGAGCACATGGGAAGAGTTTTGGTCCTGTTCAGAGTGAACCACACTGCAGAAAACATTACTAGACAGATAAAGCCATCAACAGATTCTGAAACATATTAACAGTGAATTTGAAGCTGTCCAATTGGTTAGATGTGAACATTGTATCTGAAATTATGTAATGCAGATATATAATATAATATAAAGCAATTTAAGAAGTGTCAAAATAAGTACACAGTTGAATTTGATAACGCAGTTGGAGAACACCTCCTAATCTGCGGGGCCACGCCCAAACTTTTTCACTAAAGCTCAACCCGCTGGTTTTTACAATTACAAGGTTCAATGAATTACAAAACTAAGTCTACCACCTATTTAAACATTAACCTTATAAAACAACTCTGTGAAAAAGTTACACGTACAGTTTGAACTAATTCTACCAATTAAACAAATTGTAACCAACCTGGATTTTAACACAGCTTGTACTGAAATAATTTGGAGCTGATTTCTCCGGATAGTACACCAATCTTTCCCCGTATTGGAGTTTCTTCGCAGCACCTTTCAGGCTATATATATGTATGTTATTGTTACTGAAACTTCGATTTGTCTTCATAGTTAATGAGCCTATTTATAGTAATTGTCTTGGCCTTGATTCCTTGAATTACGTACGTATTAACTCATGATGCCATGATACCACTCTTCCATGCATTGCAAACTTGAACCACGATTTTCCTTGTTTGCTTCCTTGGCTTCCACGTACGCATGATCACAATCTGCATTTCTTTTGCTTTCCTAATTTTGCGCCATTTAGATGCATGCATTCATTTTTCTCTTTGCCATGTTGCCACTTTAAATTACATTTCCATTTCCCACGTACATTATGCATGCCTTCATCTATTCACATGCATTTTATTTTGCATTCATAATATCCTTAATATTTGCTTCACACTTCACACATATTCACGCCACATGTACATATTATTTTCACTTCTCAACTTTGTTTGATTTTATATGCCAATTCATCATACGTAATATATCTATATACATAGTATATTACTAACAGTATCAATACAATGTTTTCGCAACAGAGGTTTTGACTTTAGACAGTAACAGTAACCAAGGTTCTTGACTACAAAAGCTAAAGGCATCACTTTTCTATTGCCATATGTTATGCTTCATTTCATGTGATGAGGAAAACATGCAACCTCTACTTGAGAGAGAGTGTGCACTGGGTAAACCTCGCTTTGTAACCCTAATCGGCAAAGGAACACAATGAGTTAAATCATAACTGATCGGCTCAAACGATTGTAACCTTGTGATTACCTAGTCAACAGCTTGGCGTGCACTTCTTGACATCAGAAATCGCGTTTCGGCTGAAAGAATGCGACGATTCTTCTGTTTAGTAAAGCCAATTAAATGTTGTTGTCACAAAAGGAGGCATTTAATGTGAAAGGGAGAAGAGAAAGAAGCAATGGAAATGGTGTGGAGATGAGAAGGGGGACCAGTTAAGATTGATCATAATAAGCAGTGATGATGAGGGCAGAGAGAAATGAAAAGCTGAAAGGCTGCACACCACAAACTCAACCTCACAGATTTCTGCTCTTCCTTCACATCAGATGCCAGAGCCATTTCAAAGGAAGTTTCTCAAGTTTATATTTGAAAATTTTGTTTCCAGTTGATCCATTTCAAGAGTTTCATCTGTGTTACAAATACTACCTGCTACATTCAACTTCCCTAGTTGAAGGAATGCAAGAAACATTCAACTGTATTGTTGATGGTGTTTCATCCTGTATAAAGATCAAGATAAGCCTCTTGACTAGCTTTCCCAGCAGATATCATGCATTAATCAAACTCAACTACTCTAATGGAGCCTCACTTACCTCACCAGTCACCAAACTAAAAATACTGACCGATTGTCCTGTGGTATAACTCAACTGGTTGACCAATCCAAAGAAAGTTAGAACTAGATGTAGGGTTCAATTCCTACCAAGGATGGTAGGTATGGATTGGCCCTGAACATAACTGACCATCGAGACACATCTTGCAATTTACCTTTTTCACTCAGGCTCTAAAGCAAGGACAAATTTGAATTCTCGGGGTTGAGATTCAATACTTTCTTTTTTTTTAAAATACCGACTGAGAAAGGCCTATACTCCACCCCAAACAGTTAGCATTCATGTACTTGTCCATGTGATTTCACTACTTCCAAACCAAAACAAGAATGCACAACTTGGAATATAAAGCAATTCTGAAAGACCAGATTAATATTTATGAGTTTGAAACTGAAAAGCAATGCATTATAGGCATTGGACTTTAATACTGTAAGATGCTAGCTTGAAATGATGCCAACCCAACTACCAATTTCAAAGCCATTCAATATATAACTAACCAAACAGTACAAAGCTCAGAATTAACTAGCAATCAGGACAGTTGATCACAAACCATGACAGAAAAGATGGTCAAAATCCCCAGGATGCAAGAACTTCAGAAGACAATATGGCAGAAATCTAAGCCTGGGAAGACAATAACTCTCACAGTATCTGACGCAACTCAAAAACTTTTTAAATTATACTCCGTATAAGTTGATACAATGTTGATCATCACTTTAAAATTTTCTATCAAATGTAAGTATATATAAACTCATTGTACAGTGAAAAGGTTCTAAATTCAGTTTCTAATCTGCAAACTGCAGAGAACTGACCATCAGTTGTTAGCTTTGTGAAGTGTCAGCATTATGCCATTGTGTCAACATGTCCCTTCTTTATCTCTTTCATAAAATCAACTAGCTAGATATAAAGAACAAGAACTAGCTATAAGTGTAGAGAAATATTTGAATTATGTAGACTTATTAAAGAATTAGTTCATCTGAAAAGTTTCATTTTAAGACAGGCTTACAAGATAAAATGTTTGGCCATACTATGGAAAAACTGTAAAAAGCTATGAATCAAACCAGCAATAGATAGTGTGTAAAAAGGTGTCAAAACACATTTTATCTTTCCTCTTCTTGTGCCAGCAATGGATCCTTTAAACGGTACCAAGCACCTTCAGAGTCCAGATGAAGAGATTCCAGGAAAGAAACAGTCAAAACTGATATGAGAAATTGAGAATTGCTGTTGAAATGGTTGCTTCTGGTGAATAATAGCTAAGCTGTGTATTAGAAACTGAACTACAATCCTGAAAAGAGAAAGAAGGGATATTTGGAAAGAGATCACAAATAAATGAAAATCTTATGAAGGATGCCCACTGATAAATGAAAATCTTACCAAAATGCCACAAAAAAATCTTAGTTGGCCGGGATAGCAACTGAGAAACTAAAATGCACACTTACCACAAATAACAATATTCTCCACAATTTATGAATCACAAACACCAAAATTCATTTTGTCAGAAGTGGTAGCATTCACAAAATGGTTGAGATTCAACTTAAGGTTGCCATGATGGAAAAAGTGAAAAACCAATGCACTAACATGTGTTTTTAATGGTCACATACCTATGTCAAATATGTCTTTTAGAGATTTAGGATAAGAGAAAATTTTAAGAATGGTAGTTGAAGTGTTACAAAGATAAAATCTGTTTGTCCACCTAGAGTATTGGGGGAAGAAAGAGAGGTTTTGGAGCAGAAAAGCTTGTTAAAAATGAGGGAATCCGTATTTGATAATAAAACACACTGATGCAAGTCCTTGGACAGAATTAACAGCATAAGTGAAGCAAACTCATGATCATTCATTGTGACCCAAATTGGGCCTTAGCACAGGTATCTTATGCCTTCCAATCTCAAGATCAAAAGCAACACTAAAGCAGTAGCTAAGACATTGTGACCCAAATTGGGCCTGGTAGCATAGGTCTTTATGGCCTTACCCATTGGGCAAACACTAAATCACACTTGCGAGACATTGACCTAATCCAGGCCAGATAGCATATCATTCAACATTTCAACCTACGAGGCAGACATAGCAAAGGTTTGAACAAGTCCACATATCTACTATTGGCTTTAACACGCTAGGTTACATTTTTTTTTTGGATTAACGAGGTAAACCCCACCCCTCACTGTGTGAGTATGTGCTAGGTTACATCTAGCACACAAAAAGGATGTTTTGTGAGGCGGGTGAGATCCAAAACAGTGGACCTCAACATTGCATCAAGTGAGCATACATTTTTAAAGGTCAAAAACTAAGAGCAGTCCATGCACCAAAAAACAGAAACAATTTCATCACATGTTTTTACTCTTTTGTGAAGATATTTAGTTATCTTTTAAAAGTATCTTATCCTTTGAGCCAACAAATCCTCTCCCATTTTAGTCGTTTAGGACTTTATAACTCGAATCATTTTCGGTATAATATTTGGCAAGTACAATGCATGACTCCATCCTCTGTCCTCCACAGCATCTCAGAGGTTCGATAAAGCTTCATTTCATACATTCAAAATATTCGCAAACACAGACCATGGTGAGAATACTCACATCAATCATATTTATTTTATAATATATAATGGAATATTGGGTACCAGGCCAACCAAACAAGCCCAATCCACAGCTAACCCAGCAATTTACTAAGCAGCCAAACCCGAGAGCTCTGATCTGCACTCTGCAGACATGCTAATTTGAAAGGATTAGACAAACATTAAATGACATTTAATGCCTGTTAGATGCCATCACAGCAAGTGTAGCAGTCAAGGCACTCAGGGGGTTTGGTACTTGGTAGTTCAAGATTAGCTATTAATCTAGAACAACCTAATTGTCAATGCCTCATATTTCACAAGTATCATAGTATAAATAGATGATCCTTACATGGAACGTGAATCCAACTCCCCTAGAAACACGCTATTACTCTATTGCATATATATAGACATAACGGTATAACAAACTTAATTTGGCAAGACATTTAGATTAATAATATCACAAGCCATGTAGGGCTACTTATTAAGTTATTATTCTTCTCCTCAAATATTGTTGTTGTGATATATCTAGTACCTTGAGTTGACTAAACCTATCAATATATAAATGCCTAGCTGGCTAGCTGTAAGACCATAACCTTTGAAGCAACTATAACAAACTAGTTCCAATATAAAGAGTACATCATTCTGGCAATGAGCATATATAAACAATGGTAAAAATCTTTTCAAATCCAGAACTTCACCTAATCAGTTCAATCGCCCTCCCGCTTCTCTTGTGAATTGAGGCCACCTTTAGCAAATAATGAAGCTTGAATGTACCATGATACCAGAGCAAGCAAATTCAGATAAGTGATCCTTGAGGTCTAATTACATTTAGTAATATAATTTTGAAACAAGGTAATATAGATCACCGAACTTATTGTTTTTAAGAATTAGGTCATTGAACTGAACTTAATAGGTGTGCAATTGAATAAAACTATCAAACAAACAAAATATATGCAATTGTGACATTCAAAACTATCAAATGCAGAATAAAAATTCACACATACCGAACTGATCATCACGTATCAATCGACACGCTTGTAAGACACGTGTTTCCTAGCAGCCCTAGCATTGTCGTATTCGAATTTCAATACATTGGGGATATCCGAAGTGTCCTTAATGTAAAAGAACCTCCCAAAAGAGCTCTCCTCGATAGCCGTAAAATAACGTCTGATTTTAGAATTAACCACCCAGAACCAGGCGGCGCCGAGGAAAGAGCCGAGCGAAGCCCCGGCAAATACCTGCGCCACCGTGTGATAACCTAAATAGACCCTCGACTGGAGAGTCAGAAGCGCCAACGGCCAGATCAGGAGAACGGCGTACAACATTTGGTAGCGGAACAAGGAGCCGAGTCTCCGGTGGGTGAGGAGCGTGAAGTAGACGGCGAAGAAGAACATGTACTGCGCGTGGCTGGAGGGCCAGCCATGCGAATCGCACATCTCTAGGATCACGCACGTCTCGGGGCGGGCCTGCTGGACCGAGGTCTTGATGACCTCATTGATGACCTGGGAAATAAGCAGGCCTAAGGCGAAGAACATGCCCTGGAGCTCGCGGCGGAACATGAAGTGGGAGACGAAGCCGCCGAAGCTGATGAAGACGGGGACCAGCGACACCCAGGCCAGGAAATGGCCCAGCTGATCGCCCTTCCGGTACCGGACGTGCGTGAGAGTCACGGCCTTCAGCGGAGCGTGCGACATGGCGGAGGATTGCGCTCAGGGTTGCAAATGAGATCTGCGATGTTTACAATCACAGCGCCTGAGAGCAAAGTGAAAGAGAAAACCAGTTGACAGAAGAAGAAGAGTGGCTATGGAGGAAAGCGAAGTGTGATATAGTTAGCAAAAAGATGCATCGTATCTGTTCTCCTCCATTTTTCCCATCTAAAACCCGCAGAATTGGAAAAATTCAACACACCAAATTTTCACCTTCGCCCCTCAAAATGTCATACCATGACACTTCAGTCCCTAATGGCCAGAGCTGTGAAAACAAATTTAAAAAAAAAAATAAAAAAATTACTTAGTTGCTATCAGTTTCGTCGAATTAATCCTAAATCCTAAACCCACAAGATTTTACCTATAGAAGCACTGTAAAAATATATCACAAGTCATGCAATCAATTCAACGAACAGATCTTCCAACATCATGCTGTCTCTAGTCATGACCCAGATCTTCTTGCATCATACCGCCTTTAGTCATGACCTTTACGTCATGTGACAAACCAACTACACTTAGTTTCGAGCGTGAAAAATAGTATTTTTACCTATCAAATGAGGGATTTTGACAACTCCAACTCCACAAATTTGCTTTGACATTACTATTAATGGATAATTAAAATTTTAAAAAATCTAGTTTTTTTTTTTTAACTTCTATTTATACTTTTATTCTTCAATTTTCATTTCCTATTGAAAATTTAAAATTAATAAACCATAGTTAATCCATTCTTTAGGTCAAAATAATCCGGTAATTCCAGTATCGCAAGACTAATCTTAAATTCACAAGATCTCGTTATTAGAATCACTACGAAGGTAAATCGCAAGTCGCGCAATCAACCCATCAATTAGATCCTAATATTCATGTGCACATAATTAATCCAATCTAGATCTTCTAGCATTATGTCGCTTTCGGTCATGGCCTTTATATTAGGCAACAAACTAATTACACTAAGTCTCGATAATTAAAAAATAATAATAAATAAATAACAATATTTTTACCTATCTAATGAGGGGTATTGACAAGTCCAACTCCACAAATTTGCTTTGACAATACTATTAATGGATAATTAAAATAAAATATATATACATATATATATATATCAAACTGAACATATAAAATAAAGAGAAATATGTAATTAATAAACCATAGTTAATCCATTTCGTTAGGTCAAAATAATTTTGTGTAAAATGTCTTAACTATACAAATATGAATGCTTGAATAATCAGTAATCGGGGACTCAAGTATCATGATAGTCCATTTCCGGGGTCCAAGTGAGATGTTCGAAAATTTTGCTGTCATCAAATGGGAATATAAAGAACCAAATAAAAGATACTGTATGGGCTAGAAACACGTTTTCTTACACGTGGTCAACCCCTTTACCACTCCTAAACTACGCTATTCAAGTATAAAGTATTCCAAAAAAAAAAAAGTATAAAGTATTCCTTATTTTTTAGTTTATTTTAAAATTTAAATTCTTCAATATTAAGTGTGTCTCCTTTCTTGCATGAAATAAGTAATTTAGTTGGGTCTCACCCAAGTCGTACTCCATTATCACATGGCATTTAATATAGTTATATAGTGAGGTGACGCACAAGTTGATGGGAGAAAAGCTTCACATAGAAATTGAGGATTCCTATAGAAATGTCAAAAATGTTATTAAAAAATGATTTTAGAATATGACTCATTATTTTAAAAAAATATTATAATTTTATTATGTTTAACTGAAAGTCATAAAATTATTTTATTTTATTTAACTAGAAGTTAAGAAATTACAATATTTATATTTAGTTTATTTTCTTGAAAATGAACATATTATTTGTTTATAATAATAATAGTATGTGGTGGTGGTGTGATCGTTGTTGTGATGGTAGTAATAATAATAATCCGAAAACTAACTCAATAAAATAGAGTAAAGAGCAATGAGATAATTCATTCTAATTGTTTTAATCTATGTAACTCTCTTTAATTTCTTTGCGTAATTTTGATATTTCTTATTGACAGGATAATTGGGCATCAGCACTAACCCAAATCATCAGCAGTTCAGCACTGACCAGAAAGCAATGAATGGATGGTCATCGACCGTTCAACACTTCACTCCAACGACTCCTCAGCATTAACGCTCAACGGTCCTCAGCTCCTCATCAATGCTCAAACAGTCAAACGGCTCATCAGCGTTAATGCTCAACGCTCCTAGCATTAACGCTCTATTACTGCGCTGGGAAGATAAAAAGGCTCACAACACTTGTAGAATGGGAGGCTTCTGACGACACTTGAACTTAGACAAAAACACTCTGAACTCAATTGTATATTGAGCATTGCACTCAAACACTGTACTCAACATTGTATTCAAATACTCAATTACATTCAAATAACATAACCGGTAACACCATTATTACCGTCACTTATGTTGGTATAGAGGTCATTGATTGTAGTGGGTTAGCTTCTTCGTTTACTTCATGTATTTTTCAGTTTACTCATCGTCCAGTTAATAAGGTAATGAATTGTTTAGTAGCGAAAGGCTTGTCGTAGATTACTCCGGTGTGCTGGGACAATTGTCCACTTGAGTTTCTTGTTCCTTTTTTTTTTTTGGTCCACTTTGTTGGTTAATGAGAATTTCACTTTTGTGTTTAAAAAATATCATTTTTTTTTTTTGAAAACAAAAAAAAAAAAATATCATTAAATAAGCACAAAATATACAATTATATCGGGAAGCAGTCACGTAACGTCCCCTTAATAAAAATAAAAATACATAAATAAAAACCTTTTTTGTTGATCTCCACTTAAAAAATAATTAATAATTTTATGAATACTAATAATTAAGCAATTATTACTGGAAACCCTTTTGGTAACTTATAAATAATACGAAGTACACATTTTTTTGCTTATATGATGACTTAGTTGCACACATATGTAATTCAATAGCCAAATTACACAAATTCAACAATTTAGTTGTTTATAAGTTTACTTGACATTTTTTTTTAAAGCAAAATTTAATTTGATTATCTTTTCCATTGACCTCTATTGTATTTTAAAGTATTAGACAATGTACTCACTTCTTTACCTTCTCCCTCAACCCCCACTAAACCTCTGTAGTTTCCACCTAACCCCAATAACCCCTCCATCCTCCATTTATCCTTCAAACTCTCCGCCATGGTTATCTTACTTGCCTACCTCCCAACTCCCAACGTCACCATCAACTCCCAACCAGTGTTTAAATAATGAAATGGAAAATTGATGTTCGGACCACGTTGTGCAAAATGGTTGATAGATGTTGATGTTATAAAATAGGAAGAATTGCAATTTTGGATCTAAGTATAGTGTCAAATAACTTGTAGTCAAGTATCATTAATCTTTGACTTTACGTTATTATGTCTTAATTTATTTGTTTTTTCCTAAATATCCTTCTAATAGCATCCGCAACAATAAAATTCAAAATGGGTTTTTTATCGGGCCAAGTAGGAACGAGAGAGAGAGAGAGAGAGAAAAAAAAAAAGTGGCCACCAACTAACAATCATTCTTTAAAAAAAATCATGAATTATGAGGAAAAATCACGTATTGATATATGATTTTTTCTCTTACCCTCTATTTGTAATCCATGTAGATGCTCTAATATGACCTCCATCACACTTATTATTTTCTAATCTACAAATTGGACAAATTATATAAAATTGGTTAGTTTAGGGACCTAATTGTAGATTTTTAGGTTCAGTGACCTAATTGCATTAGTTCAATGTCCTATTTGACCCTTATTCCTAAAATAATAAGTGTGATGGAGGTCATATTAGAGCATCTACATGAATTACAAATAGAGGGTAAGAGAAAAAATCATGTATCAATACGTGATTTTTCCTCATAATTCATGATTTTTTTAAAGAGTGATTGTTAGTTGGTGGCCACTCTTTTTTTTTTTTTCTTTCTTTTTTCTTTTCTCTCTCTCTCTCTCGTTCCTACTTGGCCCGATAAAAAAATCCATTTTGAATTTTATTGTCGCGGATGCTATTAGAGGGATATTTAGGAAAAAATAAATAAATAAAGACATAAAACTCCATTAGTTTACATGATCAACTCAAGTTTTTGAATAATAAAAGAAACTTGACAAACATATTTATGTAATAACTAAAAGTAAAAGTGTCATGTCACTAACAAATTGAGTACTAAAAGTGATGTTACAAATAGACAGTGGAGGCAACTAGCTTAAATAGTAAGGTATGTGGTGCCCATTTTAAATGGAAACAGTTCTTTGGGTGTCCCCCTTCCATGGAGACAGTTCTAATTGGATTTTTTTTTTTATATTTGTACTATTGTGGTTTTTTTCCATATTATTTTTACTATTTGTACTATAATTAACTATATTTCATATTATTTTCAAAAAATATATATTTCATATTTTGTTTTGAATATTTTTTATTGTGTTTTGATGTATTTTGAACTTTTATCCATAGTCAATAATATTTATAGCTTAGTCCTTAAGTGTTTTATTTTTATTTATTTTTTAAATATTTCATTAGTTTTAATCTTTCGTCTCTCTGCTTGTTAAGATTTATGAATCTGCCCTTACTAATAACACGTAGACTAAATGCTATTATCTTATAATTTAACGATAAAAAATGTAATTTGTATATAACATAATAAAAAGTGTTTGAATAACATTATTAAGAGTGATACAATCCTACTATTTTAATATCACAACTCTTGTTATGTCCAAAACAATATTAAGGTACTATAATTCAACTTCACCGTTACTACTCAACGTATTTAATTACTAGTATTTTGTACGCGCGATGCGCGAAAATTCATGCCCAACATTAAAACATTAATAAATACAAATAATTAAAATTTATAATTCGAATTATATATACACAAATAATATATGTATTTTATACACACACACACATGATTTGCCATTCATAGAAATTTAATTAAAATATAATCAACCATTAAATTAATTATATAATGATTTTAATAAAATGATAATTAAAGAATAGAAAAAAGATATGGTAGATATAGGTGTATGGTAATAATGATGTAGTTAAAAGTAACGGTGTAAGGGTATTTTGTATAATAAGAATATAATAGGGATAATTTTGTCTAATAACATTGAAGTGTACAACATTTAAAGTAAAATGTATACATTTATTAGCATACAAAAGGAGGGACATAAATCAAGGATATAACTTTGATTGAGACTTATTAAGTTTTTAAATAATACTCTCCCAAATACACTCTAAGTGGTATATTTTGTTTATTTTGCCTATCATTGACATGAGTATTAAATGTATAAACATTTTATTTCAAGAATTTATTTAAATCATATTTTCAATAATAGAATAATAAATATTAAATTTAAATATTTTCATTAAAAATGATTATTTCCCCTTATTTTTCACCTCCTAGCCATGGAAGAGTAACAAATTTTAAAGGGTATAGACTATAGAGGGTAAAATTTTAATTAATTAATTAATTTTGTAAATATTTAAAAAAATGTTTAAAGTGAATTAAAATTGTAAATATTAGTTTTAAAAAGTTTAAAGTTAGAATGACAATATTGCCCCAATACAAAGACATGATAGAGGGTCAAAACAGCCTTTTCCAAAAGATCTCAATTGGAACTTGGAAGCAACAAAATACACAGTCCAGACCTTAAACCCTTCAAGCTTCAGCCAACGTAGAACCCTAGTAGTAACAGTCCCACTGCCTCGCCACAGCCACTCGCCAGTCCACCACGGCCCTACCGGTCCACCGCCTCCCACTGCATTGCCACCGCCTGTCCGCCTCTGCCTCGGCCGTCGACACCAGCTACCGCCCACCAGGTTTGGTCTTCTACTCTTCTTTCGACTCTTCCCTTACTAATTAACATCAACTTCTCACAATCTCACCCCTTGAAGTCTTGAACTATAAATTTTAATTTCAATAATTTATTCGCCTAATTTTTCTAATTTTTTGTTTGTCCTAATTTTCTAATTTTGTTTTTGCCTTAATTTACCTAATTTTGAACTTGCTAATACTAGTTGCTGCCGTGGTTTTTGCTCTAATTGCCCTAATTTTCTGTTTTTTTATTAGTAGTTGCTGACTTGCTGTGTTAGTGCCGTAGCCCGGAGGTCAATTAGTTATTAGTTTTTGCCGTAGTTTTTGATGCCGTAGGTGATGTCGTTGGTCAATTAGTTATTAATTAATTGATTCATTGATTTGCTGATATGATTCATTGCCCAATTCATTCTGTCTGATATGAATTGATTTGCTAATTAGTTATTAGTTAATTACTAATTAGTTATTAGTTATTTGTTGATTTACTTGATTATGTTTATGTTGAGTTGCTAATTAGTCAAGGACTTTGTGTAAGCTGTGTTTGAAAGCTATTATACTGTTAGTGAATCTGTTGGGTTAGCTAATGCGCCTGTTGGGAATTGAAACAAGTAAGAAGGGGATAAGGAATGAGTTGGGAATGAATTGAAACATTGGAATCCTCTTTATTTTCTGGACTTCATTTTACCTTTGCTTGTTCGCCCCCACTCAACTTAATTTCTGGATCCGCCACTGGTAGTATCACCTTAATTTTCACTCATTCCCTTTCTACGTCAGAAACGCAAAGAGATTGTAGTCCGGAAATGGATCGGGACGCCTCTTTTCTGTTCGCGGGTACAAATTTCAATCGCAAAAAGTTCACCGATGTTTTTGATAGATTCAAGGTACTTTTCTTCGAACCTTTCTCTTAATTCTTAAAAAACAATCATAAATTGGTGCAAAAACGTTTTTCTTTATGTTGTATGTGATGGACTGATTACAAGGACCCTAAGTTTACTTAATAGTTTCCAAAAGAGTGGTTTAAGTTTGATGAATGCGTGCATTAGTAGATGTAGGTGTTTACGCATTGTTAAGCTGGGGTGAGTCTCTTGTGAGACGGGTCAGGTCGGGATAGGATATGTATAGTAATGTAATACTAATCAAGAATAAACTTCGAAAGTGTAATACTTTTGAATCAAAATATAATACTCAAAATGTAATACTAAATATGTATAGATTGATTGATTGTTAGTTATAAGATAAAGTGTAATACTTAAAAATTGAATACTTTCAAATCAAAATGTAATATTAGGGTTTGAAGAGTTACTTATGAGGAAAATTGTAATACTTATGAAAAACACCATTTGTTTTACGGACGAGGAACCGTTAGACGGTCTGATAAGAGATTTTGCCTATAAGCTGATGGTTTTATTTGTCTTATTATTCTGTGTGTTAAGGGGAAAAAAGAAAGTGATGAAGCAGAAGAGAAGTTGAATTTGATTGACAATGGAAGTACTCAGAAGGAGGAACATACATCATTGCGTGTTAGTAAGAAAAGGAAGAGGAAGGGAGCAGTTTCAGGTCATTTATGTTTCTTAACAGATAGGTGATAGGTCTGAGAAGAATAATGGGTAATGACTTTGCCAATTACTAATTTTTCTCATTCTGTGTTTTCATGGAATCAATTCTAGACCCAGTTGAAGGATTCAGTGTATTCACAAGTTCTAAATCAAAAACAGAAGCTGATGGTGAAGGAAAGGAGCATATCGGAAGTGAAATTTTAGAGGGAAAGAAGGAATACTATAGGCAATTGGAGGTTCCTCTCTTTCTATTTCTAATTTTCTTTCAACGCATATGATGCCAGATTGGAACACATCTGACCATTGTGGGGGAATACAAAATGAGATTATTAATACAATTGTTTTCCCCCCTTGCAGCGGGATGCAATTTTCCGGAAGAAACACAACATTCATGTTTCTGGGAGTAATGTTCCTTCATGTCTACAGAGCTTTACAGAGTTGAAATCAAGGTGGTCCTCGTACATTTTCTTAAGAGATTGGTTATAGGCTCCAGTTTAATGCACTTAATAAATTTGATCTCAAGCATTATTTTCCAGATTGTAAATCTTATTGGTAATACGTCATCGGTCATCCAGGTTTGGATGCAAATCATACCTGTTACGCAATCTGGCAAAACTAGGATTCAAAGAGCCAACACCAATTCAAATGCAGGCTATTCCAGTCATCCTATCTGTATGATCTCATCAAAATCGCTTTATTCTTTACAATTGTTATCACTTTCCTTCTGTAAATATTATTTGTCTGAAATGTTAGGGACGGGAATGTTTTGCTTGTGCACAAACTGGTTCTGGAAAAACATTTGCTTTTGTCTGTCCAATACTTATGAAGCTCAAGGTACTATTACATATTGGCACCTGCATTACATTTGAATGAAATGGTCACTGGACGTTTTCTGACAATGGTTTTGCTTGTCCAGCAAACTTCTAAAGATGGTGTCCGAGCTGTAATTCTTTGCCCTACAAGAGAGTTAGCTGCTCAGACAGCAAGAGAATGCAAGAAGTTGACCAAAAGAAAGGAATTCCATATCAAATTGATGACTAAACAGCTTGCAAAAAGTGCTGACTTTTCAGTGCTTCATTGTGATATACTCATATCAACACCATTTCGCTTACAGTATGCTATTAACAAAAGAAAGCTTGATTTAAGTAGGTATGTTGAACGATCATTTTGTTGTAATAGATGAAATGGAAATACTTTTTTTTTCAAGGGGGAAAGAGAGGTTTTTATTGGATTAGGTTACATGCTTAGATGTTTCTTGAGACGCTGTTTTTAGCTTTCCAATTGCAAACTTGTACCAGTATTTTTTTAGCCAGAAAATAGAATTTATTTTCCTCAGAGAAGAGATTTAAAAAAAAAAACCAGACCAGTTGCAAATTTGTGATGGGCATCTATACTTGTGCAAATTCACCACATTTGTACATGAGAAAAATGAAATATAGAATTTTTAGGTTTGAAAAAACAAAATGGTCTCTTCTCTGTGCAAAATAAATTCTATTTTCTGGCTAAAAAATCCTGGTACAGTTTTGCAAATCCACCATCTTTGTACATGAGAAAAATCATTTTTGCATGTGTATCTGAACAGGGTTGAATTTCTTGTCTTGGATGAAGCTGATAAGCTTTTTGAGCTGGGCTTGATGGAGCAGGTTGATTCAGTGTTCAAAGCTTGCTCAAATCCTTCAATTTTGCACTCACTGTTCAGCGCTACTTTACCGGACGAGGTTGAAAAGATTGCACGGACAATCATGCATGATGCTGTTCGAGTTATCATTGGTCGGAAGTAAGTACTAAATGCCTTTTAGTGAAGATTTGAAATAGAACCATTATTCTTAAACTTAAATTCCTTCAAACTTTTACAGAAATTCTGCTTCTGAAACAATAAAGCAGAAACTGGTGTTTGTAGGAAGTGAAGAAGGAAAATTTCTTGCTCTTCGTCAAACTTTTTCAGAGGTATGCTCCTTTTAGCAAATAGAATTGTCGCTACCCTTTTTAAAAGCACAGTTTAGTCTCTCTTCTATTGTCAACCTTACTTCTTCCTGTTATTTTATCTCTGCCCTTCTTACTTTCTTTATATGAATGGAAGCATGGAGAAACTTTGGATTTCAGTTTCATCAAAGTGATTATATATACATCTTATACTCATTAGCTTCTTTCAACATACTGATTTGTATGAAAAATTATATCAACCCTTCCCCTTTAATAATAAATGAGAAGGTGACAAACTTCCAAATCTTCATTTTGTATGTTATACGATAATGATCCTGAACGGTGTCATCCAGAGGTTTTTGACCCCATTAACAGTTCTTTACTTTTCTGAATTTCCAATCTTTATTGCTGATGCTTATTACTTGCAGAATATAAATTGTTATACTATATGCATTTTATGCTCATCTTAAACATTTATTATTTGTGGCAGAGTTTGAATCCACCAGTGCTAATATTTGTTCAAAACAAAGAGAGGGCTAAAGAGCTGTACAATGAGGTGAAGTTTGATGACATTAGAGCAGATGTAATACACTCAGATCTCTCCCAAAAACAGGCAAGTTTACAGCCTATTCCTTGTGTCATTCCAATTGTAATCCACATCATTTTTACCCGTGTAAGAGAGGGCTTGGAGCTGTGGATTCGTATGTATAATATATTCTTGTTTACATAATAATGCCAACCTCATTAACCACAGTAACAATTTAATATTTTATTTACTAACCCAAATTAATTAATGCAGAGAGAAAATGCAGTTGATAACTTCAGAGCCGGAAAAACATGGGTTTTAATCGCAACTGATGTTATTGCCCGCGGTATGGATTTCAAAGGTGTCAATTGCGTCATCAATTATGATTTTCCAGATTCTTCTTCTGCATACATTCACAGAATTGGTATATAACTTTGGACTATAGCTTCCCGCCTCTCTTCTTCTTCATCTTATGATGGTTACTGAAACTACACTTTTTGATGTTCAAAATAGGACGATCTGGGAGAGCGGGAAGGAGTGGAGAGGCCATCACCTTCTACACAGAAGCTGATGTCCAGTTTCTGCGGAACATAGCTAATGTTATTACTGCATCTGGAGGCGAGGTTCCCGACTGGATCATGTCAATGTCCAAGAAAAAATGGAGGAAGCACAGACCTCAAAGAGAATCAATTTCAACACGACCCCAAGACGACTAAAACATAAATTAAGCTCTCCCCACATCGCGGGAAGGAAAAGTTTTGTTGTTGTGAGTTCGTAACTTGCTAATCTTAGACAATACCTGAAAATGTTCCTTATGAACTACACATCTGTCATAGTGATCTGTTTTCTGTCATTTGAAGAAATCATTGTACATTTTGTTGGACAAGAAAGAAAAAGAAAAAAAAAAGTGTCAATTCCTGAGAATATGTTGTCACCTGCCGAGGTTGACATTTGATATTCATGGACTAGAAGTTGCAAACTGCAGTTGAAAAATTCTTTATTGTCTTTATTGTTTTTCATTAAAAATTAATTAATGAAAAAAATAGTCTCTTTAGGGAAGTTGGGAGGTGTTAAGCATTTTAATAATTAATTTTTGAATAAATTTAGGTCATGAGCTTGCATCTCCCAACTAATATTTGGTGCAAGAAAGCTACTAGGATCCGGTCTATGATTCTTTTTTCCTTTTACTTTAAGCTATGGACTTTTCAAGAAAAGCTTCAGCCAATAAGACCATAAGCCTGAAGCCCAACCAACACTTAATCATTTGTTTGTTGGCTAGCCTCCCGCCATATTTTAAAAAAAAAAAAAAAGAAGAAAGAAAATTTCTCCCCCTACCATCTCAGCCTGAAGTATATAATTTACATTCTGTATTTTTTTAGCCTGCACTATCCCCCACAGATAGCCAAATTCTGCAGAGAATAAGGCTTTGCATAATGGGATCCATGGAAAGATCAAAGAAGAAAGTACAGCTATGGAAGAAAGCCATAGTCCATTTTCTGCTGTGTTTTGTGATGGGGTTCTTCACAGGCTTTGCTCCAGCTGGGAAGGCGTCGATATTTTCCGGGAGGCTTTCTGTGTCGAAAGCTCAAGCGAATAGCACAGGAAAGGCTGTCGAGATCCCACATGGAACAAGAACACAGGGCGAGAATTTGAACGGGACTTTGTTGGGTAGAAATTTTTCTGCAGAGCCAGCACGGTCCAACAATGCATCAAAACCCGCATTCTCCAAGAAGCTGCAGGCGAAGGGGGTGGCAGAGGATCTGGATCCACGGAGGCTTATAATCATTGTCACCCCAACGAGCGGGAAAAACCAGCTGAGAGGGGTGCTGATAAGGCGGCTGGCAAGCACGCTGAGGCTGGTGCCTCAGCCGCTCGTGTGGGTGGTTGTGGAGCAGCAGTCCGAGGATTCCGGGGTTTCTGAGATACTAAGGAAGACAGGAATCATGTACAGACACCTGGTGTCCAAGGAGAACTTCACCGACATCCAGGAAGAGCTTGATCATCAGAGGAATGTTGCTCTGAACCACATTGAACACCACAGGCTTAGTGGGATTGTTCATTTTGCTGGCCTTTTCAATGTCTATGATCTCAGCTTCTTCCATCAGCTCAGATCAATCGAGTACGTCTTCTTTCTCTTACTGCATTTCATTTCATGTTTTTTTTTTCATCAACTGATTGTCTGTCGAGCATATAATATATAAACATAAATGTATATTACAACTACCAGCTTAAACTTTTAGTTGAGATCGAGCACATGCTTCAATTATGAACAACCACAACTTTCTGCAACTCTAGAATCCATTATCATGCCATGTTTCCTGAATAGAAAACCAGGATTATTGCAAACTGTTCCAGGCGGACAATGCAAGGTTTTGGATAATTTCAAAAGGGGAATAATGAGTAAGTGATAATGAAATTATACCCCACAGATTAAACAATACAGATTCTTAGAAACAAATCTCAGTTTGGGTAGGTCATATTCTATTGACTCTTGTGTAACCACTCAACTGTAATCTGTAAAATATTCAACTTTCTTAATTTATGCCCTTTATCTAAGGTATCAATCACATCATACATAAACTTCAATTGCCTCCCTTGTGACCCTAGAATGAGATAAACTAGTTTAAGTTGCCGATAACTAAGATATTTAATCTGTTTTTGGTGAATGGTTTGATAAATGGGAGGAAATTAATTGCAGGGTATTTGGGACATGGCCAGTGGCATTGTTGTCAGCAAACAAGAATGAAGTGGTGATAGAAGGGCCAGTGTGTGATTCTTCAGAGGTAATAGGATGGCATTTGAAGAGAGTGAACATTAATAATAATCAAACAGATGATGATCAAAAGCCTGCAATTAGGGTTTCCAACTTTGCATTCAACAGTTCCATTCTTTGGGATCCTGAGAGATGGGGCCGTACATCTTCTCTCCAAGACACCTCTCAGGTATTTACCCTCTTTTCATTCCCCCTTTTACTATACACACACAGCAGTATAATTATCTTTATATAAAAAATTTTACGATGTTAACGGTGTAATGCAATAGGGTATTGTCTACATGAATACTAACTAACACTACAATTCATCCAGTTAGAGTGTCAATACTGACATTACGATACAATCAAATATGATATACCTGATTGTATATAGTGTTATCAGGAATATAAAAAGTTGCAACTATATATATCTAACTTATATTATTACTATATGTATATATACCACCAATTAGGCACAATCTCATAATCATTTCTGCTAATGATTATTAAGAAATGAAAGCAACAACTAATCTTAGGATGTTGACACATTCTTAATTGCTTAAAATAAACCCTAATAAATGACCAAACCATACACCATATATATAAAACAACAGGACAGCTATACACGGAAGGTTCAACAACACCATTGACAAACAAGTGATGTAACAAGCTAGCTAACTAATATATGAAATATATAAAAAGAGCAAAACAACTTTTCACTTTAATTTTTTTTTTTTTTTTTACATACTGCACTATTGTTTACGTTTCGTGAGAATGCGGGACAAGACTGATTCAACTTATCTCCTAATAATATATTGTTTAATGTACTGTCAACAGGATTCACTGAAATTTGTGAGAAAAGAGGTGATTGAAGATGAGGCAAAGTTGATGGGAATTCCTCAAGAGGATGATTGCTCAAAAGTCCTCTTATGGAATCTCCAATTTTCAACATTATGAGCACAACATCATTTCTTTGTGTGTTGATGGTTTAGCCAGGTTAGTTGGTAGTTAAAAGCCAAAGACCATGGCCAGCAATTTCATGGAAATGAAGAGATCCAATCTCATAGTTTTTGTCAAAATTTTTATGTTGTAATTGTTGGCATTTTACTTTTTTTTTTTTTTTTTTTTTTTAACTCCGTAATAATTCTTTTCATGTAATAATTATTTTAGGGAAAGAAAATTTGAATCCATTTGTGAAATGTTAAATACTGAAATAATTTTCTTGTCAAGTTGTCTCTTTGATACAATAGGAGTTACGAATGTTTGCTCGGCCTCTTCCGGGTGACAAGAAGATCTTGTTTGAAGATAGGTTTAGCTTCCTTGAATAGAGAAAGTGGTTGATAAATATATTTAATTTTAATTTGTTTGTTCTTTTCAAGTTTATCCCCTCATGGGGCAACTCCTAACCAAGTTGATCTGATTGTTGGCTTGATAATTACAAAATTCTAAGTTTGTCTTCTCGTAGAAGATGTCTATTTGTTTTCTTGTTTGAACCAGTCAAGGAAGCACAAGTTTGTTTACCTCATTTTAGTCATGTGCTAACTAGTGTCACAATGTAGATTTCATCCAAATTCCAAAATACATATTCGGATAATTTTCCCGTAAATCAAAATTTACCTCTTCTATTGATTCCAAATAATAATAATAATAAAATAATAAGTTTGGTGTTAATTTTTGGAAATATTTAATTCTAGTTAGGTTAATATGTTCATCGATAATTATAAGAATATTGTCGGCCAACATCCACGTTTCAATTTAAAAAAAAAAAGTGTGGTTTTTCACAACTTAATTTGTGGTATGCATTCAAATAATAGTCAATCAACGTTATTGTCTGCCTTCTGTTATCATACAAAACGTTGGCTGTCAACAGCTACTCGATATGTTTGTCTTTTGGTTGGGTAACACACATTATCTGTAACATTTGTTTAACAACGTAGTTAAGCAATCACAACCCCCTTAATTATACAACAAGATCAAGTAATGACTAATTCATATATTGTTTGAGTGATGGATGAGAAACTTACAGTTATTATTCAAGAGTATGTACTGGATAAATTCTGTTTTGTAGCCTAACCCGTAAAAGACTAGATAAATCAATTTAGGTTGTTATAGTTGATTGACTCAAACCAAGAAGGCTAATAGACGGCTTTTGTTGAGAGTCAAACTTGTAATATTGTAGTTACCAAGTGATTAATTAATATTTGAGAGACGACTAAAACCTGTCACCATTACTCGATAGTATGCATTGAGTAACCCTAAGGCCTTCCCCATTAATGGGTTGTTTCACATTTTTTAAGAAAAAGGTGGTGATGTGGAAGTGAGAGGAGGGAGAGAAAGAAAATGTGAGGTTGTTGCAGGAGGGAGGGATTTTGGTCGGCTATTGTGGGTCCTACGCGGAAAATGAGCAGCAGGCTCGCTGTGCGTGCGAGCACTACTGCGCACCCATGCACGCTCCCCTGGGCGCGTTAATGGGACTCTTCCCCTTCTCTGCCGTTCTGACGTTTGGGGTTTTTTTTTTTTCCTCTTTCCTAGTTGGAGCTTAAATATCTGTGCAAATATATTAACAATTGGAGGAGGCCTAATGGCCTAAACAACCAAGGAACACAAGAAGAGAAATCAGCCTAATTTGTGATAGTTGATTGGCTCAAAAAAAAAAAAAAAAACAAACTAATAGAGCTCTAGTTGAGAGTCTAGCTTGTAACATTATAGTTATCAAATGATTAATTAATATTTAAATGACGAAGAAAACTCGCAACTACTACTCGATGGTGTGTATTTAGTAACCCGCAAACGAATACAGTGACTAACTCAACCTAGACAGCTCATAGTTTTTTTTTTGAATGCTACTAACTAGACAGCTCATAATTAATCGGTTCAAACTAAAAATTACTATCTGTGGAATCAAACTAGGTTAACCGTATGACCAACTAAAAGTGTTATCTCAGTAACAAAAGCAAGATTAACAGATGAAGTACAGCACAGAGGAACTAGGGCTGTAATCATTCTTGAAGTGGAGTTAATGGGGGTAAAAATGAGTGAAATGGGCCCCATTTTCCGAGCTCCTTTAATGGGGGTCACGCACAATAACCCAGGCCAGTTGGTATTCTTCACGTTCTACAGACACAGTAGTTGAACTTCTCTTTGGAAAGATCTGATCTTTCTCTTTCACTACCAATGGATATTCAGAGAGGAGGGTACAATCTCTCTTTCTAGTCTTTTTTGTTTCATAGAAAAAAAATCTCTGTATATATAGAACAACAATGGAAGCTTTCTGAGATCTGGGAACTCTCATTCACAGGTATCTTCTTCTGTTTTCTTGAAAATCTTTCAGAATTCTGCACTTTTGATTGATCAATTTTGTTGTAATGCATTTCTGTCTGAATAGAACTGTTGTGAATTTGGTTATTGGATTATCCTTTTAATGAGGCCTAATTTTGCATAGATTTTCTGGAGATTTACAATGTTGTCATTATTTGGGTGTCTGGTTATTAGATTCTCTTGTAAGAAGTTCCAAGTGAAACATTAATGTAATTCTTGAAGTTTGGATTTGAGTGTTTAGTTTGGATTTTGTTCTTTGTTGTTGAGGAACTGTACTGTTTGAAGCAGAATGAATCATAGTTTTGATGCCATTAATGAAGGACAAGATTTTCATTTGTGTTTGCCTCTTGAAGCCTTTCATAAAAGGGCAAACTGAGACAAACAGATGCATTCTGCAGATAACAAAGTTGTTTCTTTTTCTGCAGATATATACGCGTTGATTCGATAGATTATATGGGAAAATTTTTCTTCCCTTTTCTGTTCATGAATTTGCCTTTCTGGGAAAAGATCAACAATTCAAAATGATGATTTTATCTTCGGTTGCAGACTTATAAAAGAATGGGGAGGAAGGGGAGCTGGTTTTCTTCAGTGAAGAAGGCATTCAGCCCAGAATCTAAGGAAAAGAAGGAACAGGTTTTTTTTTTTGTTCTTGTGATAGTGACACTGTTTTTTTTAGCATATGTTAAGGATTTGTTAAGATCCATATGTCCTCGTGTTTTTCATCAGAAAGCAAATAAATCGAAGAACAGATTGTTGGGAAAGGAGAAGCTTGACGTTCCGAATTCTGCAACTCTCGAGACTTCCACTGCTTCACCTCATCATCAGGAAGAGGTAAAATTGGCAGAAGTAGAGAAAGAAGTTGCCACTTCTGCAGTGGCTGAAGATGCTATTGTGGCCGCTGCAGAAGCTGTTCAATCAGCTGAAGTTGCAAAGTTCTCGGGCAAATCCAATGAAGAGGAAGAGGCTGCTGCAAAGGTTGTTCAATCAACTGCACCCGCAAAGTTTTCAGGCAAGTCGAAGGAAGAAGCTGCAGCAATCAGAATCCAGACTGCGTTTCGAGGGTACCAGGTATTAGGATGTCTTACAGCAGAAATGTTCTGTGCAGCCCGGTTTTTCCCCCTTTTTGCTCAAATCATTTTCTTGATTGTAGAATCATCAAATATTAGCATTCTTGATTTGCAGGGTAGGATGGCTTTTAAGGCTTCGAGAGGACTTGTGAGACTAAAATCTCTTATCGAAGGGCCACCTGTCAAACGACAAACTGCAAATGCGTTGAAATGCATGCAGACGCTTAGCCGCTTACAATCTCAGATTCATTCGAGAAGAAATAGGATGTTGGAGGAAAATCAAGCTCTGCAGAGGCAGCTTCTGCAGAAACATGCAAAAGAGCTCGAGAACTTCAGGGTACTGATCCTTCTATCTTCCCTATTATCTTTAAAGAAAATATCCACAACTGCATTCAACGAGTTTTTTCGTTAAGATATGGCTTTAAATGTTTTGACAGAGAGGGGATGAATGGGATGATAGTCTACAATCAAAAGAGAAAATTGAAGCAAGCTTGTTAAGCAGGTATGAAGCTGCAATGAGACGTGAGAGAGCACTCGCTTATTCATATTCTCATCAGGTGAGTTACGGTTTCTCTCTACCTTCATATTTAGCGACGAAAATGCCTTTTTGTGCTTCTAATACATTCATGGCTCAAAGCATTCACCATCGCTATCGATATTAGGCTTGTTAACTTTGAGGATTTTATCTTGACAGCAAACTTGGAAAAAGTCATCGAGATCTCCCAATCTGTTGTTTATGGATCCAACCAATCCTCAGTGGGGTTGGAGCTGGTTAGAGCGGTGGATGGGCGCCCAGCACCCATCAGAGGCTCACGGTACAGCAGAACGAGAACTTAAAACCGATCAGATATCAGCAAAAAGTGTCAATCTGGGCCTTTCTGTGGGAGAAATTACCAAGTCTTTTGCTCGCCATCAGCTAAATGCTGAACAGCCTTCTTCGCCAGCCAGCCAAAAACCAAGTCGAGCACGCCCTTCAAACCACCATTCCCCTGCTATGACAACCAAACAACCCTCTTCAAAGAAGCCGAAGCCTCCCAGCCCGAGAGTGAGGGTAGCCAGCCAAGACGATGATGCAAAAAGCGTGTTTAGTGTCCAATCAGACCGCAACAGAAGGCATAGCATTGGTGGATCATCAGTAAGAGATGACGAGAGTTTGGCAAGCTCCCCGTCCTTCCCAAGTTACATGGCGAGCACTCAATCAGCAAAGGCCAAGACTCGTGCCACACAAAGCCCCTTAGCTGTGGAGAATTGGACTCCAGAAAAGGGATCCATTGGTTCTGTGAAAAAGCGGCTTTCATACCCTCCTTCACAAGCCTTATCAAGACGCCATTCAGGCCCCCCGAAGATGGACACCTCCATAGCTGAACCTGAAACGAACGGGGAGATCAATTAGGTATTTTTCTTGCAAACTCTGCCTTAGCATGTTTGGTAAACTTGTGTGTTCATTGCAGAGAAGATGTAAACAGTAATGGAACATTGATTTGTGAGATACTTCAAACACAGTTTTTATTGATTCATTCTTGAATGGCTTGGAGTTGGAGGGGGTTTGATTCCAGATAAATTCCAATATAGAATTCCCCATTTGTGTTTAGATTGTGTGATTATCATTCTTACATTAATCTCATTGTGTTTATACTGAAAATGTCTTGGTTCTTTTGATATGTGAATGAAATACAATGGCTCATTGTTGAGATACACGAGAACAAGAACCAAAAACAATGGCAGAAAGTAAAGATGATAAGATTTATGTGGTTCGACAATGTGCTTATGTTCACGGGAGCAAAGCTATTCTTTTATTAATTGTGATGGTAGAACATCCAATGTTACAGCATCATATTTATATGCAACCCTAAACAGAGCTACGTGAACTTCGCTACGCCCCGTTTTGTCCAACACCTATCACCCTCCAGTACATATGAAACATGCACAACATTGATGGTAGGGGGAATTTGGTAAAGCAATAACAGCGACCAAGGAAAACAAAGAACAATACTTTGGCATTAATATGAGTAGTCATATGAACTGTCAAAAGGAAAGTCTGCTATTTCTATCTATATTGCTGCTATGGTTCAGAGCATGTGTTGTGTTAGAAGTGAACTTCTATGATCAAACCCCAAAGTAAACCACGACAATCTCCACTTACGAAAAGACTCGACTTCGAAAGCTGACAATATATGCTTTTCAAGACCGGAAGCACTCTTTCTATATACACGAGAGCTTTGAGTGAGAGGAAGCAACCAAACGTGTCATTCTGTGGTGGAATTTGTGATGGCAGATGCCTCTTCTCCAACGCGTTCTGTTGTTGAAGTCTCGGTGATGGTCTTGATGGCTCCTTGGGGCGTTCCATAAAGGGTTGAGAGTATTTGTCTATGGCATTCGTCGCAGAAAAGGAAATACGAGAAGTGCCCCTCTTCTGGCAGTTTATGCACAAACGCGTTTGGTAGAATCCTGAAAACGTAATCAGTCATTGGTGGTGGGACGACGTGATCATCCATTCCCTGTTCAGCAGCCAGAAAGTCATCAAATTACTAAAATTGCTCGTGGCGTTAAAGGGAATTCATGCTATGAGAGTAAAAAATTCACAAACCTGCCAGATGTGAATTGGTCCGAGAAATCCTGTCAATTCACATTTTGGTTGGCCATAGATGAACTTTAGCCAGGGAAAAATACTGCTCGACTCGCATTTTTCTTTCACTTGTAAATCCCTTAGGCTGAAACCCCAACTCGACACTTGCAACACAGTTTCCTCGATAAATGGCTTAACGTTCCCCTGGCGGATAGACTCTTCTACATCCCGGTGCCAGAATTCTATGAAGGCCGGCTCCTCTGTTAGAGCTCTATCCTGAAAATGTGAATAGATGGAAAGACATTGTTTCTTAATCAAGAAGTAACACCAAGGATATCAAAATCACCGGAATACTATGTTGTTCTTTGTTGTCATTGTCACAACAGTGTAAAAATTACAACTGTTCATAATTATAGTCATACGGCACATACAAATGTATTTACATGATCTGGGATAAATCTTGACCAAGAAGGCCAATAGGTCGCTCCTACTGGGAGTGAACTTGTAACCTTGTAATTATCAAGTCTGGCTAACTTGGTCAAGGTTGCCCAGTGTAAAATCTAATGCATAGCCAAAGAGGCATTTCAACAAACAAATACTAAAATTTGTACAACATTGTATTGTTGCACAGCTGTTTAAGGAAAGAAACTGGTATTGTTTTGTCAAAGCAGACTACAGAGATGTAAATAGATGCTAACCTTTTCTCCCAGCGATATCGACAGCCATTTATCAATTCTACCATGCTTTCCAGATAGGAAGGTGCGGCGATACATGGAGCCAAGAAACATAGGAAACCTTCGTGCTAAACCATATATTAGTTTCCTTCTTCGCACCCACTTCTCCCAGGTTCCTGTCATCTCGTCTCGTGTCATGCTTGAATCATATGGATTGACTAGCGGGGCAAACATGGCAGCACCTGTAATTATACCAAACAAACATCATTAAGATTCAGCTGAAATCTTTCGTGTATGTTAATGAAAATGACAACCGGCTTACCAGCAATTCGATTGGGAATGTACTTCAGTGCAGCCCAAGCATGCATGGCTCCACTTGAATAACCGATAACCCAAAACTTCCCATTCACACCTACAGCATCTGCTAAAAACGCCATATCCAGAGCTGACGAGTTAAGATTCCTTTCGGGATGAGGGTTGCTCTCTCCAAAGCCAGGGAGATCGTAAGTTATCAAGCGAACACCAAACTCCTCCAGCAGCGACAACTTGACTCCCGGTATGCCTTTTCACATAAAAGCCAAATGAGTTGTTCGGTCGAATATCTCAGCAAAAATCTTGCATAAATCCTAATTCCTAGCCATTTTTAATAACGTTTCTACCTGCAAGCCTAGACGAGAGAAAACCATGAGGCATAATCAGCGAATATCGAGCTTTATCAGATGGAACCCCTAGCTCCTGATATGCCATGTATCTACCATCTGGAAGTAATATCCGGACAGCGCTAGGAGGATGGATGCATACTTTCTTCAGTTCTGAGCCTCGAGTATCCCGTGTGTTATTTACATTCAGCACTGCAAAGTTCTTACATTATTAGGTTAAGGATTCCAGAATGGCTAACACAGCAATCAATTAGTTCCTTAATATCTCAGAAATGGTATGTCAATATAGCCAAGATTCAGCAGCAGCAGCTACTTGTGTGACATCAGACACAACATTTTTCAAGTTTCATCAATCATGTATCATCAGAACCACTCGGAACAATCTTGAAACAACATATGTAAATTGTAATGATACTATAATAGGGGAATTATAGGGGAATGACTCAGGATCAAGCCTCACAACCACAACGTGCTAGATATGATAAGTTCCTTGGGGGCACGGGCCGCTAAGTCACTATTATTTATCCACCACTATCCTGTTCGACTAGGGTGTGGGTCCCGAGTTGGGAATTTCGCATTTTGTGGGCAAGAAATGTAAATTGCAAAAGAATTTGAAATGAATAAATCAAGGAAGTGGGAATACCGGCAAGGAAGAGGATGAAGACGAACAGAATCACCGACCAAGCGTGCACCGGATCCTTGTCCTCAGGCAAGTACTCGTTCACAAACCTCAATCTCTCCGAAACCTGGGACAAGGGACCTTTCGTTTTCCGCACAATGTAGGAATCCTCGGTCAACAAGCTCTGCTGCACCACGTCTTTGCACCCTCTCCCCAGCTCCATCAACAGCTCCCCCCACGCCTTGCCGAAACCCTTAATTTGCTCCTTCAAGCTCTCCGTCTCCTTCGCCGCCTCGCTCTCCTGGTACAAAAACGCCGCCGCCGCCGCCGATCTCTTCCCCTCGAATGCCGGCGTCGACACTCCGATAGCATCATCTTCGTCGTCATCACCGCCGGCGGCCGTGAATCTTATTCCGGTGTCGTCCATTAAGCTCGCCAGCTCGTCTCGCCAGGAGGTGGAGTCCATCACCTCCGCCATCTATGAATCTAAAACAAAAATGTAAATGTATCAAGGGAAAAATGTATGATGTAGTTGGAGATTAGAGTTGATCGTTAATGGAGAGCGAGTAGGGAGCATGGGTGCGGTGGAAAAGGGGGAAAGAGACGCAGAGCTGAGGTGTAAAGATTCGCCGGAATGTTAAAAGACATTCACTAGTGACTAGGATGCTAAGCTACTCTCACTAACTACATTTTTAACCCTTTATTTAAATGGTAAGTAATAACAGAAGAACGCAAGATTAAATCATGACAAGTCTAATGTAAAAGGTAGTAAGCTCATTCTTATCATTAAGAACTGATCCTCTCATCTAATAATCGTTGAGTACTCACCATGATTTACTCCTCTATTATCTTTTTGAATCAGTGTGGAGCACTGAGGACAATAAATTACTGTTCATTGACTTATTTGAAAATTATTCGAGTTCGATGGGATCATTGCTTGTTCTCAAATAGTTTATCCCATAAATATATAATAACAATACTATTTGACAATTGTTAGGAGATGTGAAACTATATGAGGTGATTTTTGGTTTAATCTTAAAGTTGAAATGAAGAGGAGATTTTGGGTTTGAGGAAGAGAATCAATTCTTCCCCAGGAGAAAGGAGTCAAAAGTAGATAAAATTATGAAGAAAGAAGAGTAATGCATACGCTTGTGTTTGTTTCTCTTTTTAATGGTGGATTCTTCTGAGCTTTTTCTCACAATCTCACTGATGAAACCGTCACTTCAGTAAAGCTGCCCATTGCTCCGACAAGAAACTTCGAATGATCATAATTAAACCTTAACCCATTCAAACTTGAATTATTATCAAACATCAAATTTTCTTCCAAATTTCTTAATTAAACTTAGAAATCTTTAGTAAAATTGCATGTAAAATGTTGTTGCACTGTTTTTCATGGGTCCACTGTATATATAAGTTAGAGTTTCTAACTTGGGATTCGGTTTTATTTTAAAATGTATGGAATATTGGAAATGGTGATTTTGGAAGGCATTGGGGCATTTTTGTTGCCGGTTTGGGGTTTCGGCGAGATGACGGTTTGTGGGAATTCGAGGTGAGGGGCGATGGGAATGATGTTAGCACGTGAGCATCCGAGCCATGCTGTCTGGAGGATTGGACCGTTTGCTGCTTGGTCGGTCTCACATGGGACCTATTCCAATAACAAAATGCTACTTCTTCTACCCATGTAAATTCCCTCTCTCCTTTTATATACATCAAACTCTATTACATTATAGTATCTGTTAATTTATACTTTTTCAATTTGCTGAAACACAAAAAGTTAATTCGCCTCCACTAAAGCTTAATTTCATCACCTTCCATATGGAAGAGTCACTACATGCCATTTGAGCACAAGGTGCTTGACCATGTAAATTTTCCTTATTTTTGCAGTTTTGAATTAATCACACAGTTAATTTGATAATTATAAAATTATATGCTTCACTTTTTATATGATTCCATTCAACTATAACTAATTTGAGAGTGACTGATTTTTCATAAAAGTGAGATCTCTACTACTAAATATATTTCAGGCATACTTAGCTTATATATGTTGCCACAAAAACTCTCAAAAATTAACATTTTCATATTTTGAAAACATTTCAATTCCTCTAACAAACTAATGAAAACTTCATAAAAAGTTTTGAATTCATTTCCTTTATATATTTTTTATATTTGTACTTTATAATAAAAACCTTTCCTCTCACAAATTTCACGTGTTTCAAGTCTTACTTTTTTATTTTTTCCATTTTCTTATTTTCTGTTTCTATACAAAGTACTTTGATTTTGGTGAATTTAATAGAATCACACGTTAAAGAGGAAGATCGACATACTTGGTAAACAAGGCCCAACAATATCACACATTTGGATGGAGAAGTAAGAAATTAAAGTTCGAGACCCTTCTCAGTTCTCTGTGGTTTTGGATCAATAGGCCCAGACTGTATTGTGATTTTTAATTTTAATTTCCATTCCAGTCCAATTTATGTTTTGAAATGGAGTAGAATTTAATGTTGTATTATTTAATGTGAGCTAATAAGTTGCAAGTGCATGCATGGCCTCAAAATGCTTGCTTTTAATTAATGATTCCTCTTTGATGATAGATGACAATTGGACTGACATAATTGCAGAATTAAAGAAAATAAGTTTATTTAAGGTTAATTTGCCACTTCTGTTTCCTTAGTGGATGTTTGCATAGTGGTGGGTAAGAATTAAGCTTTCTGTTTTCATGCATGATATGATCCATATGGATTGCTGGAATATTACTTTAATTTTCATCGTGACAAACTCATCACTTCAATGATACAAATATATATACAATGGAACATATATGGTTGCATATATGGCCCTGTTAATTTTGCAACTTATCCCTACTTTTAAATTAAAAGGGTTGCACTCCAATTTCGAGAGTTCTCACTTACCACTGTCCTGAAACCCAGCCATGATAGAGGACATAAATCAGAAGACGTGCATCAACTATCTATAGATTTTTCATTTTTCAAATGCATGTACTTGTATACTAGTGTCAATAATCGAGCATGCTCGGATTCCCTTTTTCCGGCCTTTTACAAGTCTAGCTAGTTTTTTATTTTCTGTCATCACCACTTATCATACATACAACTAGGGTTATTCCCCGCTTACTTTATATATATATATAGTTTGTGTTTACCCAATAATATTGTTTAACTTGACAATAAATCAACAAACAAACACGTGATATCCCATTACATATGTCATCGATCCTCGGTCACACAAAAACTCAACAAAACCGCAGCAGCCTACTAAGTCTCCATGGGGAAGAAAGTGCAATAGTGGAACTTGACTTTAGCTTGAAGCTAGCATTTAATCATTGAATTTGAATGGCAAGCTGGAGATGTCATTCTTCAGCCATTTCCAGCTAGGTCCACATATATGAAGAGATGAGAAACATTTTAATACAAAGCAATTAATTAATCTTCACTCAGAGCATACTTTCGAGTAGATGCTACAAACTTTCTCGTAAATCAAAAGTGAAATGTTTCGTTTTTGTTTTTGTGTTTTTCCTTTTTATTTTCCTCCCTCTAAAGCAGAAATCATAGTCTTATTTAATGAAATGAATGAAGTAAATATTAACTGCTACATTCTTGAAATAGAAACAGTGAGTAGTTGTCTAATAATTATGTAAGTTATGCTGGTCACAATGCATTATATTATCTTGTAATAGTACACACAGATTAAAGAAGATGAAGAAGAAGAAGAGGAGTTCATAGAATATATAATTGCCATATGCTGCTTTGATTATAAGCAAAGCTATGGCTATGCATTATTGGTCACATTGTCCTTCCTCTCTTTGATGTAATTTGACTTTATTATATATTATGTTGAAAAAATGAATAATATATTTAACGCGCATGGTGCAGTGTCCTATTCCAAATTAATAGTGCCACTAGCTGAGATCATGAATTGAAAAAAAAAAAAAAAAAAAAAAAAAAAAAAAAGAAAGAAAGAAAAGAAAAGAAAAGAACATAATACAATGATTTCAGGGAGTTAATAATAATGTGATATTATCTTCCTTTTATGCATAGAATTTAATTTAATGGATATATTGAACTCGATCCAAAAAGCAAGACTTGAGCCAAGAAGGCGCCGAGAGGAGCGGAGGCTAGCTGCGCTTCTGGGCTCGGATTACCATCCAGGTCGGCCGGTGTGGCGGTTGGGCAAAGACCATGTCTTGCGAAACACCTTATTCGTGCGAAGGTAGTTGGGGGAGACCAGGCCAATTTAAATAGGAGAAGCCTTCTCTTAGTGAGAACACATTATTTGTCTTATTATTATAACATCATTCATGTAATACACAAACTATTCAATCAACGAGCAATTACACTGCGATTCTTGTTCTTTCTTTACGTTATTTTCATTATTTCATTTTCATTCATTACTTGGAATTGATTGATTATATTCGGACCCCCTTTCAATTAGTCCCATTAGAGTTCTAGATATTATATTTTAGATATCCAATATGATAGTCTTGATGGGAAGAACTACTCTTTTAATTTGGGACCATTATTTTGGTATCCAACAACTAGTATTGTGTTTATTTATCTTATGCTTCACAACTTAAAATAAACACTAGAATGTATGCAGTGTGTGAATTTGATATCATTATTTATTCCATTCAAGACTAAAAATTATTGGTCATAGATATAGACTTTGTAATAAATGAAATCCATTCAAACATACAGGGAGTATTACTTTCTTGATGACAATTTCTCTTTGTATTTATGTTGAGTGGTTATTGTCTTGGCAACTTACTGAAAGGGAAGCATAGCCAATTAGGCACATGGTGGGAGGATTTGAAATCAATAAAAACACAAAAATAGTGAGAGAAATCCATTAATAACTCAACCCATCTTAACCAACCCTAGCCTAAATGGCGAATTAATCCATCAAAGAATAAACCACAGATTTGGGATATACTGATAGCTACCACCCAAGCTCAAAGAAAACTACTCATGTAAAATCATATCATTCGACACGGGTGACGACGACTTAAATGACCAAGCCTAACATCCTACCATCAAAACATGACGCTAACTGTTATGCAAGTATAAGGGAATAAAGTTGTATATTCACTACGAGCTATAACTTTATTTTGGTGTAGTAGTAAGCAGTAGATTCCATTTAAAGCATGTTGTGCAGTTGAGGTTGGCAAGGCTGCTTACCACACTATAACTGTAGTATTAAGCGCTTGATTGACATTCACCTTTTGAAAAGTCAATGTTTATGATGACTTTCACGCATCATCTTGACCAGAGTACAAATAATAGATACTCAATCAAATCCCACATATTATGTCTACCCTTTCAAAAGCCGATGTCCATGATGACTTGCATACATCATCATCCTCTTAACTAACAAGAATACCGATGAGATATACTGAAACGCAAAAAGAAAAATTAATTACAAAAGATAATTTCTTAAGTTTAAGTATCACTTCACAATTTATTTATGGGATATATATTAGGAACATGGACGACATTATTGAAGAGAATAACTATGGGGGACCCTTGCTGTAGGTACCATGGGAATCATCAGAAGCACGAAACCATGAATCTACAGCAAACAGCTATTTTACACATGTAATGTTTGGATACTTCTGACATTAAAGTTTGCAGATCCAGGCCAGTTAGGTCATTAGGTTGTGTGTCTCTGTGTAGGTATATATCCATCTCACCCTAACTAACTAACTAAGTGATTCTGATTATCTGTTATTTAGGTTTAAGTGCAGCCAATTTTGTCATCGTCAATTGGAAAATATGATGTATGATTGCAACATTTTTTTTTTTTAATAATAACATAGTACCTACTTGTTCATTGGTCAGAGGTCCTAATTGATGTTTTTCGAGAATTTAACTGCTAATATGTCGCATTCCAAATAGATTCGATCACTACGTGTTTAATTAGGGAACATCTGTGTCCCATTTTCTTGATTTGTTTTGAGATATTTTGTCATGTCCCTTTACGTACTGTTGTATATATAATATATACTTCTAATCATAAAAGAAGATATTTGAATGTGTGATCTCTCCCTCTCTAAAATATTACTCCGTAGTTAGTTTGTTCACATGAAATAGTTTTAGATGATTTGTGGATTACCACCCATTTGTACTTTTAAAATGATTTCAGCACTTACAACACATTATTTAATTTACTCCTTTGGGAGAAGGAGAAGAATGATATGCTGGAAGTCCTGAAAAGGTTGATCGATTGGTGGAACATGATTCTTGTACTAAAAAGTTACATTTAAGTATGTCGCATAGAGTCTTTACAGTGTGGTTTAATTTATCTCTATCGTGTGTAGTTTGTGAGTTATTACACATGGAATTTACTTAGTACACACCTTGGAATAGTAGCGGCATGCATGTTTTCTCATCTGATCACCCAAAGCTACAACCACTATCTAAGGATCGATATGACGATATGCATTAGATAACTTGTACAACTAGATCCAATCTCAAATTATTCTCTTTTTTTCAATCTCGTCTAAAAGATTAGTGTGATATATAATATATATATTTTAGAGTTTGACTTAATTCCATTTTGTATGATATATATATAATTATATTTTAGAGTTCGAATTAATTCAATGTTTTAATTTGTTTGGTGACAATCCACTTTTTGTCATTCTTTTTTCAAAATATTCATTTTTTGTCCTAGTATTATTATGACATGATCATTTTTTGTCATTCGTCAATAAAATCGTTGAAATATCGTTAAATACATGACTATTTTATTTATTTTTATATAAAGTGGGTTAACCCGCTATATATATATATATATATATATATATATATATATATATATATATATATATATTAAAATTTTAATTGAAAACCTAAATGTCCTTATATTTTACGAAATTTAAATAATTTTGTTGATGGATGACAAAAAATAGTCATTCTACAATAATACTATGACCAACGAAGGATGATTTAAAAAAAAATTAAAATTAAAATTTAAACGTCAACTATAAATTTAGGACTAGAAATGGTATTAACTCTTTAGAGTATATTATAATTAAATAGAAGACAAGACAAAGTCATGAAGAAACGAAACCATGGTCTATACTACATTACTACCTTCTAAAATAATAAATATATGTCCCTTCATTTATTAATATTTATTACAAGTATTTATATTACGAAGATCAGATACTCTCAAGTCTCAATATAAATACAAAGTAGCTAGAATATATTGGGACCAGTTAAAGGGTTTTTTGGCCTTCCTTCTCTACTCCCTCTTCTTCCCATATCTGCCCTAGACCTTCAAAATTGTACTAAGAGCAGTCACCAAACACTTTATAATATAGCCGATCATACACGGCCACACGGTTACATACCATCTGAGCACAAGATGCCTGGTGAAACCTTAAAGTTCTAAGTAAAGTTTTTGTTTTTTTGGGAAAAATTACAGTTTTATTAAGGTGTCCCTTAATAATTTAAAAATTTAAAGTGCACTATTAATATTAACATAATTTGTTAGTGGTGGACTAAAATTGCCACTTTACACATAATTAAATGAAAAATTTATATATAATAATAATAATTCATAGATCGAGTGTACAATATAGGTATAATTAATGGATTTAAGCATCATTTTCTCTCTCTTTTTTTTTAACTATAATTAGTTTGGTTTACTCGAATTATAAGCTATGATAAATTAGCTTTATTATAACATCAAAATATTTGAATAACTAATCAATAAAACTATCACAGTTGATGTCTATCAAAATATAAAACTATCCCACATAACTAAACAATATTAAATATAATTCAATCAAACAAATGGTTGTTGTATAATTATCAATAAATTATTAGAATTGACATCCATCATTAACAAATTACTAAAAATGTAAAACAACCAAACCAATTGATCTCACATTGTCACTCTAAAACCTTATTGATAAAAGTCAAGATTATCATTTATAGCATAATAATATAATAATATTAATAAATGTGGAACAATTTTAAAATGGTATTTTGGAACTTCTCCACCATGATTGTACCCCAAATGACAAATGGCACACAGTATTAGTGTGGACAAAAATTAAAAATAAATAAAAAATAATAATAAAAGAGGGGAAAATATTTAGAAATTCACAACCGCAACAGTTCAAGTGTTCAACTACACCTAAAATACAATACAATGCTCTCCCCTATACGGCTATACCTCACGCACCAACGGGTCCCACCATCACATTTCCAAACAAAAGGAAATAAAATTTTAATTAAAAAATTACATTCAAATCTTGAAAGTCTCCCGTCTACCCCTGTCGATATTTTAACGGTATATAGAATTCTATTTAAAAAAAGAAAACTATTAGCTCTATTTGATTAACTAATTAGGCATTTGGTGGGAGGAAATTATAATTTTATTATCATTTAATTTTTACTTTTTTTTTTTTGAAAACATTTAGTGTATGTTTACTAATTGGAAATTTTCTCCAGTTTTTTGAAAATTTAGAAAACAGAAAACACATTTACTAACACAGTTTTTCATTTTGAAAACAGGAAATAATTTTCTAATTTTCTGGAAAACTGAAACACTATTAAAAGCTGTTTTCTAAATGGAAAACAGAACCAGCTTCCATCTATTAGACTATATGTCACTATAATCGCATTCTCACCATTATCTACTTACATATTTATTCATTACTATGATTACATTCATTATCATCTTCTTTTACTTATCATCGTGTTCTATCTTTTCCACTTGCATTACTTATTTAAACATAACTTATTTGTTTATGCTTAAAATTACACATCATTCACATTATTAAAATTAAAAATTAAAATCTATACCACGTTTTATATTTTGATTGAACTCAATTTATTATTGGTTCATATATTTTTAATTATGTTATATCAGATACAAGTTTGGTCCAGATATCGGATATTGAAATTTCACATATATAATATTAGAATTCAAAATAAAAATTATATTATATACATGTCATTCAAATGAATATATCCAAATATATTTTAAATATTAGTTCAACAATATTAATATTATCTAAACTAAATTTTATGTGAACTTAATAGGTTATTGGTTCGAATATATTTTTATTTATGTTATATACATATATAAATTTGGTTCGGATATCAAATGTAAAATTTTTACATATTGGACTTAAAATTAAAATTTATATTTATTCTATTTAAACCAAATATATTTTAAAATATTTAAATATAAGGTCTAAAAATCACTCAAAATTAAACTTATTGTTAATTTTATAACGTTAATCTAAAAAAAAAAATTTGAAAAAAAAAATGTTAGTAAACAAATTTTCTAAGCAGAAAACAGATAATGAAACAGAAAATGAAAACTGAAAAATTGAAAAACAGAAAACATAAAACAGTTTTCTATTAGTAAACAAGCCCAAGTTTCACTTAACTTTGAAGATAAGTAAATTTTTTTTGTTTGATTAGAAAGAATTGTAATTCTTTTACTTTCATTGAATTAAAATCTGATACCTCTCGTCATTTTAATTTCATAGATTTTAAGAAGAAAAAAAAGATAATATTGTGACAAAATTATCCCTCTTTTATTTTTAAAACTAAAATTGATATATAACATCTTTTTATCGACCGTAGTGTCATGAACCGCACAATTTTGAAGTGCAAATAATACAACTTATTAAAGTTCACAGTAATTCGAGCTTTGAAGTGCAAATAAATTGTGTTAAAGTGCAAACAACAATTTCATAGAGTGCATCTAAGTGCAAAAAACATGTATTAAAAGTGCAATAATATAATATACACTAAATAACAATATTAAGTGTTCATAACGTTATCATTAGTTGCACAAATGTGAAAATGTAAATTATTTGCACTATTAAGTGAAAATGGTGGCACTTTTAAATGATTTTACTTGCACACTTGTATTAGTTACTTGCACTTTTAACACATGTTATTTGCACCAATGTTCTAGTTATGTACAAAAATGTCACTATGTTTTTTTTTTTAATTACATTTGACATGTTAGAGTTAAACAAATGGACGACTGTGATTGGTTTTCGTTCATTTCCTGGGTGCACATTCTCGCTTGAATGTGCCCATATATGTATATCAACAGTCTGTCCAGGGCCGGCGCACAGGGGCCCCAATTTTTGGGGGCCCCTATTTAAAAAAATTAATAAAATTGTATATATAGTTTATGCGCCGCAAGTCCGCAACATAACAAGCCAAATCTGTTTTCAAAAAAAAAAACCCAAATCCCACAAGAAGTCAAATCCCACAAATATTAGGTAATCTTATTCCTTATTATGTGCAAGCAATTCTATGTATTTATATATACAATATATAAATAAATAGTATTAGGCATCCTTTTTCCTAGTTTCTTTTTACGCCATTACTTCTATTAGGCAACCCTTTTCCTTCACCCTATGTATTTATATTATGTATACAATATATAAATATTAGATTATTAGCTTGATTCCATTAACATTAAGCATTAGTCATTACCTAAATTGTTCATTAATGCTTATTTACACAAATCTCACAAATAAACTATATCACATACGAGTGAGAGGACAGATTCGATAGAATTGAAGAATTCTTTTTGATCGTACAAAGTCATAAATTTTCAAGTTTTTCAATTTTCTTAACAGGTAATTAAAATTACTAAATATTTCACAATTTTTGTTTATTGTTTTATTTACATGACTTAATGATTCTTATTTTAGAATAATATATTCAAAAATTTGTTTCTTGATTAATTATTTGTTCATAGAGTTTCTAAATAAATTTTTATTTTTTCTTTAGGGTTTTATAATTGTCTTAGAAAGAAAAGAATAATTGAGCAACTAACTCAATCTCAAAAGAGAGCTCTTGAAAAATTCATTACAAAAGAAACTCAAATAGATGTGCACAAAGATGATAAGAAAAAATTGTTAGATGTTAATCTTCATATAGAAGATCAAAATGATTGTGAGATTGGAAAAAATTTAAATGATAGTGTGCACAACGATAGGTATCGTTGTGATAATGAAAATAATAAGAATACTGATAGTTGTTTAGATGATGGTGGTCACAATGATAAACCAAATGATTCGTTTTTATTTGACATATGATCCAAGAAATTAAGATGTTCGATTCTAGATGAATAGATATTCTTGTGAAAGATGGTCCTAAAAAAGATTTATAAAAATAAAGGTCTTAAAGATAAAATTTTCTAGAAGATTTTCCTCAGCATTTTTTTATACAATATTTATATTTTGAATTTTTGAAACAATTTTTTGAACAACTATTATTATTATTATTATTATTATTATTATTATTATTTTGTGAATGGGAAGGAACTCGGAGGTCCCACAGATTAGTGATGTCTACTAGAAGCAATGTGCTGAGAGTCGCAGGTCAACAGGTCCTGAATCCCATCTATCTAGAGGGGCCCAATTTAAAATATTATTACATAACTATTATTTATATATACAAATTATTTGAAAAAAGGGGCCCAATTTAAAATATTGCACAGGACCCCATATTTTATTGGGACGACCATATATATCAAGAATTCAACTTGACATATCGTGATAGAAATACGTTTTTAATAAAATTTTTCATCAATTAGACCAATAATTTGAGTGCTAACCTCATATTTACTAATCATTAATCAAATAAATTTGTATTTCTTAATTTATTTCTTTTACATTTTAAAATAATGTGTAAATTCAATCTTTTATAATTAATAATACATTTAATGTGATTTTAAATATATTAATTTTTTATATATTATTAGATTAAATTAAATATTATAAAAATTAATATAAAAATTAAATAAGCTTTAAGTTTCTTCAAAGAATTCAACTTTAAATTTGTGAAACAGTATACGAATCTAGTTTTCTATAAAATTGCTTGATTTTATATGTTTAATTTTAGTGAATGTTTGATCATTTCATCGATCTTTATTGTAAATGTTTCGATTTATGATTAATGAATTAGCTTATTTATTTGTAAACAAAAAAAAAAAGAAAGTATTTGGAGTACATTAAAATCAAAATTTTAAAAAATATGGGGGAGGTTCTTTAAAAAAAATATATATGGGGGAGGGGTTTGAATAAGCGCGTGCATCACGAGGAGCGTGGGAATTAAAACTCAAATACACGAGTAACTCCTTTACCTGCTCTGCTTCTCTCTCTCTTCTTACAGAGAAAGAGACTTGGGAACTGCGCAGCGTTGTAGGCAGCCAGGCAGCTACTTCCTCACTCCACTCTCCACCTCTTCCATCACCCCTTCTCATCCGGTAACCTTAGGGTTTCTTCTTATCTTCTTCTTCTTCCATTTCTTGGACCCTGTGGTGGGACTTTTCCTTCTCATTTTCATTTTTTTTTTTCTGGGAAAGTTTTCAGCTGCCATTTTCAAGTGTAAAAGCTATCGACTTTAACTCTACTGAGATCTTTCCGGTAGGCCCATCTTGCTTTCTGGTTAAATAAGCGTTAATAACGTGATTCTTTTTGTTGTTTTTTTGGCGGTTCTGTAAGTACTGTGCTTTTAGTTGAAGACAGCATGGATTTGTTCTGTGGGTTGGTTTGGATCGGTTTTTGAGGAGACAAGGACTTGTTTTTACAATGTGGGTTTGTGTTTAGGCTTCAAAGGTTTAGTCTTCGTGGCTTTGGGTTTTACTAAGCTGAGTGCATATATCTGTAGCATAGGCACCTGAAGAGTTTGGTATTTCCCTCCTTAGATCTGTGTATTTAAGCCCAAAAGGATGAAAATGAGATATAACTCCAAACTAGAGCTGGATTTTTTTTTAAAAAAATGTATAATACCCAAAATGAGTTTTATTCTTGAAAACTGTAATAGAAATATGAAAGGTGTATCCTAAGGTCTTATTTCTGTGGTGGATTTGCTCTCTTCTTGCAACCGCTTGATATATTGCTGTCACAGTTGTTTTGGGTGGTTTGGTTGTTCAAGTGTTTTTGGTCTTTTTGCTAACTGAAAAAAGGGGGGAAGAAAAAGGTCCAGTTTGTAGTAAGAAAACTGTGGAGTAAGAAAGATCTATGTTAAGGAATCTCTTTTATACACTGATATCATAAAGTATGGGTAGCAAGATTATTAATGGGGCAACCTTGAAATGTAAGGTTAAGGTGGGTTATAGTTATCATTTTACTTTTTTCCAAGTAATGTTGTCCCAAAGTGTTGTGCACTGTAGGCTGACTGGCTGGCTGAGAAGTGAAAAGTAAGAAAAAGAAAAAAACAGAAAGGATATAAATGGGTTACATAATGATATACTCCATATTTAGTATTCCTTTTGCTTTCTCTATGCATTTTTTTGTCTGTTTCTTCCTCATGCTGTTGTAGGCTTGGTTGGTGGGTGTGGAGGTGGTTTCTATGGAGTTTCCTTGAAGCAATATTGTAGTTTGTTTGTTTGTTTAGTATGGTTTTCATTATGTATGTGGATTAAAGCGTGCAGAACCCTCATTACCCATTTCGTTGTCTTTTATGCAAGTTTGTAGATTTCATATAGTATTATAAGTGGCCTAAGACAAGGCTTCCTGTGAACTATTTCAGTTGCAGTGCTACAGGTAGACTCTTGAAACAAACACTTCCTTCCCGACGTATTCTTCCTGTTAAAAATGCAAACACCAAAAGCAAGGTACTTGTATGGTTTCAAGTTTTCAACTATGCCCTTAACTCTGTTGCGTTTCCTTTAAATATTTTACTTGCTTCTCGACCTACTATAATTGTGTGAATTGAATTGGTTACTGATGGTTTAGGTTTGCTTAAATTCCTTTGTAAGTACTAAGTAGCTTCTGCAATAGTTTGTGTTCATCATTTGATTCACAGTTCTTTTGTATTTGAGGTGCGATAATTATCTCCAGTAATATACAGAAATGAGGATTATCTTGCTGAATTGTGTTCGCTTGATCGGAAATTATTTGAAAATAAGAAAGGCAAAAGGAAAAATGATTTTACACAGTGACCATAGTTTGGTCAAAACAGTTGCAAACTTGCAATTTTATTTATGTATGCATACCAGACACAGTTAAGGCTTATAGGGTGGAATCTAAAAGAAAATTGTGACTTGAATTTTTTCATGTTTGAGTATATGCTTGTTTAGTGTTATGTTACAACTATGAATCCTTGAAATGCAACCACGTGGAGATTCACATTCACGGGTTTATTCTAAAAGATTTAAGTACAGTAGATCAGAAGATGGTCGAGATTGTTTTCTTACGTTCCAATGTGTATTTGGTGCTTCAGAACTACTGTGGAGGTGCCACAAAGGACATCTCCGGCTACACCTAGGACAGCTCGGAAGCTGAGAACGAGCACAGATTCTGATTCTGTCTCATCTCCAAATCCAGCAAGCCGGACGCCAAAGGATAGGAGTCCAAAAGTTGTTGATCGTCGATCCCCACGAAGTCCCGCAACTGAGGTAGTCAAGTGCTGTGTTAGCTTGATACATTACATGTCTGACCGACTCTTGTTTGAAGTTTAATTTGTCGGGTATCCTACAATGATTTTAGGAATGACAGATGCATATATACTGTGTGTGTATGTTGTTCTTTTAAAACTGTTGTCTAGATGTACGTGTGCTCTAAGGTTACGGGAATCTTAGTAGATTCCATCAGATAGGAAATGTCTTGGCTTTTAAAAGCTATACACTACTTTCAATTTTCAAATCATTCTTGTACAAAGAATCACGGTTCACTTTCAGCCCTTTAACATCAATGGCTCATTGATGTCTTCTGGTATCACTTTGTTTTCATTGCTGTCTTCTGGTATCACTTCTTTTTTAACAAGTTGGCATTTGCTATATAAGCGTTTTAATCTTGAAGGAATCTTGTAAGTTATAAGGAGGCTATTCTCTTGAATGTTGTAATTTCAACTAGGTAAAGTATAGACCATATATAAGTTCGATCTTCCTCTCTGGATTGAAGATAATGCTTTGCAATTATGTAGATTTGCATGTTATGTTTCTCCATGATCTCTTCCTATATGAAACTTTGCACATAATTCTTTATTTTGTGGAATCCAGAAGAAACGTCCTGCCAAAGTCAGCGAGTTAGAGGCTCGGGTTGCTCAACTTGTGGAGGAACTGAAGACGGCAAAGGACCAGTTAACCTCTTCCGAAGCGCTGAAGAAGAAGGCTAATCTTGAGATGGAAGAGACTAAGAAGCAGCTTGCAGCCATGTCGGAGAAGGTTGAGGAGTCTCAGAAGCAGCTGCTCGAACTTTCAGATTCCGAGGATGCTCGAGTCCAAGAGCTGCGCAAGATTTCGCAGGATCGTGACCGAGCCTGGCAATCCGAGCTCGAGGCTGTCCAGAAACAGCATGAATTAGACTCGACTGCCCTGTCTTCCGCCCAGAGTGAAATCCAGAAGCTTAAAATTCAGCTCGACAGGGTTGCTGAATCCGAAGCCGCCCAAGCTAGGTGTGCTGAATCAGCACATGGCGAGATTCAGGGCTTAAGAATCGAACTTGCAGAAACCCTTTCACTGATCGAGAAGTTGAAAAGCCAGTTAAATGATTCTAAAGTCTCTGAAGCTCAAGCACTGGAAGAGTTCAGTAAAGCTCAAATGCAACTGGAAGTAGCGAGAATGACTGAGGAGACTCTTCGTCTTGATTGTCTTAAAGTCACGGGAGCATGCCAATCCATGGCAATGGAATTGGAGCAATCAAAGAACCGAGTGAGTTCTCTCGAGGAGCTTGTTGGAAAACTGCAGTCTGATCTGGGAAAAAGCCGTATCAGTCAAGTTGATTCTCTGGACGTTGAAAAAGGAAACAACGAGGAAGCTAGTGGTCTCAAAACCGAGCTCAACACTTTGGAAGCCGAGGCAAATCAACTAAGAGCTGCACTGGAAGAGGCCGAGAGAAGGAATCAGGAAGAATACATTCAGAGCACGTTGCAGATCAGGAGTGCCTATGAACTAATGGAGCGCACAAAATCTGAATCGTTTCAGAAGGAGACAGAACTGGAGGCAAAGCTAAAGATGGCAAGAGCTGATGTTGAAGCTCTACAGGAAAAACTGATGGAAAAGGAGGCTAAATTGCAGATCATTTCAACAAATGAGAACAAGCAGGTGAATTTGCAAATTGATTCCCCACTGGCGAATAAAAGAGAATCTGAACTTGAAGCTGAATTGAAAAAATCCGAGTCTCTTTTAGCAGATTTGGAGGCTAGTTTGTCAGCCAAAGAAACCGAGTTGCAAAGTATTACTCAGGAGAACGAAACACTGAAGTCTGAAATCAAGAAGAGGGACGAAGAGGGTAACAAAGTGAACGAGGAGTCTGCTGCTTTAGTAGAAACCGCAAAAGCTGCAGAACGAGAAGCCCTGATGAAGCTCGGGTATCTGACAGAGGAAGCCGATAAAAGCAGCAGAAAGGCAGCACGCGTTACTGAGCAGCTCGATGCAGCACAGGCTACGAATTCTGAACTGGAAACCGAGCTGAGAAAGCTGAAAGTGCAGTCCGATCAGTGGAGGAAAGCTGCCGAGGCAGCAGCAGCCATGCTCACAACCGGTAACAATGGGAAATTTGTCGGGAGGACAGGCTCAATGGACTACCACACCATTGGCGGGAAGCTAGGCTCTCCGTTCTCCGAAGACATGGAAGACGACTCCCCCAAGAAGAAGAACGGCAGTGTGCTAAAGAAGATCGGTGTGCTGTTGAAAAAGGGCCAGAAATAGACGAAACGTTTTGCAGGTAGCCTTAAAATCTCTCGATTTACAATCTGTTTGAAACGATTTCTTCCATTATGCGTCTATAATTCCCTTGTTTTAACAGGTGAATATATATAACCAGTGTTTTGATGTCCATTCTTAACAGGTGGTGCTTTCTGGAATAAACATATTAGCAGACTTTTGTATAGCTATTACTATTATGTGGGCATTGTAGCAGATAGTTGGAGGTGTAGCATTGTTCCCTGCATTTTTATGTGTTTATTATGTTAATTGGCCAACAGTTTGGTCTGCCCTGTATCATCACTTCCCAGCAGCACTGTATTTTAACAATCTCAAGTAATTTGATGCTATGACTGATCTGTGAATTTCAAGTCTCTGTACTTTTGTCATTTGGCAAATCTATACATGTAACTGGAATTATGTGAACTATCCATTGGAGCCTATTATGATGGTGTTTTTTTTTTTTTTTTTTTCCTTCTTCTTCGAGTGATAGAGAGAAATCTTTACTCTTAGGTCACTAGTCGAGGATGTTTATTGTATAAACTTAAAAGAATGCGATAGTGTGAGGTTCGAATCTCATTGAATACATGTATGTAAAAAATGTTTAAGGATGATGGAAGGTTTAGATTATTCCTCGTGTGCACATGAAGATTAGGATTTGACCAGTCGGCTGATTGCGCATTCACGATTTACTTCCGCAATGACTCTCAGATCAAGATCAATCATTATTACATGGACCTTTGTTCAAACAGCCGTATGGATCATAAATAAAAAAAAAAAGTACATTTTTAATAAACTAAAAGTTTATTATTTTTGTATGTAAAATATATTATTTTATATACTATTAAATAATGTATATTCAGTACACAAATTGCATCTATATTTTCTCATCTTGTTAGAGCATAAAGAGTCAATACTATCTTCATTGAGGCTTGATCTTATGAGTTGTGACCTCCCATTTAAAAGTATCTAATTGTATTATGAATCCTAATACAAAAATTTTATATCTACAGTTAACAGTTTATGTACATATAAACAAATAATTTGATAATTGCTGACACATAATATGATATCTACATGTACATAAATTGTCAACTACAAATACAAAACGTGCCAACTATAAATACATAATTATTTTTGGATCAGGATCAACAATGCAAAGTAAACCCTGAACCATGTATAATTTGCGATATTTGTTCGTTAATCGTTAGGTCAAATTGTATTTGGGTTCGGGTGTGTAAGTTGCAACTATATAAGCCCAAATGGTTGGGCCCGAAAACCATACGGAACAGCCCAAACCCAAAGGATATTACCCCGACTAGGGTTTATCTGGCAGCTGCTCTTCTTTTCGGCAACCTCTGGAATCGTAATCTCAACTCTCAAGTCGAAGTTCTCTCCACACAGCAAACATGGGGTATGATTTGAGCTTCACTCCTACTTTTCTAAGCGCTTCGTCTGTCAATTCTTCACTGTTAGATTATGAATGTGAAGCTCTGTAGATTAGTTTTCTTTCGATTCAGCTTTTAGCATTCTGTAATTCGTGTTTCGGATGTTGTATTGTGTTCGAAAGTTGAATTCTTTAGCTAATAGATAGGATAGTTATGTGTAGTAAGGGATATCATTTGCTTTAGGTGATACCCTTCTTTCTGCTAGCGAGGATGCACGCATTGATTTGTATAGATGATGTAGGAAGGCTCGATTAATTGCTTGCAATGGTAAATGTTTTTATTGATACTTTTGGATATGAAAGGCAATTAATTTATGTTATTTGGGGGAGGGTTGTTTCTAGTTGATTTGCTAAGCTTCTTTCTATGTTATAAAATATACAATTAAGTAGGCTGAGATTGTTTGGCACATGGTGCTGTTTTCTGGTATTGGACTGTTACTTCTAAGGGAAGTGGTCTTGTTACTTGGATTCTCTGACATCATGACTAGTATTGAAAAGAGGATCTCTTTGTAATGTTCTTGGGTGTGTTTTAACTTTTTGATTTCAACTATGGTATTATTTCTTGCTGTGTGTCTCTAGTTATGTTTTAAGAAGTTAATTCTTCTTCTGTTGCTTTTTATTTAGACCTGTAATCTCATGTATAATAGATATATTACCCTGTAAATTTTGTATTTTTTAAGATCAGACCTTATGCAATCTGATTGTAGCTTTTTATTCTCTGCAACTCAAATGCTCTTTCTTTCTTTGAATAAGCTAATAGGTTGTGAATGTCAAATGATTTTTTTTTGTTCAACTGTTGATAGCGTCCCTAATATAATTTTCTATAATCTTTCAGGAAGACACGTGGTATGGGAGCTGGACGCAAGCTGAAGTCCCACCGCATAAAGCAGAGGTGGGCTGACAAGGCCTATAAGAAATCTCATCTTGGGAATGAATGGAAGAAACCATTTGCTGGTTCTTCCCATGCAAAAGGCATTGTGCTTGAGAAGATGTTAGTCCACTTATTTTTAGTCTTTGATTATTAATAATATTCATGACATGTTTTACCTAACTAATCTATCCAAATTGTTATCTTGGTATGCACAGAGGCATTGAAGCTAAGCAGCCAAACTCTGCTATTCGAAAATGTGCTAGGGTTCAACTCATTAAGAATGGGAAAAAGATTGCTGCTTTTGTTCCCAATGATGGTTGTTTGAACTACATCGAAGAAAATGTGAGTTTTTGCCTCTAACTCCCAGTTACTTTTTCTGCTTATTGACTTTTCATTCAACTAGGAGAGATCTGAGTTTTTTTTTTTCTTGGATTAATTTGCAGGACGAGGTATTGATTGCTGGGTTCGGTCGTAAGGGTCATGCCGTGGGTGATATTCCTGGTGTCAGGTTCAAGGTGGTGAAGGTCTCTGGTGTTTCTCTACTTGCCCTCTTCAAGGAGAAGAAGGAGAAACCAAGATCTTAGTTTGCCTATCCCCCTTCAGTGTTTTGTTGGTCTCAAGAATTGTGATGAACTTTTTTTCTGTTTCAGAGTTCTTATGTGGTGGATAAACAATTTTGAATCTAGTTGGAGTTTTGACTATTGATTTATAATACATCTCTCTCTCTCTGTCATTGTTTTGTGCATTCAGTTTTTTATGACATTCACTTGCAATTCAAAAAATATACATACATTCGTTAAAAAAGTTCTGTGATTAGTTGCAGACATGTAAAAGGTTTCTGATAATGGGTTTTGTAATGATAAGTTCTCCAGTCCCAAATTCATGGACTGGGAAGTTTTGCTTTAGTAAAATTTCATGGCCAATTGGCAAGATTCTGTTCAAGACATCAAATTGGGTTGAAACATACTAAAACATCTCTGTTCAAGATTTGTGAGCCTAGGATTTCAATTGGATACAATACAATAATTGACTCTTTTTAAACACATTATGATGAACACCACAAAGATAGCATACCCCTTCTGCAATTACAATTTCACTGGTAAAAAAAAACCTGTCATGTCTAGCGTGATAGATCTAAACATATAGGAGGATCAAAATACACTTCACTTGAAACCAAGGGGGGTTTGGGGGTGGGGGAGAGGCTACCAATTAATTTATAAATTGTTGTTTTCTTTGTAATCAATTTCCGGAGGAATGGCAGAATTAATCTTCCCAACCACCTCCTCGACGACTGCTTCTTTAGAGAAGTCAAGAAAATCGCCAACCCCGGAATTCTTGACAGCAAATGGTATCCTGCTAGCTGCAATCTCAGATATTGTTGTATCAGCATTCTTGGAATTTGAATAAGTAGTCTCCTCTTCAACAGCAACAACCTTGATGTCGTTTGAGTTGGCTTTCTCATTTACATTAGCAGTCATTTCATTCTTCAGAACGCCAAGGTCCCCATGATTAACTGCCTCTAAACCAGCATCTTGTACTACATGTTTTACTGTTTCATGTACTCCGCTTCCAACATCCATCGCATATGAGTTACTTTCTTCATTCGGATCATGATGAACTTCTGGAGCAAAGCTAGGAAAAGATTTTTTATCTTTTGGAGCATCAGTGATATTCGATGAGGTAGGTGACTGTGATTTGTCCTGGAAAGATGTGGGAGAAGAAAGGTTCTGAGTACCAGAATTCACATTTCCAGAGGCAGTTGACATTCTTGAGGGTGGAAGACCTGAGGCCTTGGATTTCATATTTGACCTCCCATTTGGACTGCAGAGAGTAGTTCCAATTTTGGGCAATGCAGTGCTTTGTTTTTGCATAGTCCCATTGGGTGTGCGAGCCGACTTCACCTGCACAGTGCAAACATTGAATCAGAATGCTGTAACTTGGAGAAATTTTGCAGGATAACAATCCGGATCATGCTTTATAACTTTGCCTTGACCAGTAATTTTGAGTTAAAGAGAGAATTGAAAAACAAAGATGGACTGACCCCGTCAAAGAAACCAATTTTTGGGGATGGCATCCGTAGGCCTGATGGTTTCATAGGTGGAAGAGAGACTGTGTCACTTTGTGTTGAAGTTTTCCTTGTATTTTCTTTAGGTGATGCTGTTCCCTGATTCAATTTTTCTGAGATCTGATTACTAGAAGAATTTGTGAAGTCCAAAGTAGAAGCATCACTCTCCAAAGATATACAGGAACTGGTATCAAAACTAATCCTCGACTTATTTGACCTCTCATTAATGATAGAACAGGATGATGATGATGCTGAAGCTGATGACCATTCGCTTATAGAACTAGCTGGTGATATGCTAGAATTGATCTTTGAAGACATGAGATAAGCTGAGATTGCAGAATTTCCAGATGATACTCTATTCTTCAATGCTGTTTTTGATGGAGTTTTGAGCATTGAAGCAGAGGAAGGTTGACTAACAGGTTTACTAACCAACTTCCTTCTGGCCATAGGTAAATTGGGTTTTCCTGCCTTGTCAGACAAAGTACTTCCAGTACTATCACTTGAAGATCTTGAGGACTGCATCTTGCTTGCAGCTGAAAATCTCATTGAAGAAGCCTTGGAAGACAATGCAGGTTTTGGTAAAGCCTTGCAGGCATTACTTGAGTCAAATACTTTTGATGTATGAGCCCCTTTACCAGCAACTGTCAGTTTCCATCCATTAATTAATAAAATGATAATAAAGCACTCATACATAAAAAGGCCCAATCCAGATACTGGGCACCTTTTAGAGAATGGACACTGCCCTAATATGGCAGTTGAAGAAATAGTAAACATTATTTGAAGCATGTTTCCTTACCAGTATTGGTTTTTGTATTGTCATGATCAATTTTGACATGATTAGCACTCAAAGAAGCCCTTTTTGCCATTGTTGCTGGGATGGGATTTGCCTTACTGGGCAGTTTTGGTAGCTTAGCAAGTGATGATGTTAAGTCCCCAGTTTTGACAGGCTTCATTAAACAACATAGAAACAGCATGAGCTAAACAAATATCAAGTGTTGACAGTTTGTTTTAAAATATTTCAAAAGAGAAATCTCGGACATCTGCTTTTTTTTTTTTTTTTTAATCCAATTAAACCAAATGACTAAAGCTATGCAATTGAAACAGATGAAATTCCAGTTAGCAAAGAATAAATAGAAAAATTTACATGCCTGTGTGACACGTGGATTGTCCAGCTTTATGCTTTTCCTGGAGCCTTGTATTCCATCAGTGTGTTTCTGCTGACTTTTTAACATTCCCAAAGTCTGAGCCCCAATGGCTCTTTTTGGAGCAAGTTTAGGCTTTGGCTGAAATTTTAGAATGCAGCTTTGTCATTGATAAACTACTCGAACAAAAAAAAAAGTGGAGTTCAAATATTGCAATTGGTTGAGTTTGTCTTACCACATTTTTTAAAGTGGCATCTGCCTTCTTCGAAGCTGTGTAATGAAAAGTACACAAAAACACAATAATTTAGCAACCATGTTGCCAAATTCATTTCCAACAATTGAAGAGTCAGCTACTATTAACCAGAAAAGAAGTATGTCTTACCAGAATTACCCCCATTATCTGCCACAGAAGATACTTCTTTCCTGGTTGAGGTCATCACATTTGACACTTTATTGGATCTCTGTATCGATGCTCTAATGTCTTCAAACAACTCGGCCTCAAGATGTTCCAGCGCCACACTATCACTTGCTAATGTTGATATTGTATCTGTAGATCTTTCAACATCCTCTTCAATCCTAGGCATTACATTTTTCTCAATCTTTTCAGCTCCCTTGACCATGGTGGACAGCTCCTCAGCATCCAGAACCCCTGGAAATGAAGCAGATCAATAGCAAGCACAAATTAGAATATGCAAGCAATAACTTGAGCAGAAGATAGAAAATGAATTGTTCTCCGACTTGAAGTGAGAAAAACTTGGTACTTGATGGGGGCTCACAAAACAAGGTAAATACCTGCATCTGTAAAGAAAGCACTATCCCATGCTAAGCTCTTGCGTAAATTCAACTTTCCTTTCCTTCTGCTTCTTTCTGGTTCAATTGATTCATGTAATTCGGGCAGCACGTCATCTTCTTCACCTTTATTATCCATATCCTTTTCTTCTTGAACATCCATCCTTCCCGACATCTCCAAGCTTAAGCCTTTGTGATTATCTGAAACACCAAAAGAGAAAGCAACTTTATCTCCAATTCTCCATTGACACACAAAATTTGATACAAGGGAGAACAGAGATCTACTTCCAAGTTCCAACTGACGAACAAACAAAACAGAATATCACAGTTGCGCTAAAATGCAGCAGGGTTCTAATAAACAAAATACTTAAGCCACAGTTAAGTTCAAAAGAGCAAAGTAATTACAGCATTTTACTGTTTGGCACTAGAAAAACAAATGTCTATTCAGAGCTAAATCAGCTAATCAATCCAAAACTAAACATTTCATATCTACACAGCTACATAGAACTGAAAAATCCAGTATTTACAAAATACCCACTCCTTTATGATCCATCATCAGGTCAATCACACGTTTCAGATCTTTAACCGGAAAAAGTGGATTGTTAAGCTGAGATAAAATTCAAGCAGAAATATAAATCTTAGCTGTTCACTTACTAATCCCCTCAATTAGCTTTAAATTCTTGTACTGAAAAATCAACCAAACACTATAATTCACTGTTTAAAGCTACTAGGGTTAGGTCTGCAGTAAGAACCCAAGTCCACCATAAAACAGCAAGATCGGAAAGAAGTAAACGGGAATTTCAAAAACATAACACTCAAAATGAAGTTCTTGGATACCAGTCTGCTTGAGCGGCGAAGGGGACAAGGTGAGGACGAAATCATCATTCTCCGCCCCATCGTCGAGGAGACTGAGGCCCTTCACTTCGAGATCGATGTGGTCGACTTCCGCCATCGACATTAACCCAAAATTGATTCGATTTCCGATGCGACTGAGACTGTGACTGCGAATTCTTCAAAGATCAGTCGAAAGAGCGGTGGCGATTGAAGATAAAGCTAGACGGGCTACAAAAGTGCAGAGAGAAAGAGAGATGGGAGCGCTAACGGGAAATTTTTTGAATTTACGAAGGGGGCGGTTTTGAAGATTCTATATTTCTAATTTTCTATGCCTGCTTCGCTGGTTAGAGGGATGAAATGACATTTCGCCCCTTCGAGTTTTTTATTGATTAGTTTGTTTAAAGAAAAGTATCAATATTTTAATGGCAACAAATCTATATCTATTTAGATCTATGTTAGGCCATTTTTGTCAATCTTGTATCAAAATTTATTTATTTGTTTTTGTCTAAATTCATTCAATTAAGTGTATTGTAGGCAAAAAAAATAAAGCTTACGCATTTAGGACGTTGGAAAAAATATCATAAAATGACATTTTAAGTTGCTATTTTGTGGTACAAATATATGTGAGTCCACTTTTGATTTGGGTCTGGTCATATTAGATTCGGATTCTCCGTATTTAGACGAAAAAATGTTGATATATTATACGCTCAAAACGGATAATTGGCGAATGATAAATTGATTATCAAAGTTGACCCATTTGAATTGGAAAAATTGAGATAAAAACTTTAATAAGAGTAGCTTTTGTCCCATGTTGGTTTGGGATGTGAGTTTGCATCACTATTTATACAAGAGTCTTTCAAAGGTTTATTGAATTGTATAGCATAGATGCTCTCTCTTGTGCTTGTTATTTTTTCATAAATATTAATTTTCATAGTAATATCTCTCTCCACACATAGCACATTAACACCTCACTAACTGCCACAAGCGGAAGGACTATTATCGAAACAAAGTTTGTCTTTTTCTTCAAAATTAAAAGACAATAACCAATTTGAAAAATCATGGAGCCATTGCCAGAATTATCTCTTTAATCAATATTCAAATTGGTGTCAATAAGTAAGGAAGAATTTCAATTTCCAAATCATCAAAAATTCATTTTAAATTATAGTGTATGGCTCACAAATATATCAATTAATAATGTTACCCATAAATTATTAATGGTATAAATGTTGTTATTCAATTTTTAAAACGTGATATATATTATTCCTCTCGTAATAAGAAGAAGGAGAAATATTGTTGTTGACGAAAGGATTACCAAATAAATAAAAAAAAGAAAAAGAAAAAATGTGGTATTTGAATAAGGACAAGTAACCACCTTTATACACTACTTCTAATTTGGAGAGGGGACAATATATTTCACATTTTGAAAATATTTGTGGGTCACATACATTACAATTTTCCCTTTCATTTCCAAAGCCAAAAAGTAATTATTGCTTTAGTTTTCCGGGGTTCCCTCTACAATTCCCTCCCAATTACCTTCATCATTTTCCCGCCAGAAAAAGTGAACGGACTCAGACGCCGCCGGAAGTCGCCATGTACGGTGAGATGACGAGCTCAAAAAATGATCGTAGAGTTTCGGACTCAAGTAGCCTCTCGAAAATTTTAGGCCTGTATTTCCCCAAAATCAACTTAACGCTGGACGATTCCAAGTTCAAATTTGAACTCGCATCCGATCTTGCTGACTTCTTTTCTAATGCTGGAGAGTACTTTGTTTCTCAGGTCTCTCACTATCTCTTTTACCTCTCTATCTCCGTGTGTGTATATCTATGGCTACGTGTATGCAAATCGGTGTTGTAGAGCGCTGGTAGTGAGTAAATAACTGACTGTTTCAATAACATATTTAGGTTAAAGATGATGATGGCATATTCTTCTTGCCACTTGACTTTGAGCAGTTTCGGAGAGTTTGCGACATTGAGAGTTTTTATTTGACTTTAGATGATAGACCTAAAGAAGCTCTGTTATGTTTGAGCGCTGCATTGCACAAGGTATAATGCTAACAAGACTCAATCAGTCTCGTGGATATTCCTCCAGTCTCATTTATTAATTTACTTTATAATTTATTAGGTTATGTTCATGAAATGGGGAAATGAGAAGTTTGATGATTTTTGTTCAAAGATAAATATTCGTCTGCACAACTACCCTCTAGTGATTGCGTTGAAGAACCTGAAAGCAGCATATATTGGTAACTTTGCAATTCAATATGAGTGTACTGGTTCTAAAGTAGAGTATATTCTGTGTAAAACCCAAACTGATGTTGCACTAATAATGGCATTATCTATCCATGTGACAGACAGGCTTGTTTCTGTACGTGGTACAGTGATAAAAGTTAGCACAGTTAAGCCTCTGGTAATAGAAATGAGTTTTGCCTGCACAAAATGTGGAACCAACATTACTCGTGACTTCCCAGATGGGAAATTTTCACCCCCTCCGATATGTGAAATGCATGGTTGCAAAAGCAGGACCTTCACTCCCATTAGATCCAGTGCTCAACCTGTAGACTTTCAGAAGATAAGGTGTGATTACTTCTAAGTTCTATGCCACCACCATCATAGTAAAACTAAAAAGTAAGACATCATGTCATACTTATGTGCATTTTTGTATAAATTGTATAATGTCTATATTCCAGAATTCAGGAGACGCTGAGATCAGAACATCATGAGGAGGGGCGTGTTCCACGGACAGTTGAATGTGAATTAACAGAAGATCTTGTAGATGCATGCATTCCTGGAGATATTGTGACTGTAACTGGTATTGTTAGGGTGATTAACAACTACATGGACATTGGAGGAGGTATTTCCTTTAACATGATTATCTACTTAAGGTGAATGTATGTCATGTTGTATATTGTATGTTCTAGGTGTTGATCTTGTTAACTTAGTTCCTTTGGTTGACCAATGGTGAATAACGTTGTTCTATATGTTGATGTTGAGACATTTATTGCTCTTTTCCACTTTGTGTCATTCTTTCTATAATTAAGAATTCTTCAATGCTCCATTTTTGGATTCTAGAGCATTTCTTGCACTTGACTGCTTTGAATGTATTTATTGTGGAATCAGTGTTCTCAGGCTCACTGCAGGAAAATGAAAGTTCTTATATCTAATGACTTTCAGTAATTTATGTTGATATCAGTGTTAAAACTGTGATGATTGTTCTTTTTATTTGGCTTTCTCAAATTTCACTATAACCTATTTCAGACATGGATTAATAGCATAAGATACTTTTTTCAGGAAAATCAAAAAGCAAGAATCAAGGACTTTACTATTTATATCTTGAAGCAGTCTCAATAAGAAATTCCAAGACTCAACCAATGCCTGAGAATCCAATGGACAAGTCCAATGCAATATCCGCAGAGCCTTTTGACTCACTCTCATTTTCTCCAAGGGATTTAGAGTTTATTGTAAAGTTTTCAGAAGAAAATGGTTCTGATGTTTTTCGGCAAATACTTCATTCTATTTGCCCCTCAATCTATGGGCATGAGCTTATTAAAGGTTTGTACAATAGTTGGCATGAATTCTTTTGTTATTAGGTAGTGGTGTATTTCATCGCTCTTTCATAGGTTTCAAACTCCTTAGTTGCATTCTGGAGATTGAGCTTTTATTTGCTTTTAGACTGTGTTGATGTTACAAGCTGGATGAGATGAGATTCTTTTATCCATCTGATAGTTCATATTTTTTTTTTCTCCCAAGACGACTTTGAAACTCGTACTTTCATTTACATTATCTTCTATTTGGATCTTCTTTCTTCTGTCAACAGCGGGAATTACTCTAGCTCTATTTGGTGGTGTACAGAAGCATTCCATGGATCAGAACAAGGTTCCTGTTAGGGGAGACATCCACATCATAATAGTTGGTATACCGATTAGTTCTTGTGTCCTCTGGATGTCATTCTTTCCCAGATGATGTTATATGTGAGGGCATTAATAAACTTGCTGAATTCCATATTATTAGGTGATCCTGGACTAGGTAAAAGTCAACTACTTCAAGCAGCAGCTTCTGTTTCTCCTCGAGGCCTATATGTGTGTGGTAATGCTACAACTAATGCTGGCCTCACTGTTGCTGTGGTCAAGGATCCAATGACTAGTGATTATGCCTTTGAAGCTGGTAAACATTCTGAGTGTGTTTGTTTGTGTGAGAATTATGGGAAACCCTCAAGTCAAAAATATTGCCTTCTAGATCTCACCTAGGGCGGAGTATGTTTTTGAGTCTGAATAGCCTTGGAGAATGCCTTCTGTAAACAGAGAGGTCATGGAAAGTTAGTACACTGGAGTAGAAAAAAGATTTGGAAATATAGAAAAAGAGAGATATTTAAAAACCATCACCATCTTTATAGTTGATGGCTCTCCAAATTGAATGGTGATTCATCAACATGTTAATTAAAAGCCACTTGTGGTACTATCACAGTTTAGGAACCATGTTAATTGCAGTCTATGTGAAAAACATGTACCCTGATGGCTGGATCAAAGAATGGCTAAAATTGAATGTACTGTTTATGGTCGATTTTGTTTTTTTGGACATCATAAATTGGCATTGATTTCTCAATAAAAATGGTTTTCTTTGTCAGGTGCTATGGTTCTTGCAGACCGTGGATTATGCTGCATTGATGAGTTTGACAAAATGTCTGCTGAACATCAGGTTTTACTTGGTTTTGTCATCCTCATATGTCATGCACACTGCTATTACTGTAATTAGTATCAATATATACTTTACTATGGGATAATTCCAGGCCTTGTTTGAAGCTATGGAGCAGCAGTGTGTTTCTGTTGCAAAGGCAGGACTTGTTGCAAGTTTATCAGCACGAACATCTGTTTTAGCAGCCGCAAACCCTGTTGGGGGTCATTATGAGTACTGTGAATAAACTTGGCTTGAATCACTAGTTACTTAATATACAGTGTTTTCTTTTTATTTTTTGTCATTAACATGTTCTGAAGACTGCATGAGTGATAATTGGCATGCTTTCTATACTTCAAAATTATAGTGATGAAATCCATTCCCTTCTGAAACAAGTGTGTAAAATTTTCCAATATTTTCTTTTCCATTTTCATGTTGAACATATTTTGTGAAATTACATGTTTAACTGAAACTACACGAAGCCTTTAGTGCATGCATTGTTTCCTTTTCTTTTTTAATGGGTAATAAACATTATTATTGTTTAAAATTTGATTGCAGCCGTACAAAAACTGTAAATGAGAACTTGAAAATGAGTGGTGCTTTACTCTCGCGATTTGATTTGGTTTTCATATTACTTGACAAACCTGATGAGCAACTGGATAAGCGACTCTCAAAGCACATTATGTCTGTGAGTTATTCTGTCCGCTTTGTCCTAATATATGTCAGAACTATTCTTTGACTACAAAAAGGATTTGTTCACATATGTGTATCTTCATCCTTATTTGCTCATGCATAATTTGTTGTAGGTGCAATTTCCTGGATCTTTTCTGCATTTGAAAGTACTTGACCATTGAGATAAACACACAAGACTTTGTTGCCTTGGAAAACAAATGTGAATATGGAATATTTATCATTAGAAAAAGGCATCTCCATTTCTGATACCTTTAATTACCAAAAACTTATAGTTAAATTAAACATCTAATACTAGTGAACATTGATTTCTTTCTATGCCAAATTGGGCCATGCTAAAAATCCATTGATGTCTTTGGAATTATACGTGAATTAAACTTTATTTTGCAGCTTCATGCTAAACATCCAGAACATCCTCCTTCCACAAAACGATTATGTACAGGTAAGGACTTCTATCAGATAATTACTAGCAGTGTCTTTTATATGAATAATTTATTATTTTACATGTTTATTACTTTGCAGCACACTTTGACGTTATGGAGAATAACCTGAACATAGAGCATGATTCTTTAGTTGCAAAATTGAGGCTTGACCCAAAGAAGGATAGTGGTTTTGTTCCATTACCTGGTCCTCTTCTGCGTAAATACATTGCCTATGCAAAAGCTTACGTATTTCCAAGGTTGTCCAACACTTCTGAAATTAGGAAAATTTGGGAACTTCTTTTTTGAATGCTTCATTCATATTTTCTTTATATTGGGTAAGGATGACAGAACCTGCAGCGGCTACCTTGAAGACGTTTTACCTGCGACTAAGAGATCGTAGCACATTTGCTGATAGTACACCAATAACAGCTAGGCAATTGGAAAGTTTGGTAAGGTTGGCTGAAGCTCGAGCTAGGGTTGATCTAAGAGAACAAATAACTGAGCAGGACGCTTTGGTGAGTTCACCATTCATGCAGTACATGTTGAAAATTTGTCATTTGTTTTCTATAATTGTCTGATATATAATAATGTTAGACTATCAAGTTACTTCATCTGCATTAAACTTGTAATATTAGCAATTGATACTTGTATTCTGTGTTTTGTGATACTGATTCTTTGTTTGCATTAAACTTGTATTCTGTGTTTTGTGATACTCTGCAGGAAGTTGTTGAACTAATGAAGGAGTCTTTGTATGATAAGTATGTTGATGAGCATGGCTTTGTGGATTTTGGGCGTAGTGGGGGGATGAGTAAAGAAAAAGAGAAGAAGAGATTTTTGGGTGCCCTAAATAAGCAGTCAGAATTGCATCAAAAGGATTGCTTTTCAATATCTGTAAGCATATATACAACTATACTTTCCTAAATGAGTCTTTGCTTCCAAAAGATTCAAGTTTGCCTCACTTGTTCTTCATTACTCTCTTCAGGAATTATATAGTTTGGCAGATACCATTGGCTTAAGGGTTCCAGATATTGATACATTTTTGGATACACTTAATAGTGCAGGTTATTTACTAAAGAAGGGCCCAAAGAGATATCAGGCATGCCTTTTACTAACTTCATCATTTTGCATGTCCAAACACCCTTACACCTGTAGATTATAACTGAATTTTGGTATTTGAATTAAACAATTATTTTCATTAAAGAAAAAATTCACTGGCTAAACTCTATCCCTTGGTTTTAACAATATGGGAAAAAATGTGAACCAGATACAATGACAGGATAAAGTAATAAAAGTCCTAAATGTCTATCATGCAGGTGGTATCATCATCTTATTCAAGAAGTCAATCATCAAGGGGATAGTTTCACATCACTGGTAATAAGCTTTAGAAACATCATTTTGCCTCTTTTTTTAAAAAATTGTTTCTAGTCTTTACTCCCTTTTAATACAGCGTCTCTTAAAAAGTAGGAATGATTCAATACCTACAAGCACTTTTGTTCTTGTTCATGTTATATGAACAATTATCTCCTATTAACCACTTCCAAAAGTTTGCAGATTTTTTATGATTATCTGTGGGAGTTTACAGTTTATCTATCAAATTCCTGGTCTGTCTTTATGCCATGCTGTAAATCACGTACAAAACTTTGCAGGTTACTGATGATTAGCTATTGAAGTTTACGGATTAGCTCTAGTTCTATCAAATCCCAGTATGTCATGCGTCTTTGTGGATACAGTAAGAGAGAAAGAGAGATATGCGTATATTCAATTTAATGTTTTGCAACTTTACAAGTGGAACTCAAGGCCTGTATATATTTAATCTGATACATGAGCATGGTACAATCTTATAAATTTATTTTTCAGTGCCATCTCTTTTTCTCAACACTACTATTTTGTGGCATGTCTTTAGGCAGTGCCAGAAGTATATTCATCTTCAGCAGAATCAAGGCGCCATTCACTTCCATAGTAAGAATTGGGCAATCCCAACCAAAACTTGAAAGCCTCTGCTGCTCTTTTCCTCTCCCTTCTTCGATCCTGCCTGGCTCTTGAAGCATGCTTGCTTGTGAACATCCTCGAGTGCATCTCCACGTAAATCCTTTTATACTTTGTCTTGTTTGGTGATATTCCATGCTCCTCCATGCAAGCAATGATTTCCAAAGCTCTCCTGAAAAATGCAGCCCTGACACATATATCAGCCAGAGTATCTAAAAGTCCTTCATCGGGTATCAGTGGCGGGAGGGCTGGAGAAGAATCAGGTTCCACTCCCTTTCCTATTCCGCATCTCTCCTTTATTTCACTCCATAGTAGTAGTGCTTCTCCAGGCTTCCTAGCTAATGCTATTCCATTTGCTAAACTCCCATAGGTAGCCACGTTCGGAAAAGTCCCACTCTCTTTCATCCTCTGAATTATAGACTTGGCCTCCTCAATCTTCCCCAGCTTACAATATCCCTCAACCAACATATTCCAAGCAGCCAAATCAACCCTAATTCGAGGATCTTTTAGCATTTCGTCAAAGACCTTGTTCGCTATCTTTGGTTGGCGAGACAAAGCAAAAGCTTTCATCAATGTTGTGTAACTGATTTTATTAGGTGGGATGCCTGCTGCTCGCATCTCATTGAAATAGGAAAGTGCCCCCGCGCTGTCATCAACCAAAATACAGCCATCAATGAGAGTATTATAAGAAACTACATCCGGTTTTATTCCTGCACCATTTACCATCTCTAGCATCAGCTCTTCTGCCTTGTCTATCTGCAATTTCTGGCAATACCCTTTCATAAGAATATTGTAAGTTATTCTGTTGGCAGGAACTCCAACTCTGAGCATCTCATCTAGCATTTCTTGTGCTTGTTCCATTGCTCCTTGCTGCACAAATGCAGAAATAACAGTTGTATAGCTCACATGGTCTGGATGGCTTTCAGTATCTTCCTGATGCCTCATTGCCTGAAGCATCCTTACTGTATCAGTTACCCGGCCTGCCTTCATGTAACCTTTCATCAACGTTGTATACATCCTCGAATTGGGTTCAAACACTCGAGGTAAATCTGGCGGTTCTCTGTCTCGTGAATTTACAGAATTTGGAAGCAACTTTTCAAATACATCGCTCTTATCTGCACTTGTCTCTTCCAAACTCGAGTCCCTTAGAATCTTGCACAGATCTCTCCTCCCTTCCCTCATAGCCTGAACTAGTTTTTCAGCAGTGTCCAAATCACCAAAACCAACATAAGCTGCGACGAGGGATTGGAGTGTTGTCATACACACAGCAATTCCCTTTTCGATTATCCTCTCCAATACAAACACAAGCAAATCTTTCCTATCAGCTCTAGCACAAAGCTTGATCATCACATTGTATGTCAAAACATCTGGCTCGCAGCCAAATTCAGTCATTTCGTCGAACAGTTGGAGGAATTTCCTAGTGTAACCGAGATTTGCACAGGCGTTTAGCACAGCGTTATAGGCAGCTGTGTCCGGCCTCGAGTTATTAACCACCGCGGGGTCCGAAATCCGGCGGACCTTTCCGGTGACCAAAGTGAAGAGCGACAAGGCCTCGGTGGGGCCATCATCTCCGGAGCTAGAAAGGCGGCTGATGACGGCGCTCCAGGCCTTGACATGGGGGAGGTAACCGGATTTGAGCATGGACTTGATAATGGAGGTCGCGTAGAGGATTTGGCCGGCTTTAGCGGCGGCGACGGCGAGGAGGCCGAAGGAATTGGCGTCGAGGCGGTGGAGCTGGCGGTCATTGCGGAGACGCCGGACAATGGACTGGGCGCGCGTGAGGGCAACGCGGGTGTTCTGATAGGATAATTGTGAGACTAAACGGCTAAGGCATGTGGGGTTGGGAAGTTGGTCATATTGGGTGTACGCCAACCATGCCTCTTCGGTTTTCTTCTCCTGGAGAAGTGTTAGGAGAGCCTGCTCTTGAGGCTTAGCGATAAATAGAGAGGTAGCGGTGGAGGACTTACCGGCGGTTTGAACATGGACTGAGTGAGTAACTCTGGGGTTACCGGCGGCGGAAGTGGAGGTGGAGGAAGTAAACGGTGACGAAACCCAGCGGAGAGAGAAGCTATGGGTTGATGGAAATGGGGAGAATGTTGAAGGAGGTTTAGTAGCGTTCATGGCTGGTCCATCTGGGGTTGTGGCGTGTGGAAGAAAGTCGCAAAATATGTTATGCACTGTTTAATTCTTGGACCCAAGGGGGGTGGGTATTCAGATATTTGATTGGCGATAAGCTTTTCTTTTTAAACACTATTTTTTATTTTAATTTTATTGTTGATTCGCAAGGGGTTGGGTTGGGTTTGGGTGGAGAAGGAATGTACTACGTCGAGTACATTCCTCCCTCTTGTTTGGATGGTGGCACCATTTTTCTTTTGCCAAAATAAATAAAGAAAAGTTTATACTTTGAATGTGCCAATCATTCATTGGCACATCAATGGGATTTGCCATTAAAATTAACCAAAAATGGGAGGAGGGTGTCATCCATAATCCAAACAAATGCAAATTATGACGTTGACCATAGTTTACGGCAAATTATACCATGCACCGTGGTGGACGTAGCATTGTGCACCAGGAATCAAAACGACGTCGTTTTGTCCATTAGCCAGTAAGTGGGCGTTATTTTGGGAATCACGTCCGTTTCCTCCGTTAACTTCCTAATATATAAAAAAAAACAGTGAATTTGAATTGTTTGTGTTTTGGCGGTTATGGCGATCTTCTTCTCCGATTTGTGAACTCACGAATAACAAATATACAGTCGTAGCTATTGGATTCTCAAGCATTAGGATATGCAAGGCGTAAATTCGCAGCAGGAGGTGGTTGCGACTGAAGAACTCGATGATCCGGTTGGATTGGCTATTTCAGGCGATGATCCGGTTGGATTGGCTATTTCAGGCGATCGTAATCCAGGTTTTTTATGTTTGATTTTGTGATTTTGTTTGTGTTTATGAAAATCATTGAATTCGTATGCTTTGATTCGTGTGTTTTGATTATTTGATACTGGTTTTAGTATTGTTTTATGATACAACTATGCGATTGGAAGGGTAGAAGATGAGTTTTCTGTATTTGTGTGGATATTATGTGTATTCTTTTAATGAACTGTGAGTATTTCAAGCAATATTTCTGTGTATTCATTGTAGTTGTATGTAAAAACAGAGGGTGTATTGTGTTTTGTTTATCGAATGTCATTCTGGTGGATTTTTGTGTGTTTTTGTGAATATTTTGTGTATTCTTTGAATTCAATATGTGTATTGTGGTCAGAGAGTTTGTGTATTCATGTTAGTTGTAATATAAACACAAGGTGATGTGTGTTTTGTATTTTGGTTTTCCAATATTCTGTGTATTCTAGTTATACACTATGTGTATTGTAGGCATGTATTCTGTGTATTGACTGTAGGGGTACTTAAACATTGTGTTTTTGCAGCTGATCATGACTTGTTAGGGGTGTCAGTGAGTTCTATTGATGAAGCATATGAGGTTTATAATGATTATGCTTTCAGGCTAGGTTTTAGTGTGAGGAAGGGTAAGCAAAGATATAGTGCTGGTACAAAACAATTGAAGATGAAGGAGTTTAATTGTTCAAAGTCTGGGTTTAAAAGGGTTTTAAGAAAGGGAAGTTATTTAAAAGTTGATGTACGGACAGGTTGTCGTGCATCTGTTCAATTTGATTTAGATGGGAATGGGATGTGGACTGTGACAAAGCACCAGAAGCTTCATAATCATGAGTTTGTTCCAACGACCAAGAGTTATCTTCTACGGTCACATAGATTAGTGTCTAGAAATCATCTTTCCTACCTAAAGGATTTGAAGAAGAGCGGTGTTTCTGTGGCTGATGGTTTACGGTTTCTTAAAACACAATCAGGGGGGTCACCACTCGTTGGTTTTACAAGCAGGGATGCATATAACTCGCTGTGCACTGATGTATTGAACAATTTGGATGGAACTGACTCAAACACATTAATTGAAATATTTAGACAAAGGCAGTCAAGTGAAAAAGATTTTTTCTTTGATTTCGAAGTGGATGATGAGTCAAGGTTGTGCAGCTTTTTTTGGAGAGATGAGAAAATGATGCGAGACTATGAATTGTTTGGAGATTTGTTAGTTCACGATACGACGTATCGTACTAACAAATATGATATGATTTGTGGTCCATTCGTTGGTATGAACCATCACTGTATGAACGTCATGTTTGGATGTGGTTTTTTGTTGAACGAGAGGATTGAGTCGTTCGTATGGTTGTTTAGGTCATTTTAAAGATCAATGAATGGGAAAAGTCCCCAAAGTATAATGACCGATCAATGCGCTGCCATGGCTGCTGCTATTTCCCAAGTTTTTCCAACCTCAAGACATCGCTTATGTATATGGCATATCGGTGAGAATTCAAAGAAGCACATCAAGGGACTAAGAAATCAAAAAGATTTTCTAGACATATTCAATTGTCTGTTGAAACATATCGATACGGAGGCAGAGTTTGAGCTTTATTGGACAAGGTATGCTTTCATTAAAAATTTTGTGTATTGGTGATGGTATTTATGTTTATTTAGTTATAGTATTCTGTGTATTATATTTTTCCCAATTGCTTGCATTAGTATACAGAGTTGGCAATTCTCACCTAGATTATGTGTATTCTCTTGATATATTCTGAGTATTGTAGTGTTAGAGTATGTTTATTCTATTGATTCTGTGCTTTCATTCCCATGCCTTCATATCTGATAATACTCCCCTTATATTCTGTGTATTCAATTGAATGATCCTGTGTATTTGTATATGAGAGTCTGTGTATGCATTATATTATATGAATAGGTGTAGTTAATATATATGTTATGGTATTCCAGGATGGTCACAACATACAAATGCCATAATAATTCTTGGATTGAAAAGCTGTATCAATGTAGAGAAAAATGGTGCCCTGCATTTAACAAAGATTATTTTTCTGGTGGTATTTTATCTTCACAAAGGAGTGAAACCACAAATCACTCTATTTCTAGAAGGTTATCCAAGACTGCTGGGCTATGTGATTTCTATAGCTCATTTGTTGGTGTTGTTTCGGAGTGGAGGAGTAGAGAGAACGGGGAAGATGTCCGGTGTTCCCAAGGTGTACCTACAATGGCTATGGATCACATTAAGATTCTTTCACACGCTAGGGATATTTATACGATTGAGATGTATTACTTGTTCGAAGAGCAGTTTTTGAAAGGGGCATCATGCTATCAAGAGTGTGTTCAATTTGAAGGTGGTGTGTATAAGTATCACGTCTGGAGGCCGGAGATTGATATTATTAGGCATGAAGTGATTTTTAACGTTAGAGAGTTAGATATTTGGTGCAGTTGCAAGCTGTTCACTGAAACCGGGATCTTATGTTGTCACTGTTTACGCATTTTAAACGTGCATTGTGTGTCTGAAGTTCCAAATAAATATATTCTGAAGAGATGGACTAAAAGAGTTTTGGAAGACGAGAATGTTGGTATTATCCCCCATCTCAGTGGTTTAATGTTCCCTCTTCTGTTTGGACTTTAGAGATCACTAGGAAATTTCAGAAGTTGGTTGTTTATTGTCAAGAAAACAACGAAGCACGCAAAATTTTTGAGCAAGCAGTGTTAGATGCCAAGAGAAAAGTTGAACATGAGTATGACCCTATTTTCTTCGAAGGTGAAGACTGTGATGTGGAATCGTCGAGCGGTGTTATAAAGGATCTATCAAACAGGCGGTTGAAAGGGGTACGCAATAGGAGGGTGACTAGTGTGATTGAAAAGAAATACAAGAAAGCAAGGGGTCGAAAGCAGCTTGCTCATATAGCTGCATCTAAAACAAAATCGGTGGGGCAGTCTCAAGTTGAAGATGCTATTTCTAATATTGCTGGTAATGGATACCTGGTGCATCCAATGTCTGGAGGTTTAACTTTTTGTCATTTTAGGTCAAATTCAAATCAAGAAGACAATTAGAGTGTGTCTTAATGTTTGTTAGTTTTGTTTTTTCAAGACATGCAGTTGTACTTTTTATACACAAAACTATTACAAGTAATACACAGACTGTTTCCGCAAGATACACAGAATTATTTACCAAAACAACAGAAACCATTTGGTGTTATTTCTTTATATTGCACTCTGTAATACACAGAGTGATACTATGTAATACACAGACCAGTACTGCTGAATACACAGAATATGAATTGCACTCTGTAATATGTTTTTAGAGTTAGAAGACAGAGGTGGAAGCCAGGGTTTAGCATTAGGGTTTAGGGTTTAGCACCCAGTACTATGTATGCAGATATATTGTTGAATACACAGAGTTGAAGTCAATAATACACAGAATATTACTATGTAATACATATAATATTATTATGTGTTATGGTTTTAGGGGTTAAGGTTTAGTCTTAGAGGTATGGGTTACCATTAACTGAATACACAGAAGGACAGCATGTAATACACATAATGTTACCGCGTAATACACAGAATATATAATTGAAGTCATTCTTGGAATAAGTTTTGTAATCAACAGAATAAACTTAATAGATATGGCACCCTATAATATAAGATATGACAAAAAGCTTTTTTTTCATTTCAGAGTTAGAGTAGTTTCCAAAATAAAGAACACATCTCAGATACTTGTTTCAATTTCAGTTTACAGGAATTAACATCTTTACAAACACGGTCACTTTGATTGTTTGTAGATTTCTTTGGCTGCATTTGTCACCTCTGGTAGAAGGGTATTCCATTCTGACATGAGTATGGTTGCGGCATATTTAGCTCTCAGTGATGTGAGGAATGTATTCTGCAAAAATAGAATGCAAAATTAATTAGAAATGAATTGTTAAATATTTTAATATGGAAGAAAGTTGAAAGAATAGTTTTATACTCACATCTTCAGGGCCTCCAGTGAGTCATGCATTCCAGTCTTCTATTGATGTGCCTATGTAAGTCTGCATATGCCTCATCGAGTATATGGCACAGTCTACAGCATTTTCTTCATTTTGCCAAGGCATCTGCACGTATTGCACTCTCATTGATTTCATCTTCTTTGCAAGTGCAATCTTCTTTGTTGTGAGATATTTAGTGAAGGCAATCAACTGTAGAATATCGATATAGTTGTGTGTAATTAGTATGACAGAATACACAGAATCACAGCATGTAATACACAGAATATGTAGTCTAAGTCCTATACAGAATATACTTTGTAATATACAGAATACACAGAATAAAATGTTAGAATACACAAACTCACTCAGTAGGATACACAGAATTTAATAGAGATAAGATTTCTTNACGCAATAGGAGGGTGACTAGTGTGATTGAAAAGAAATACAAGAAAGCAAGGGGTCGAAAGCAGCTTGCTCATATAGCTGCATCTAAAACAAAATCGGTGGGGCAGTCTCAAGTTGAAGATGCTATTTCTAATATTGCTGGTAATGGATACCTGGTGCATCCAATGTCTGGAGGTTTAACTTTTTGTCATTTTAGGTCAAATTCAAATCAAGAAGACAATTAGAGTGTGTCTTAATGTTTGTTAGTTTTGTTTTTTCAAGACATGCAGTTGTACTTTTTATACACAAAACTATTACAAGTAATACACAGACTGTTTCCGCAAGATACACAGAATTATTTACCAAAACAACAGAAACCATTTGGTGTTATTTCTTTATATTGCACTCTGTAATACACAGAGTGATACTATGTAATACACAGACCAGTACTGCTGAATACACAGAATATGAATTGCACTCTGTAATATGTTTTTAGAGTTAGAAGACAGAGGTGGAAGCCAGGGTTTAGCATTAGGGTTTAGGGTTTAGCACCCAGTACTATGTATGCAGATATATTGTTGAATACACAGAGTTGAAGTCAATAATACACAGAATATTACTATGTAATACATATAATATTATTATGTGTTATGGTTTTAGGGGTTAAGGTTTAGTCTTAGAGGTATGGGTTACCATTAACTGAATACACAGAAGGACAGCATGTAATACACATAATGTTACCGCGTAATACACAGAATATATAATTGAAGTCATTCTTGGAATAAGTTTTGTAATCAACAGAATAAACTTAATAGATATGGCACCCTATAATATAAGATATGACAAAAAGCTTTTTTTTCATTTCAGAGTTAGAGTAGTTTCCAAAATAAAGAACACATCTCAGATACTTGTTTCAATTTCAGTTTACAGGAATTAACATCTTTACAAACACGGTCACTTTGATTGTTTGTAGATTTCTTTGGCTGCATTTGTCACCTCTGGTAGAAGGGTATTCCATTCTGACATGAGTATGGTTGCGGCATATTTAGCTCTCAGTGATGTGAGGAATGTATTCTGCAAAAATAGAATGCAAAATTAATTAGAAATGAATTGTTAAATATTTTAATATGGAAGAAAGTTGAAAGAATAGTTTTATACTCACATCTTCAGGGCCTCCAGTGAGTCATGCATTCCAGTCTTCTATTGATGTGCCTATGTAAGTCTGCATATGCCTCATCGAGTATATGGCACAGTCTACAGCATTTTCTTCATTTTGCCAAGGCATCTGCACGTATTGCACTCTCATTGATTTCATCTTCTTTGCAAGTGCAATCTTCTTTGTTGTGAGATATTTAGTGAAGGCAATCAACTGTAGAATATCGATATAGTTGTGTGTAATTAGTATGACAGAATACACAGAATCACAGCATGTAATACACAGAATATGTAGTCTAAGTCCTATACAGAATATACTTTGTAATATACAGAATACACAGAATAAAATGTTAGAATACACAAACTCACTCAGTAGGATACACAGAATTTAATAGAGATAAGATTACTCACTCAGTAGGATACACAGAATTTAATAGAGATAAGATTTCTTACTAAGTAGGATACACAGAATTTAATAGAGATAAGATTTCTTACTAGGTAGGATACACAGAATTTAATAGAGATAAGATTTCTTACTAGTTTCTCCGGGCAACCTTCATACTTGTCTTGTGCTTTAATTCCTTCAGGAATAGGCTTGTTGTCAATTATTTGAAGTCTGGATGTCAAGAAATTAAAGCACAACAAGTAGAAATGTTGGTGCCTGAGGATACTGAAGAATACCTGTTAAGAGTAGTCAGAAAAAACAAATCAGTTTGTGTTATATGGACAATTCAAATGAATAATATACAGAATTTAAATAATTAAGGTATAGTTATTTTGTACTTACAAGGCTGACATCACTGATATCAAGAGAAATTGATTCGAGTTGGTGATCAATTGCTCCGCAGAATTCTTTCAAAATGGCCTTTGAGGCAGCACTTTTACTATTCTGCAAATTTGTTGCACTTTCCAACGTCATCTGCAAAAATTTGTTTTTTTTTTCTTGTTATACAATGCATTGGTATGAATAAATGAAAGAAAAAAAAAGTTTAGAGTAAAATGTTTACTTACAAAAACAATTTCTGAGAAGAAAACCCTTTTTGGCTTGTCAATTGATCTTCTCATGTCCAGTAAACTCATCAGTTGGCACCAAATTTGCACAATGTTGGTAGATACATAACCAGATGCCAATGACATGAAATCCTCCCGGTTAGCAACCAAATTGGATGCCAATGACATGAAATCCTCCCGGTTAGCAACCAAATTGTTCCCTATGTAGATGAAATCCTCCCGGTTAGCAACCAAATTGTTCCCTATGTAGATGAAATCCTCCCGGTTAGCAACCAAATTGTTCCCTATGTAGAGCATATCACTACACAAAGTAAAATATAGATTAATCATAAGGAAATAACATGTTAAATAATATGATGTATGTCTAGTAAAAGTTATCAAAATGGAACTTACTTCATTGAATATTGACCACCACAAGACAAGAATGCGTAGTCTGAAAAGATTTTTTGTTTAGCTGAAATGTTTGTTAGCTTTGTTCTGTTTTGTGCCCAATATGGTGAGCGTAAGGCCAGAGGAAGTTGTTTCAACTTTCTTTGTGGTCTTTTCTTTGTGTGGACATCTTCAATTTCCTCTTCAGACTCTGTAAGGATGCTGTGTATACACAGAAATATAATAGTCAATACACAGAATGATAGCATGTAATACACAAAATACTACCATGTAATACACAGAATATATAGTCTAAGTGAATTACAGAATAAAAAATTTAGTATACAGAATACACAGAATGAAATGTTAGAATACACAGACTCACTCAACAAGATACACAGAATATAAGCACAAGTATTAGTAAATTATAAAGTGTTATAAGCATAGGTGTATACCTTTCAAATTCAAGTTCAGCTGGTGTTTTTGGTGTTGGTGTTTCTGTCAGCAATGTTGTAGCAGATGGTATTGAAGCAGATGGGGCTACTTGCTGTTGCTCTGTAGGCACTCTAGAAATATTTTCAACCAATGATTCCAGCATGGTTGCTATCTCGGGAGATTTTGGAGACTCTGTTGCTTCTCTTTGTTGTTCTCTCTGTGTTGTTGGTGGTGGGATCTTCTCCAGTGTAGGCTGGGCTGATTTTCCTCTTTGTGATCGCCTTCTTGGGGATGGGGTTGCTGTTGGTGGTGCATGCGATGTTGCTGCTGGTGATTTTGTTGCTGTTGCTGCTGCATGTGGTGGTGCTGTTGTTTCTGGTGCTGCTGCTGGTGCTGTTGTTTCTGCTGGTGATGTTGTTGTTGCTTGTTGATCTTCAGAATGTGGTGGTGATGGTGTCGGAGTTAACAGCTGGAAAGAAGGTGCATGGATTTCAGGAGTGATGTTCCTCATGGTTGCATAGAATGCAGCTTCAAGTTCAGCGATTGCCTCTAAGAAGCTTGGCTCATTGAAGACATCATCATCCTTTAGCAGGCTCTCGGGTGGGACCGGTGGGCTTGGATTTGGATTTGGTGTTGGATTGACAGTGTGGGAGAAGTTGACAAAAGTGTTCTTTATGATTTCAGCTGCTGAATTGTTGGTTCCAATTCCAGCCATGACTTCTTCAAACTCTGCAATGCTAGAACTCATTTTCTTCAGGGAGTCAGTAACTCGTTGCACAGTTTCAGACTCAATTGGTTTATGAGTCATTTCCTCCTCAAGCATTGGCCTTCTGTCAATCACTTTTCCTCTACCATACTTCCCTGTCTTCCTATGCATTTTAAGCGTTGCTTTAAGGTCTTTTGTTGTCCATTCTCTAATGGTTGGAGGGTTTTGTGTGAGAACAAGCCCTCTGATCTGGACTCGATCAAGGTAAGAAAGCTTCAAAGAATAAAAAAAAAAAAACAAAGATTAGAACAAACATTTAGTGGTTATGATCTATGACTTATGGTTTAGTATTTAGGACCATGCACAGAGATATATAAGTGAATACACATAATGAATAACTACAATACACAGAATATTACTCAGTAATACACAGAATGTGAACATAAATACACAGAAACCTTCAACAGAGTACACATAGAATACACAGACTCAAGTAAGGCATTTTATTCAATAATTTATAGAATTATAAGAATAAGTTAGTATTGCATACCATTAGGAAAGTTGCAAGGCCACTGTATGAGGAATCATTGTTTGATTTCCAGGCCTCTGCAGTGTCTAGCAGGCTCTTTATGGTGTAAGCACACCAATTCAGTTCTTTGATTTTACTCACATCTTGCAGTGAGTATAGAATCCTGTAATTGCAGAAGGTGTTCTTGTAGCCCCTTATCAGTGTTGTAACCACGAAGATGACAAAGTCACGCTTGAACATGTCACCACTGTCTTGTCTCTCGACAATCTTGTTTAGCATTTCAGTGGTTGTTGGGGTTCCCTTCTCTACCCCCCATCTCAGTCTCCAATCCCTGACCAAAGCATTGAATCCTTCAGTCTCATTACTGGAAGTGCCCTCTACGACAGGGAGTTTGCCACGCGGGAGTCCAAGTGTAGACTGTACATCATCCTCCGACAAACACAGCTCATCATCACCATCTCCAATTTCAATGGAGCATCGTTCTATGTCCATCTTCTTTAATATGTGCTTGATTAGCACACCATCACAATGAGTCAGCTTGATGTCCAGTAGTGGTCCAAATCCTATATCCTTTACGGCTTGATGCTGATCCTCGGTTAAACTACTGACAAGGGTGAACAACTGCTTGGGAGTTGTTCGAACAGTAAAGTATTTCTTTGGTTTTGGTTTGTCTTCTACTACTTCCTTCCCCTTCTTTGTTTGTTTTGTTGCAGGCTTCTTTCTCTGTTTTTTTTTGTCTGTCTTCTGTTTGTGGTTTTGACGTAGCTGCACTATCTCTCTTTCTCTTTCTTCTTTGTAAGGCAGTTGCTAGGACTTGATCGCTTTTATCAGAACTTGACATTGCTGTCACATAATAGAAAAGACAGAATTAACATGCTAGAATACACAGAATGACATGCTACAATACACAAAGTCTTTAACACTAATACACAGAATCTAAGCCCTAGTATCAATAACCTCAACAATGTGGATAAAATGCTAGAATAAACAGACACATTAACAAGAATACACAAACTCATTAACAACAATACACAGAATATACTTCTCATTATTATCAATCACCAAGAATGTTGGAAAATTAGAATCAACAATGTGGGATGGTAACATCCTTGTATATACAGAATGATATGCTAATATACACAAAGTTGTTAACAATAATACACAGAATATAAACCCTAGTTTCAATAACCCAAATTTAACAATGTGGATAAAATGCTAGAACACACAGAGTCAGTAAGAAGAATACACAAACACATTAACGCGAATACACAAACTCAATAACAATAATACACAGAATATACTTCTCATTATTATCAATCACCAAGAATGTTGGAAACTTGGAATCAACAATGTCGGAATGGTAACATCCTAAAATGCAGACAATGACATGATATAATACACAGAATCTAAGCCTTAGTATCAATAACCTAACACAGATGTTTGATGAGGTTTAATACTGAAAATCAACAATGTGGATGATAAAATGATATAATATTGAGAATCAGTAAATGTTCATGCTAGAACGCGAATGCAAATGCATATGTGATATATATACAAACATTATGTTTTTTTTTTTTGCACAATGTCGTTGATCAACAATGTTTGTTAAATATTTACCTTTTAGTTCCGTGTGTTCTTGATAGTCGATGAAGATGTGTATTTGTTGTTGATCAATGCGTATTTATCCTAATGTTCTTGAGTTCTGGTGTGAATCGTTTGTGTTTTGCTTTTGCTTGAGAGTGTTGCTTGCTTGGTCGAAGTGCAGTGGGAGTGCAGTGAGTGGAGCGAGAGAATCGGAAGCTTGTTAAGGAAGACTCTCCATCACTAAACGGCGTCCGTCCCATCATTTAGTGGAACGACGCCGTTTAGTCCCACGGTGCACATTGCTATGTGCACCGTGGTGTAGGGTATAACAATTGATAGTTTACATAGTGTCATGTAGATCTTAATAAAAAGTACATTTTAAATATATTAAAAATACATTATTTATATACTAAATGTACATTATTATGTGTCACATAGATCTTAATAAAAAGTACATTTTAAATATATTAAAAATACATTTATATATTAAATGTACATTATGCAAAATAATGTACTTTTAATACTCAAATAATATATTTTTCCTAAATACAATATATTAAAAGTACATTATTTATGTACTGAATGTACATTATTTTTTTTCTTGGGTGTAACCTCTCACTGGATTGCTGGATTGTAGGCACCTTTATACCCAAAGTTAAGGATCGAACCCTTGACCTTTGGTTAAGGATGAATGAATCCCTTTCACTCAATTACACCCTCCAAATTTTTAAATGTACATTATTATTGTGGACCATACTATCAAATAATAATAATGATTGCCAAACAACATGCAAAATGGGACGAACGAAATGATTCAATATATAAAAGACCATAAAATTGTTTTCTACACAAGGAGAAACCATAGAAATGCTAATAAGCTTAAACTAGAAAACAGGGAAAAAGTTTTGGGTTCACTTCCAAACTGCTGGGTATATCTATCAACTAAACCACATTCCATACCATCTGTACACACCCCAGAATGTGTTGTAACAGTCAAACCTCTTTGCATCTCCTTCAGAGTTCAATCACATCCAAAAGCCAGAACCACTCCTCCCCTCGAGGCCACCGTAGTCATCATATGTACACCAGTACCATCACCTAATCTGATCTGCTAACTACGTATTCACATTATATACCTGCTTGCCCGAGACATTAAGAGAGGTAGAAAGAACCCTGTCCCTCGGTTATGGCATATAACAGCTTCTCTTTCATTTTCTCCTGCAATATTAAAAAAAAAAATCATTGTCATTCCATCACCCTTTCAGTTAAGAGAGATTAAGAGCAGCATAAGAAATGAAATCAACTTTAGTAGTGTAAGGTGGCAGCTTCAGATAATTGGCGCATGTCATCACGCTAGGGAGGTCATCATCGGCCCATTTGCTGCACTTCTGTCGAATCATAGAACAGCAGGTAAGCACAGGGTTTAAGAAACGAGAGAAGGGGTGGAAAAGTAGCGTGTTCATATACACACCTTTCGAACAATTGTTAACTTGGGGTTGAGAGATGCCAAGCCGCCCGGAGGCAGCCTAGGTGCTCCAGTCACAAACTGTAGGAAAGCTCTCTGCTTTTCAATGTTGAATTCTTGTATGATTTCCAATAACTGCAAAATTAACAAAAGCAGGTCATTGTGCTATATGATGACAAAGTTCATTGACCAAATATGATGATCAAATCAAGGGAGCTCGAGGAGTTTACTGACATTTATAGCAGGAGAGCTGCTGGCAGTGTATCCATGATCAAATTTGATATGATCAACAAGCTCGTTAGACTGTCAAAGAAGAAATTGCACATTTCACAAAAAGTCATTTGCTGTGTGACACTCAGAATTGCAGCAAAATAATGGGTTTGATATACTTACATTCCAAATTTCACGTTCCCCGCACAGTAAACGCTCTAGTTCCTCTTCACTGAATATTTGAAGATGCTTGATAGGGAAAACCTGAAGAGCCAACAAAATTGTCAACAGTTCAATTTCAGATTTGTTGGAATTGAAGTGACACAATAGTACAGAATACAGAAGACCAAAGGATGTTTTCAAAAAACTCGCAAAAACAAATGGAATGGTCCGATTCTAGATTGCATTCATTATGAATTACAAGAAATATAGCACTCATGTTCCATATGAACAATTGTATCCATAAAGAAATTGGCAACTAATGTAGCAAAAACAAAGGTCTAAACGTCAAGGATCAGGAACATGTGATATAAGTGCTCACCTGATCGAAACCAGACTTGAAAGATTCCACCTGTCTGGAAACTCCAGAACCTATGTTGGCATTCACGATGAGTGAAACATACTCCTCTAAGTTGGACAAATCCACCTAGAGATGCAACGTAAAGTATTAGAGACATATTTTAAATTGTTCAAATTCCTACAAAATTACACAAGCAGTCACTTCACAAAATGCTAACCGTTTCTGAATCAGAAGTGAGGATGTAGTCTGGATAGCCAGGAAGAGAGAAGTCAAGGCAAAGATCCTCAATTTTGGTATTCCGGAAGTATAGTTCAGGCATTAGAGTTGATTTTCTCTCACGTAGAGATTCTACATGTTTTTTTCTCTCAGCAAGAGCATGAAATTCCAGTAGAGTCCTTCCTAATTCAGGGTCAAACGACTGGATATCATATATACTGAGCTCCTGGAGATCAGAGGTAAAAAAAAAAAGTCACATAGTTAGTATATATATACGCAACTACAAGAGGACAAAAACAATTCACATATTTATTAGTATATATACATGCACGAGTGGCAGAAGGAAACTCAGGAAATAGGAGATCATACCTTCCCAAGAATAAGTTTGTAAAATGCTTTGGAAAAAGGAAGATCCAGAACCCTGCCATCTTGAAGAGATTTTGCGACAATTTGGCCCAGAAGGACAAACTTTTTAAGCACCTCAGAAAACTCAATTTCACCTAAGGCACTCACAGATTGTGACCATGGGCGAGGGAATAGGCCAAAAGCAAACAAAAGACTTCCATGTGCATCATCCGCTAAACTAATGTTGCCACTTGACATACAGTCACCTCTCCACATACCAAGACCACTTTTTTGAAACTCATGACTGACCAATGTATAAAATTCCAAGGTTGGACCAAGACCAGTTCCCACCTCTTCGCTGTATTCCACCTCAATTACAACCTTTTGGCTAGCATAGAGGTCCATCATCTGGGAAGCAGAATCCAGAATCTTGTTTCGGTGAACCAAAAACCTTTTACGTGGGAAACCACCATTGGATAGCTGCCTACGATTCAGGCCTCCACTATTATTAGATGGTAACTGAGGTTGCTGAACTGGCTGGTTACCCAATATTGCCAGACGGAAATACTTACATCTTGCCTCAAAACCAAACAAAAAGGGACATGAATCCATTAATTGGGTACACCAATAAGGCAGGCCACCAACAGATACAGCAAAAGGATCCCGCATTTGCTGTTCTAGTTTGTCAGTTAATTTGTTGTTCACAAATTCAGTTTGAGGGACAAAAAAGTAATCAAACTTCAAATTATCCAGGTCATTGGTCCTCTCTTCTGCAAAAGCATATACTCGTTCACGAGATATTAGATGAAATCTGAACCTGTTCATCTGTTCCAAACTTCTAAGGAGAGACAAAATATCATAAGTTGGATTGGATCTATCTATATCAACCACTGCCGAGGCAAAGGTGTTAGCGAAAAATGGAGTGTATTGTTGCCATGGTGTATGCTTGTCATGTAAAGCTGAATGATGAGTCTCGTGATGACACTTCTGTGCACAACTTTGTTTTCGTCTCACAGATGACTTGTATGTTATTCTGTGGACTTGATTCCATACCTTTGCATTAGTAATTGCATCATTTTCTGCTTCAATTTGCTGCTGAAGTATAGCTTGATATAACGTTAAGGTATTGTTTAGTTTCTGCCCTTCCAAGTAGAATAACAATTTCATTGACGAGCCTTCCTCATTACTGCATTGAGGACACTCTGCAATGATACTATTTTCTTCAGACAGATGCAACTGTCTCTGCCCCAAAGACTCCTTCAACATAATAACAATCAAAATAATGTAAGAAAAGCAACCATGGAAATAGGAAAGGCCAAGAAAATAACGGTACATATGTTACGAATAGTCTAATATTCAAAAGGGTGAACTGCATACAAAAATTACACAACTTAAACAGCATGGAATACCACAAACTTAATCGACAGTTTATTGCACATCCCATACCATAAACAATTGAAACTAAATATTAACTCAAACAAAGATTCAATGAGCAAAGCAATCAACTGACCATATGAACATCTGTTATATCCATTGGGTCAGTATTGGCCTGCTCTGTATTTGCTGTTTCCACTGGGGCAGATGAAGCTATGTCATCGCCCTCTCTCTGAGAGGAGAAAAGGGAAAGAAAAGGAAATAAGAGAAGCTCATTCAGTTGTAGACAATTTCTCTACAGAAATGAAACATAGTCAGCTCAATGAAAATGTTGTTTCAAAGGCCTGACCTAAGCAATCATATGGATAAAATTCGTTGAAAGAGTTACAATACCTTGGAAAGCTGAACTTGATTCACATCAAAACGTATGCTGTCTAATTCTACAGCATCTGGAGTTCGTACTTGAGAAGGGCTCAGATCAGGTGACAACTGTGAGGCTGATCCTTCCTCCTCCATTGCTTGAGAGGGTGATTTTGAATGCTCAGTTTTTTTATTTCTCACTTTTGGGCTAAGGTATCCTTCAATTGTGTCCAAAGATGAAAACGGATCAACATTCACAATATCCTTCAAATAATCACACAGGTCTGTCTCCCCCTCTCCTTTGACAAACTGAACTTTAAGACATGGGTATGAGGTACAACGTCCATATGGTATAGTAGCATATGAGTTCCGCAGCCTGGATGTGTGGCTTGAGATAACAGGGAAATTTTCCACCGATGACAGTGCACTTTGCAATTGACGTATTAGAGATAGAAAAGGTAAGTCCTCAAATGATGGGTCTGAGGAAGACAAAAGTAATCTTCCGAACACTTCAAATCTCTTCTCAATACTATACTGCCAGAAAAGTGAACTGACGTTTTCAGTCTTGCCAATAAGATATTGACCATTAGATAAATAATTAACTACAGATTTCACTATTCCACTCTCAATAAACTCAAAAGTGGAAATGGAGTTTTTCCCATTCAGCTGTGACATGATCTGATGCAGCAAATCATAAAAGTCAGATTCACGTTGAGAATAAGAATCATCAACATCATTCAAATATTTATTGACCAGATCTGTCAATGCAGAGGATAAAGTTCTCAGCTTCTGAAGAACATCAGTTAATCCTTTCTCAGGATTCATTAATTCTGCAGCAAAGTAATTCGTCTTAATATGCTGTGCAAGATTCTGAACAGTCTCTATCTCAAGCTTGCAACTCCCAGATTCAGAATTTGTCGAAGACTGGCCAACACCAAAAGCAAAACATAAGCATCTCTGCGCACCTCTTGGTGCTGATGTCTTACTTGACTCGCTTGACAATTGAACACCATTGGACACTGGAAACATAAACTGTGAACTTTTTTCTGGAGAAAGTAGTGCATCAACAGCAAAAACAACACCTTCCTTGACAAAGGGGTTTAAGAAAACATCTGAGAGCTTCTGCAGAAGTGTATCAACAATCTGAAGAGCTAGCATCACTACATGATGATCTTTGCGAGTGAACACCCCAGCTAAAAAGCTGTATACAATAGAAAAGCAATTTCAAATTTTCCAGTGAACAAGGACAAATTAACTATTAGCTTAAAACCAGGAAAATGTAAAGGAAACCCTCTTGTACCTTGCAAGATTGGTTCCTTGTAGCAATTCAACAAGCATGTCCGAATTACTGAAATACACTAACTTGTTGATAATGGAGAGACAGCCATAACAAACATATAAATTTGCACCAGAATTAACCACCTACTTGACAAAAATAATGTTAAAACATACTTAACCAAAATGGTGAGATAATAAATTAGGCACTGCATTAGACAATCCCACCTGAAGGAGAACAGGAAGTAAATCAATTCCAAATTTTTGCAAAAGGTCAGGGCGGCTCATGAGAAAAGATTCCTTCTCAGTGGCTGGTTGAATTTCCTGTTCTCTGGCTATTGGAGGGAGGAGCTCATGTAATAACTTTAGAACTTCATGTACCTGTGAAACAGTTAAAACCTTAGTTCTTTAAAACTAGTAACAAAACCTTTTAGAATACAGCCCAGAGCGAAATCATAGGCACAAAAGAAATGCCATAAACTTGCAGAGATTAGAATTGCAGTACATGAGAATGCAATGTTTGAGACACAGTGGGAAAGATTCAGATGTGGAGTCAAAGCTAATATAGAGCATATAAGATGTAATGCTGTATTAAGAAATGCAAAGCCAAATCCAATAGTGTTACTGTAACCTGAAATCATATCTAGAGACTAGAAGTTGCAAGTCACAAAATCACAAATACAAAAGCTCAGCATTGACTATCTGACTTAGTGACTAAAAAGGAGTTACGAGACTACGACAGTTAAGAATCGCATTATACCAAAAACACCTGTATTTCTAGAAATCATCAATTGCAACAAATCTAACTATTGTGTGTAAACCACCGATTTCTGTGGATAGGCCATTTGACTCACAAAAGAATATATATACACCTTATTTCACAAAAGCACAAATCACAGATATGTAAAACCATCAAATTCCAGTGAATTTTACCATTGACTTCAGCAGTTAATGGCTGTTATGAACAGCACTGGAACAGCACTTTCAAAGAGCATTAAATGTTGAGTGTGTTGTTTCCCTCATTGTGCTTTTTTTTAGAGACTATCGTGTGGAGTATTACAAGGGTACAAGCTATACAAGTATACAACACATGTAGTCTTGCATATGTTAAAGCAACCAACGGTGTCATGGAAGGATGCTTAAGCCTACCTCCCCCACTTTCATAAAGGAAAGCTTAGCAAGTAAAAAACAGTAGTTGATCAAAAACATATCTCGGGAAAACAATATGTCATCAGTGACAGACCTGATTATGTTGCCCATCAACCACAGCAGTTGATGGCATTCCATGAGAGAGGTCGTGAATGGACAAAATATTACATACTATGCTGCTTATATTAAGATCAAAGAGAGTCTTAACAGCCACAATAGAACCAGAAGCGAGTTTAACAAGTAACCCTATTAAGCCCTGCCAACCAAAAAAGTCAGATATAAACTTATCAATTAAAGTCTGGAACTCAAGTATTTAAGATCAGAAACCACAAAAATAAGCATCAGCTCACAATGTAAACCGGTTGGCATAAAGTAGTTCGGCTATTCAAGTCTATCAGATGTGTGGCCTGTTGAACTAGTCCATGTTTACAAAGCTCCACAAGCATATCAGAAGAGTGGCAAACTTGTTCCACAATCTTGATCAAGCAACTAGCCACACTTTCAACAAGCTGAATTGCAGGGGAAATCATTTTTGGATAAACAAATAGTTGAGGTAAAAAAATTATTCAGAAAAGGATTAGTTCCATAGGCTCAAGCATATGTATACCTGTTTATCTTCATATTGAAGCAGATTACACAATATTGGAACTGCATCCATGAAAGGTGAGGGATTTTCCGAGGGAAGTTTTTTACAAATATTTAGAACTGTTGAAAGTGCAACCCTCTAAAGCACATAAAGAACAAAGAAGGAAACAGAAAAAATATCAGTACTTACTTCACATGCATTACAGATAAATAATAATGGGTTAATTTCTAGTTTGATGTGTCCCTTACCTGTACACTAGTTGAAAAGAAATCAATGTAGTTTAGAACAGCCATTATTGCCCCCGATTGCAAACAAGCAAGTGGCTGCTCCTGTGAAATTTTCTCCATTGCTTGCAAGCACTACATTTGAAAGAGAATTCATATCACTCAGAACATATAATATAACATAACAATCACAGAGCTTGAGCAAACAAACTATTGCACAGACAACAATACAGATAATAACAACTCTCTTCAATAAATAGTGAATGCATTTCAACATACTTGTTCAGCCACATCTAAGTACTCAATGGCCATCAATCTTTGACAAAGAGCAGGGACAGCATCATGCCTAACGAGAAACCCAGAAGACCGAGGATGAACATCACACAAGTAAGTCAGTGCCCTGATTGCTAACAGCATTATATCGGGATTGTGCTCATGCCTCGCCAATCTAACTAAGACAGGAGAGAACGAATCTGCCATTAAGCTCGAAAGGGAACTATCGGTACAAAAAGATAGCAATTCACATAGCTCAGTAAGAGCAGCCAATTGCCCTGATTCTTCACTCTCCTCGGTCAAGCTCGTCAAGACATTCCTGAATTTGCTTTGATCACCCAATGATCTCCGTCTATAATAGTCCCTGTAGCTGTTGTCAGAGTCACAAGATCCATAGGAGTCCCGTTCCCCTTCTCCATCGGATCGAGTTGATCCCGAAGTTGATGAGGATGTGTCCATATCACCATCATGGCCTTCTTGAGGGGTTTGAACAGATGAGTTCGATGAGCTTGCCCGGAACTCTAATGAACTACAGGCTCTCTTATCAGCCGGAAGCTCATCAGCCTTATCTGTTCTCTTCTGGCCTCGATTTTCCATTGATCACTCCCTTCTACACTCTCCTATATACATTAAAACACTTCAAATTACAATATTGAATCACCGGAACAAAATAACAAACAAACCAAAACAAAACTTTTTCCAAACATGATCATATCCATAGTTAAAATTACGGACAAGTATTTACCATTCTGAAGAAGACTCAAAAAAATCAACAAATATCTTCACAGTTTAACTTGCAATTTGTTCTAAAAATTAAAAAGGGAGAAATTGAAACGAGATGACGCAAAATGAGTGAAGATTCTAGCAAAATTGTAGTGCTATCAAAGAGCAAAAATCCAGAAAAAACCCCCAAAAATCACTTAAGAAAAAGACAAATTACTCCAGAAAAAAGGAGATAAAGTTGAGAGTGCCCATCAAACAGAGCAACAACACGAGTCCGTTCATATTCCTTTCTCCCCCAACCAAAAAAACCAAGTAATCCAAATACTGCTGGATTCTATGCACCATCTATCAATATCAAAGACACACAAATACAAGAAAGGAAAAGCTCAACTGCCAGGGAACCTAATGGCGGTGATGATGATGCTTGCTCGATCACCACTGCAAATTTTTTGGGTCTTTCCAAGTTTTAATCTTTTTCCCCTTATTTTATAATTCGTTCCGTATTTCACCTTATCATACACAGAAAAGAGAAAAATAAAGGTTCATGCCTGTTCTATACACGGCAAGAGATGATGATGATGATGGTGGGGGAGGAGCAGAGTCGCCGTGGGGGTGGAGGTTTGAGTGTGAATGTAGAGAAAAAAAAAAAGGGTTAATAAATTACACAAAAAAAGAAGTTGTAAATGGCTTAGGTTTCTACCTTCTTGGGTTGGGTCTATGGAGATGCTGATATAGGACTACAGGAGGAGAGTCATCAACATTGATGCACCTTCTTTTATCAATCCATGGGTTTAGGCTTCTGACACGTCATCAATCAAAGTATAAAAGGTGGATCAAATTGCATTCCCATCCAAACACAACTACTTTGTGTGATATAAATATAAATATATAATCGAATTAGAATTTCGAGAGTTCGAAATCATGTGTATATCTTAATAAATTTTGGAACATTAATTTTTTAATGAAGTTTGATTGAGTCGAATTAGGCTTGCAAATAATTTGAGTTGTTCTTGAGTTATATATATGTGTACGTGTTCTCAAGTTATATATATGTGATATATATGTGTACGTGTTGCGCTTGCATGTAAAATTAAGGAGTTGTAATATAATTAATTTTTTAATATAATCAGTGGAATCTCAAATTCAATTTGAGCTAATCAAATCAAACACAAGCCTTATCAAAATTAACGAGTCAAACTTTGAATTTTGAATTTTTAAACTTGATCAAGCTCGAGCCACTATAACTATTACAAGCTTGAACTCGAGCCTACCTAGGTTTGAGCTCACATCGGCTCATTTGCACCCTTAGGTTGACCATTACTGATGGATAGAGTGTTGGGCCGTAGTGAACAGGTCACGTACTTCTTGACCGATCGGACCCTCCGCTCAACAACTAATCGGAATTGTGCGCTCTAGCCTAAGGCGTGTTAATAACAAGCCTAGGAAGTCATTGAGTTATATAGGCGACTAGGTGAGACAGGGATCCACAACCCACTACCCAACACGGGCAAGCGTGGTCATCTTGGGCCTATTCGTGGCATAATAAGATTAGGCTACCTATTCATAATGTAACAAAGACTCCTAGTATAGAGCAACTTAGGAATTAGTTTTCTTCAAGGACCTCAAGTCCTCTTATATAAATATTCATTCCCCCAGGGGTAAAACGAAACGAATATTCCCTACTATTTTTCTATATTCTTCCCCACACGTTTTATTAACAATAATGTTGAATAATTCGCTTACTCGCCGTCGACTACTCCTTACTCGTAAAACCAACAATCATGATTAAACAAAATCATCATAAAAACTACAATATATTAAGTTTTCATTATCATAATGTTGATTGGATTTGCATTAAAAATGTTATTGTCGTATTCTTTTTTCTAATTACAAAAAAAAAAAAAAAATACTAAATATCAATATATTTCGTTTATGATGTTACATGTTTAATCTTTTTATGTATATAAAATGACATTTGAGTCAAAAGATGATTGAAGCATGATTTTATATTGATAGTCCTAGTAAGAGTTTGATACTTTTGGGTTGGATTGTGATTGTAATCACACTAAACATATATGGATAAAATGGAATCAATATAATGGTTTCATGCATGATCCTAACTCCTTTCCTAAGCAATCGTTGGTTGTTTGGTAACTGATTATGCAATAATTGGGAGGAGTGTTACCATTACAACTCTAATTTTTGTCTAATATTATTTTTAGAAGTTAAAGGCATAATAAAATTAAACACTACAGATCATAGTCTTTTTAAGTTAAGCAGCAAACAAACAAATAAATAAAGGAACTTGTAAAAGTAATATATTAGTATGGGAGGATAATCGAGTGGGCAATTGCTATATCGTGGGCAATAATTAATGAACATTGTGGATCTGCTTCACGTGATGTACATATAATTAACATATTATATATTTTTAGGTAACTAATCATGTACATTCAATTATTATTTTTATTATTATTATTGTTATTATATATATATATATATATATATATATATATATATATATATATATCCGATTATGTACATTAAGTTATTATAACTATAACAAAATGTACATGATTTGTTAACTAAAGTTACATAATATGTTAATTGTATGTCTATATGTACATAACCTAGAACATTGTCCACAATGCAAATGATAGATCCTGGTCTATGATATAATTTGTGATCAAGTGGATGAAACATGATTCATGTACTTGAAAATTATGAGTTCAATTCTTGCAAACATCTTGATCGGACCTATTATATAAGGTTCTTTTAGTGTGATTTACCTATAACTTGTGAAGTTTACCGAATGTATTTGGTATGTATAGAAATTGTTATCTATTTATATGGTCCATTTTGTGTGCTTGTAAAGATACAAGTACCTTAAACTTGGAGTAGCCCTCTGTATTGAGGCAATGGTTTTGTTTTACATTTTGTACTATAGTATGTGTAGAATCTTCATTTAAAATCTTGCAACCATTGACTTTTGATTCGAGAGCTAGGTTGCATTTTGAGTGTGCTAACTCAGGTTAAGGTATGCCATTTCATTTGATTGGGTTAGGATAAGGGTCTATAATCCCAAACAATTGATAATATACTTTACCACTTCATTTAATTGGGGAGAATAAAATTGTCGAACTCAGTAATTGGTTATTATAGATGAATAACTTTTAAAAATTTATGGATTCAATTAATTTTTCGTATCAAATTTAGTAGTTTATTTGAGTTTTTTCTCTAAATATTATAATAATTAAAATCCTTCTTATCCAAATTCTCATCGGATTAATGTTGAGCCCATTAGATTGACATTGACACTTGACAGTATCATTTTATTCAACAGCCCATTGGAATTCATCTTGTTTGTTAAAATAATAATGATATGAAGCATCGATATTATCTTCTTCTTTTTTTTTGTTTGTTTGTTTGTTTTTTTTTTGTTTTGTTTTTATTGTTGTTAGTTCGTTACGTTGAGTTTTAATTAATTACATTTTTTATACTCCGTACTTATTAGATTTTACACTTTTACTTAAAGAGTCAATCGTTATATCGTGGATTAGGGTCTACAGTGCACAGTAGATCATGATCCAAAACGATGTCGTTTTGAATGTTAGTGGACGATGGACGCGAATGACTTCAGGAATACACAGAATCCTTTCAAGAATACACAGAATGACTTGAGAGAATACACAGAATATTGACACAACTACACATAAATTATTCTCCTAACATTTGAATACACAAAACACGGCACAACGTATGTTTAAGTACCCTAAAATGAATACACATAATGGTAGTTTACAATACACAGAATACCTTCAAAGAATACACATAATATTAACACAAATACACAAACCGGCCGAAACGGGAAACGTGATTTCCAAAAAAACAAACCGTTAATTAAAATGACCAAAACGACGTCGTTTTGGTACGGGGTGCACAATGCATTGTGCACCCTAGTCCACGATATAAATTACCTTAAAGAATTGTTGTTTAAAAAAAATTAGTTGTTATTAGATTGTATATACAGAGCTTTCTAATTATTATTATTACTAGTATTTTCACCCTTGCGTTGAACATAATAGATTTGTTATAATATTTTAAAAATATTTGGATCGATATATAATTATATAAATTATAATAATAATTTTTTATAGTGTAATTGATGAAATGAGTTGAACCGATTATGTTTTTTGATTTTATCATTGCTTGAATTAAAGCAAATAATTTACATGTGCGATGCACATAAATTTTTTTATTATATATTTAGATGATAAAATTAAAAATCAAATTATAAGCAAATTCTAATATTTCAAAGTGTAAATTCATTTGATTATAAGATTAGTGGAAATGTATCACTTAATTAATTGAATAATATATGACTCTCTGCAATTATCTTACAAAAATCGATATGTAATATGATTTATGTAATTAATATTTTAAATTAAAATAACAACAGTTGGCATTTTGACGTAGTCAAAAGAACAAAATTAAATTGTAACAAAATCAACACTTAACCTGCAGATTTATAACACATAAATAAGTGGGAAAAAACCATAACGAGTGACGAAATAATCTATTTCTTATCATGTATAAACTAATAGTTATATCAAAGTTTAAAGCTTTGTAGAACTTGAGAGAATAATGTATATTTGTATATATCTCAAATTATAGAACTGTACAGACTACCACTACTTATACAGAATAGAGGAAACCCTAATGGGCTTATCTATAAACGGGCTTTAGGGTTTAACACTCCCCCTCAAGCTGGAGAGTATAGATTATATGCTCCAAGCTTGTTACAAATATGCCCAACTCTAGGAGCCCTGAGAGACTTTGTTAGGATATCAGCCAACTGATCTGCAGAGTTGACAAAGCTAGTCTTGATACTCCCAGACACAATTTTCTCCCTGATAAAGTGGCAGTCAACTTCAATATGTTTGGTCCTTTCATGAAAGACTGGATTTGAGGCAATATAAAGAGTTGTTTGGTTGTCACATATTAATGTCATTTGAGCTACTTGGCCACACTGTAACTCTTGAAGTAAATGCTTCAGCCATATCAACTCACACGTGACAAGAGCCATAGCACGGTATTCAGCTTCAGCACTGGATCTAGCAACAACATCTTGTTTCTTACTCTTCCAAGATATAAGATTACCACCAATGAGTACACAGTAACCTGAGGTAGATCGTCTGTCAAAAAGACAACCAGCCCAATCTGCATCAGAATATCCCACAACTTGAGCATGTCATCTATCTTCATACAGTAAACCTTGCCCTGGGGCTCTTTTGATGTACCTCAGAACCCGAACAGCAGCATCCCAATGAGTATCACAATGACTTTCAAGGAACTGGCTTAATACACTGACTGCAAAGGAAATATCTGGTCGAGTGATTGTGAGATAATTCAATTTCCCGATTAGTCTCCTGTATCTCTCTCGGTTAGGCAATGGCTCCCCCTGTCCTGGTAGAAGTTTAACATTTGGATCCATTGGATTATCCACAGGTCTACAATCCAACAAACCAGTTTCTTCTAGAATATCCAAAGCATACTTCCTTTGAGAGATAACTATACCACTGTGAGACTGAGTTACTTCAATACCAAGAAAATATTTCAGCTTGCCCAAGTCCTTAGTCTGGAATCGACTGAAGAGATACTCTTTCAGCTTGGATATGCCTTCTTGATCACTTCCTGTAATAACAATGTCATCTACATACACAACAAGATATATGCATTTCCCGCTAGAATGGCGATAGAACACAGAATGATCAACTTCACTCCGAACCATACCAAACTCACACACCACTGAGCTAAATCTCCCAAACCAAGCTCGTGGAGACTGCTTTAAACCATACAAAGAGCGGCGAAGCTTACAAACCAAGCCAGAAGACTCCCCCTGAGCAACAAACCCAGGTGGTTGCTCCATATAAACTTCCTCTTTAAGATCGCCATGGAGGAAAGCATTCTTGATATCCAACTGGTGTAGGTCCCAATGATTAATGGCAGCCAGAGACAACAACAAGCGGACTGATGCAATCTTAGCTACAGGAGAAAAAGTATCAGTATAATCCAAACCAAAGATCTGGGTGTAGCCTTTAGCCACCAGCCTTGCTTTAAGGCGATCAATCTTACCATCAGGGCCCACCTTCACAGTATAAATCCATCGACACCCAACAACAGTCTTACCCACAGGGAGAGGTACCAACTCCCAAGTGCCACTGGATTGAAGAGCCTCCATTTCTGTCAACATGGCTTGGCACCAACCTGGATCTGAGAGAGCCTCACTAGTAGTCTTGGGTATAGGCACAGAAGACAGGTGAGAAAGGAAGGCATAGTATGGGGAAGACACATGGTGATAGCTCAAGAAGGTATATATGGGATGGGGATTACGAGTAGAACGTGTACCTCTACGAAGATCAGTGGGTGCCTCAGTGGGATCAGTGACAGACTCCAGTGGAAGTGGTAGAACCGCAGCAGGAGGATCAGATTGTCTGGGTGAGTCAACAGGAGTCTCAGCAGGTGTAGTGCGAGGACGGCGATGATAAACCTGAAGTGGGGGGTTAGGAGCAGCTTGAGGATCAGTACGTTGGGCAGTTGGAGGATCAGCTGGAGGACCAAGGTAAGGAATATGAAGGACTTCTCAACCGGTGTCTTTTGGAGAAGGCTGGAAGAAAGGGGATGACTCAATAAAGGNATCTCAAATTATAGAACTGTACAGACTACCACTACTTATACAGAATAGAGGAAACCCTAATGGGCTTATCTATAAACGGGCTTTAGGGTTTAACACTCCCCCTCAAGCTGGAGAGTATAGATTATATGCTCCAAGCTTGTTACAAATATGCCCAACTCTAGGAGCCCTGAGAGACTTTGTTAGGATATCAGCCAACTGATCTGCAGAGTTGACAAAGCTAGTCTTGATACTCCCAGACACAATTTTCTCCCTGATAAAGTGGCAGTCAACTTCAATATGTTTGGTCCTTTCATGAAAGACTGGATTTGAGGCAATATAAAGAGTTGTTTGGTTGTCACATATTAATGTCATTTGAGCTACTTGGCCACACTGTAACTCTTGAAGTAAATGCTTCAGCCATATCAACTCACACGTGACAAGAGCCATAGCACGGTATTCAGCTTCAGCACTGGATCTAGCAACAACATCTTGTTTCTTACTCTTCCAAGATATAAGATTACCACCAATGAGTACACAGTAACCTGAGGTAGATCGTCTGTCAAAAAGACAACCAGCCCAATCTGCATCAGAATATCCCACAACTTGAGCATGTCATCTATCTTCATACAGTAAACCTTGCCCTGGGGCTCTTTTGATGTACCTCAGAACCCGAACAGCAGCATCCCAATGAGTATCACAATGACTTTCAAGGAACTGGCTTAATACACTGACTGCAAAGGAAATATCTGGTCGAGTGATTGTGAGATAATTCAATTTCCCGATTAGTCTCCTGTATCTCTCTCGGTTAGGCAATGGCTCCCCCTGTCCTGGTAGAAGTTTAACATTTGGATCCATTGGATTATCCACAGGTCTACAATCCAACAAACCAGTTTCTTCTAGAATATCCAAAGCATACTTCCTTTGAGAGATAACTATACCACTGTGAGACTGAGTTACTTCAATACCAAGAAAATATTTCAGCTTGCCCAAGTCCTTAGTCTGGAATCGACTGAAGAGATACTCTTTCAGCTTGGATATGCCTTCTTGATCACTTCCTGTAATAACAATGTCATCTACATACACAACAAGATATATGCATTTCCCGCTAGAATGGCGATAGAACACAGAATGATCAACTTCACTCCGAACCATACCAAACTCACACACCACTGAGCTAAATCTCCCAAACCAAGCTCGTGGAGACTGCTTTAAACCATACAAAGAGCGGCGAAGCTTACAAACCAAGCCAGAAGACTCCCCCTGAGCAACAAACCCAGGTGGTTGCTCCATATAAACTTCCTCTTTAAGATCGCCATGGAGGAAAGCATTCTTGATATCCAACTGGTGTAGGTCCCAATGATTAATGGCAGCCAGAGACAACAACAAGCGGACTGATGCAATCTTAGCTACAGGAGAAAAAGTATCAGTATAATCCAAACCAAAGATCTGGGTGTAGCCTTTAGCCACCAGCCTTGCTTTAAGGCGATCAATCTTACCATCAGGGCCCACCTTCACAGTATAAATCCATCGACACCCAACAACAGTCTTACCCACAGGGAGAGGTACCAACTCCCAAGTGCCACTGGATTGAAGAGCCTCCATTTCTGTCAACATGGCTTGGCACCAACCTGGATCTGAGAGAGCCTCACTAGTAGTCTTGGGTATAGGCACAGAAGACAGGTGAGAAAGGAAGGCATAGTATGGGGAAGACACATGGTGATAGCTCAAGAAGGTATATATGGGATGGGGATTACGAGTAGAACGTGTACCTCTACGAAGATCAGTGGGTGCCTCAGTGGGATCAGTGACAGACTCCAGTGGAAGTGGTAGAACCGCAGCAGGAGGATCAGATTGTCTGGGTGAGTCAACAGGAGTCTCAGCAGGTGTAGTGCGAGGACGGCGATGATAAACCTGAAGTGGGGGGTTAGGAGCAGCTTGAGGATCAGTACGTTGGGCAGTTGGAGGATCAGCTGGAGGACCAAGGTAAGGAATATGAAGGACTTCTCAACCGGTGTCTTTTGGAGAAGGCTGGAAGAAAGGGGATGACTCACCGGTGTCTTTTGGAGAAGGCTGGAAGAAAGGGGATGACTCAATGGTGTCTTTTGGAGAAGGCTGGAAGAAAGGGGATGACTCAATAGTGTCTTTTGGAGAAGGCTGGAAGAAAGGGGATGACTCAATAAAGTCTTTTGGAGAAGGCTGGAAGAAAGGGGATGACTCAATAAAGGTGACATCAGCAGGCTGGAAGAAAGGGGATGACTCAATAAAGGTGACATCAGCAGACACAAAGTGCCTTTTGAGTGACGGAGAATAACACCTATAACCCTTTTGTAGCATGGAATAGCCCAAAAACACACACTTAACGGCTTTAGGATCCATCTTTGACCGCCCTAGTGTCATGTCATGGACAAAACAAACACACCCAAAAACCTGAGGAGGAAGAGGGAAAAGATTAACAGAAGGATATACAATAGAATATGGGGTAAGGTTGTTTAAAATAGAGGATGGCATGCGATTGATCAAATAACATGCAGTAAGGATAGCATCAGCCCAAAAATGAGAGGGAACATGATAATGCAATATCATAGTACGAGCAATTTCTACCAGATGCCTATTTTTTCTCTCAGCAACCCCGTTCTGCTGAGGTGTGTAAGCACAGGACTTTTGGTGTAACATACCCCGAGATTGCATAAAGGTTTGGAAAGGAGCAGATAAATACTCTTTGGCATTGTCACTACGTAAAACACGGATGGGAGTACCAAATTGGGTTTGTATTTCATTGCAGAAATTCTGAAAGATTTTAAACAACTCAGAACGATTTCTCATTAGAAAAACCCAAGTACAACGTGAATAATCATCAATAAAGGTTACAAAATAATGGAAACCTAAAGTAGAATTGACTCGATAAGGACCCCAAATATCTGTATGCACTAAATCAAAGAGGGACACAGCCCGATTATTGACTCTTCTTGGAAAAGACTTACGGGATTGCTTTCCAAGATGACACGACTCGCAATCTAATGACTCAACAGAGATACCCGGAACCATCCGTTGAAGTTTGGATGGACTCGGATGACCAAGACGACTATGGATAAGCAAAGGTGGATCTGTGGATGCACTGGCAGCAACACCCCCTCGCATGTAGTAAAGACCCTGTGACTCAAGCCCTGTGCCAATCACCTTCCCCGTACTGCGATCCTGCACAACAACCGAATCAGCACAAAAGGTTATAGAGCAGTTATGGGTACGGGTGATTTTACTCACAGAAATAAGGTTGAAAGGACTTTTGGGCACATATAACACAGACTCTAAAGGGAAAGAGGGAATGGGTGAAGCTTGGCCAACACCAACAGCTGGAGTTTGGTGACCATTTGCTAAAGTAATCATGGGTAAAGTTTTAGAATGAGAAACATTAGACATAAGCGAGACATTACCAGAAATATGGTCTGAGGCACCTGAATCCAGTATCCAAGTATTAGGAGTACTGGAATGAGAGAGACAAACGAGAGAAGAGGTACCAGTATTGGAGGAAGATGTGGTAGTGGTAGTGGCTTCTCGGGAGGCTTTAAACCGGAGGTACTCTTCATAGTCATTTGGGACAGAACTACTGTGAGCCCGAGTCTCTGAACCAGTGGTCTGCACCATATTGACAGAACGTGAGGGCTTGCCATGCAGCTTCCAACAGCGATCCTTGGTGTGCCCCACCTTGTTATAGTACTCGCATCTACGGACACCACGACGACGACCACCATTGTTACTGGTATGTCCAGACAGCTCCTTCTCTACTGTTCGAGAGACTAAAACAGAAGAATCTCCAATGGGTTCAACAGGAGGAGTAGAAGCAACTCGGAGCAATCTAGCAGCAGTCTCATTCAACGTGGGTACAGTAGGGCTAGCTAAAATCTGATCACGAACATGTGCAAGGTCAGGACGAAGGCCAGCCAGAGCAAGCACCATAAAGAACTTGTCATATTGCTTAAGGTGCTCATCAACATCCTTGTTATGTGACATAAGATTATGGTACTCTTGTTGTATAGCTTCAACCTTGCCTAAGTACTCAGACATACTCAAATCATTAGTTCCACGATGATTAAGAACATTTGCGATGTTCGTGACTAGTGAATAGAGACCCTGAACGTCGTTGGTGTATAAACTCTTCGCTTTATTCCACACCTCATAACATGTGTCATAAGCCTTATAAATGTTATGGAGCTTAGGGTCAATTGACTGCCATAACATGTTTGTCAGTAAGGCATCGACCTTCTCCCACTCATCCTTCTTTTCTTTAACATCTACACCCTTCATATCTAAATGTGCAGACACTCCTTGCCCCTTAAACCACAATTTAACAGATGCAGCCCATGATGCATAGTTCTCACCCCCAACCAACTTATCAACAGTGATAATAGGGTAGGAAGTAAAAGAAGTTGTAGATGACGCCATAATAATTACAAGAAAGAGAGGAATACACTGTTTTGAGGCTCGCCGGAAAAACGCGGCGGTGGACGGCGGCGGCCGGCGGTGACCGGCGACGGCGGTCGGCGAAAACGATCGGTACTGGCTGGTGCGCCTCTTCAAGCCGAGTCCGATGGTGGTGACGGCGAATCGATCGGAGGCCGGAGGAAGAAGTTATGGCCGAAAAACCCTTGAACTTTCCGACGGCGACGGCGGCGCGTGAGGGCGCGTGCGGCGGCGGACGGCGACGGCGTTTGCGGCAGACGACTCGCGACGACGTTCCCGAGGGCTCTGTGGTGTTAGATCGGAGAAAGAACCACAAGATCGACGGTAAACGTAAACCAGTCGCGATGCTCCGGTGAGGCTCCGACCGTGCGGTGGTTTAATGGCTTATGTCCTAGGGTTTAGGCTCTGATACCATGTAGAACTTGAGAGAATAATGTATATTTGTATATATCTCAAATTATAGAACTGTACAGACTACCACTACTTATACAGAATAGAGGAAACCCTAATGGGCTTATCTATAAACGGGCTTTAGGGTTTAACAAGCTTAACAGGATAAACCATCTTTTAAACATTTACTCCACTTAAACAAATAAAAAGAGAAACGTAGTCTAATGGTGTGGAAATATGAAATTACTTTTTGTGTTCGATCTTAGGCTTCTTCTTCATACCCGTTGAAGATGATGAACAATCGATATTTATTCTCTTAATAGACTACTGCTCAAGAGTGCTCTCATCAACCAAGATGACTTCTGGGGGTGACAAAGATGTAGCTTCCAGTGGTGGTATACGCTGGATGAAACTAATTATTAAAAAAAGTAAGGTGGAAACAATATTATTGAAGGAGGAATAAACATGTTTAATGAGGACTTATTTGTTCTAAATTGTCATTGAACTCAGTTTCATCAGCAAGCTTTCTAACCACTATTCTTTCATCGCCTTTATTGAGTAGTTTGGTTGCCTCGTCTTTTTTCACTACAAGCACGGTAAAAAACAGCGTTTCCATTGTATTTAAATTGGTTCAAAACCGAATAGTTAAATGGTAAATTTTGTTTCAGGAGGCACGAGAATCGTCACTTGTAGGAATCAAACCCGAGTTCTTTCAAAATTCTTCCCTACAAAGAAAGCTCACTTACCACTTGAGCTACCCCATTGAGTATCATTACTATATTATGAATATAAATCATTACAACTAGATCATTATCATTATTTTAAGCTTAAATCAATACGGATATTAATCTTTACTGAAATTTAAATATCAGATTGAAAATATATACAATTAAATTTGAATAAAATAAAATAATTTCAATTTTAAAATTTATGAATTGAAATGCAAAACAAATAAATTTAAAGATATATACAATATGAAGATAATAAATTAAATATAACACTTCAATTCTATTTAATTATAATAAATTCCTAATATCTATTTCTTACTTGAAATTTTCATTTTATTTTATTAAAATATAAAATTACACATACATAAATATGTCAGTAATATGCATATCAGCATATATTGTCATTACGTATATGAGTCCTTAAAATATATTATAATTATTGCACATAATAATTTATTGGAACTGGATGTACGTGTGTTAATAACATATTATTGGTGTTATTAACGTGAATTTGCAACAATACATTTATGGGAGGAATATTTTACTTTTATATATACTATAGATTAAAATTTTATGTGGAGGGGATCACCCTATAAAAGTATTGTTGCATGTTGCACACAACTCTTCTAGCTCGGAGAACACCATAAGTGTCATCTTGAAAGAGTTCAGACGATAACTTTTTCAACACTTTGAATCTCGATTTTGAAGAATTGATACCTCAGCAAGGATATCAACCACAACATTTTATTTCATATGAGTATGAGATATTTTAAGTTGACACTAACGATTCACTTTCCTCTTGTACATATCGATTTTATTAACAATTAGGCCTTGTAGTTGACTACATTCATCATAACTTACATTTCACAATCATCAATGAGTCACGCTCCATCTAGACGAGCTTAAAACCCTTATTGACATCTCCCACACAATTTGGAGCCCCTTTAATATGACCAACACTCTGGTTCTTTCACCAAACACTACCCAATACAAACTGTGTATCCCACAATCCATCTACCTTCCATGTCTCGAACTCCTCCACCTCATGCCCTTTTTCATATTGAATTCATAAAGTTGTTGTTTATTTATTTTGTTGGATGATACGATAAAGTCACAATCATAATTTAAAAGTGTGCATTTAATAAATTTGATATCGTGATTTTAACATAAATGGATAAAATAACTATATAAAAATAAATTAACTTAAATTAAATTGTTCTTAGTTGTCCCAACTCAAATCAAGAAAGCCAGTTAATAGAATTTAGAAAGTTGACAAATTTCATCTACAAACTGCACCCCCCAAAAAAACAGATCATTTTTAGTCTACTTCTGGAAACAGTTGCTTGTGTCAACCCATTCCCAAACTTAAATCACACCTTGGAGAAGGCCGGCTATGAATCTTGCAGACAGATATATACGGTGAAGAAGGATTTCCACTGCAGTGGTGTAAAAGGAAGTTCTGGCACAGTGCTGAGATCTGCTTTCGAAAACAATCAAAGAATTATGAACTTTTATCATGCCAAAACGTTGGCCGCGGCAGATTTCTTGGATGCGATGACAAAGGAAAACATGAAAGTAAGTTTCTGATTATCCGCAAGAATCCTCCCTCCTTCCTTTGACGAGGGATTCGTCATTTCAATCTGGATTCGCTAACCCTATCACCATGCGATATACTCCTGAATTCTATATCTTCACCCTCTCCCTCGTGTTCCTCATCCTCTCATTCATGCTCCTCCCTCCTTTCCGCCCCTTTCTATTTCTTCACCGTCCCGAGAGCGCTCAGAATCAAACCCTATTGCACTCGAAATCAGAAGCACAATTTTCGGAGGGTTTCCGCCATAATCTTGGTCAAAAGCAGCAATCCTCACCGAGAAATTATATCATTCGGTTCAATAGGTATTTGAAATCGGAATATCACCGGACGTATCTGGAAGATAATGTGAAATTGGTAGGTTGGGAATGGATAGAAAGGAAAAATCCGGCATCTCGGTTTCCAACGGACTTTGCACTGGTAGCAATTGAAGAATCAATGACAGGAATTTTAATTGAGAAGTTCACAAATTTGAAGGTTGTGAAAGATGTTTCATTAGATTTGAGCTATCAAAGAGGAGTTCTTGGGAAGCAGAATGACAGGGTTGGGGCTTTTTTTGATGGGGAGAAGAGGCCAGGCAAGATTTTCACTGCAATGTCTTTCTCTGAAGGAGAGAGAAATATTGTGTCAAACACAAGTAACATGAAAATTAGCTGGAATAGGGAGCTTTTGATGCAGGCATGTTGGTGATGTGTTTTCTACTTATTTCTTTTTATTATCTAGCTTGAAAGATGGGATGCTAAATGAAAATGGTCCTTTTTGCAGAAGTCTCAAGTTACCTCCATGTTTAGTGCAGAAGCACTTTGGTCGAAAGGATATACTGGCTCCAAAGTAAAAATGGCTATATTTGATACAGGAATTCGATATGATCATCCACATTTTCGTAATATCAAGGTACTATATCTTTTCTGGAGAAATGATAATAAAGCATGCTTTGCTTAAACTTTATGTTGCTCATGTCCAAACATGCTGCCGGCCATATCTAGCTTCTCCCATAATATTCATTTGGGGTTATTATTTACTGATTTGATTACACAGGAGCGCACAAATTGGACCAATGAAAATACACTTAATGACAATCTAGGACATGGGACATTTGTAGCAGGAGTTATTGCCGGACAAGATTCAGAGTGCCTTGGTTTTGCCCCAGACACTGAGATATATGCTTTTCGAGTTTTTACTGATGCACAGGTAATGGATACTTCACTTTTAAAATTTACAGAGGATCTAAACCCAGTAACTATTTGTCTAGGAAGATAGTTTACGTATTTACCCCGTTTTTTTTTTTAATAGGAGAATACAATAAGTCTTTATCAATTTATTTCCAGAATTTCTCAATTTCATGGTTGAGCCAACTACCCAGAAAATGACGTTTATATGTGGACACAAAGTTTGTCATTTTGAAACACATTCTTCTCCCTCTGAGGCTCTGAGATTGTATACTTTATTCTAGTTTTACTGGTGATTTTTGGAGATTGACTGCAAAGATTTTCCGACACTGGTGACAATAAAGGTTTAATTAGAAACAGTAGAGGTTATTTTATTTTATGGTTTTTAAACATGTGGCTGGGTCAATAGTTGATGGGTCAAGTTATAGATAGTTAGTTTGGATGGAGAGTTAATGGAAGCTAACAATGGACTAAATTGGCTACAATTGACCAAAGTTATTGTAATCTTTACAAGGAAAAGAAATATTGGGCAAAAGTGACCGAATGGATATAACATAGGGGTCAAATTGATATTTTAGACCATAGTAATCCCTAAAAAGGAAATTTATTGCAATCTTATGCTGGTGAGTCATGCAATTGTGTGTGTTAGGCGTGACTTCTTTGCTGCATAGGGCACAGAGAAAGCCTAGTAATGAGTGTATAGAGTGATAAAGAAAAATGTCTACAGCATAAATTCTAAACCAACTGCTATTGCGTTTTTATCAAAATGGTTTTATTGTTTTTCTTATTTATGATCTTTAATTTAGCAACCATATGAGAAATTTGCCCTCAGTTCATTGCAGGTGTCATATACTTCATGGTTTCTTGATGCATTTAACTATGCAATTGCAACCAACATGGATGTGCTGAACTTGAGCATAGGTGGGCCTGATTATTTGGATCTTCCGTTTGTGGAGAAGGTGAGATTGCTAGGTTTTATTTTTCTAACAAGTTTTTCACTAACAATTTTTTTTTGGTTGTAAATTTCCATTATTAACAAGGAATTACTTCATTTTGTTATAAGTCTAAATGGATTTATTAATTGATGCATGGAAATATATAGTCTAGTCCTGATGTTGAATGCTAGTATTTTCTTGTAAGTGCATACCAAAAAAAAAAAACACAGCAGCAATGAGAAACATTCATTTATAGATTACCTACTTCCTCTGTTAGGTTTGGGAGATAACAGCAAATAATATTATCATGGTTTCGGCAATTGGGAACGATGGACCACTTTATGGAACTTTGAACAATCCAGCAGATCAAAGTGATGTTATTGGTGTTGGTGGCATTGATTACAATGATCATATAGCATCGTTTTCATCACGTGGGATGAGCACATGGGAGCTTCCTCATGGGTAGTGTATCCACTTTTCCTTTTTTCTTGTTTCTTTCTTTCATGTTGGAATTAAGTTACCTAAAGTATAACACACTCAATTTAATAATCTTTGACGTGATATGTGAGTTTAATTACTGACTACCATGTCCTCCTTAGAATACCGAGACATCAAGGGCTCTTGTTAATGGACCCTTTCGTCCACCATCATGCTTATAAATTATATAATCGCCAGTGAAAGAGGAGGAGGGGGAATGAAAGAGAAAAGTATAGTGGAAGATAATTTATAACTGCAAATATTTGCCTTGCAGGTATGGCCGCATAAAGCCTGATATTGTTGCTTATGGACGGGAGATTATGGGATCGAAGATTAGCACAGGTTGCAAAAGCTTATCTGGTACTAGCGTTGCAAGTCCTGTAGTTGCTGGAATTGTATGCCTTCTTGTGAGTGTCATTCCTGAAAGCAAGCGAAAAGACATTCTAAATCCAGCCAGTGTGAAACAGGCACTGGTAGAGGGAGCCGCAAAGCTTTCCGGTCCTAACATGTATGAGCAGGGTGCAGGAAGGGTCAATTTGTGAGTTCTTGAACTTATCATGCAGTATGAAGATACTTAATGCATGTTATGTCTTATTATTTATATGTTAACTTGAATACTTATGACAGATTGGAGTCCTATGAGATTTTAAAGAACTATGAACCTCGAGCAAGCATCTTTCCTAGTGCTCTTGATTATAGTGATTGTCCTTATTCATGGCCATTTTGTGTTCAACCACTCTATGCCGGTGCCATGCCAGTTATTTTTAATGCTACCATTTTAAATGGAATGGGTGTAATCGGTTACGTTGAAAGCCCACCAACATGGCATCCCTCAGATGAGGATGGCAATCTTCTTAGTATACACTTCACTTATTCAGATGTTATTTGGCCATGGACGGGTTATCTTGCTCTGCACATGCAAATCAAGGAAGAGGGAGCTAAATTTTCAGGAGATATTGAAGGCAATGTAACTGTTAAGGTCCATAGCCCTCCAGCTCCCGGAGAAAAAGCTCGCCGAAGTACTACCTGTATCCTTCAGTTGAAGCTGAAAGTGATTCCTACTCCACCAAGAGAAGTGCGTATTTTATGGGATCAATTTCATAGTATCAAGTACCCTCCCGGTTATATACCTAGAGACTCCTTAGATGTTAGGAATGACATTCTTGACTGGCATGGAGATCATCTTCATACAAATTTCCATATTATGTTTGACATGCTAAGAGATGCTGGATATTACGTTGAAACACTTGGATCCCCTCTTACATGCTTTGATGCACGCCAATATGGGACGCTTCTCCTTGTGGATCTTGAGGATGAGTACTTTGCTGAAGAGATCGAGAAACTCAGGGATGATGTCATCAACTCCGGATTAAGTCTGGTTGTATTTGCTGACTGGTATAATGTGGACACAATGGTGAAGATGAGATTCTTTGATGATAACACAAGGAGTTGGTGGACACCTGTTACTGGGGGTGCAAATGTGCCGGCTTTAAATGATCTTTTGTCTCCATTTGGGATTGCATTTGGAGATAAAATTCTTAACGGCGATTTTGTCATCAATGGTGAGCAGACTCGATATGCATCAGGAACGGACATTGTGAAGATTCCTAGAGGTGGATATCTGCACAGCTTCCCTTTCCTCGATAGTTCAGAGAGTGGGGCCACTCAGAGTGGTCTGTCCTCTGGCATGACCAAGGTGAGCTACCTTAAAATGAAACACAGAAAGAAAAGAAAGATTGGGTGCTTTAGGATGTGCATGTTACCTTGTAATTTGATTCTCCTCAAATCAATAAATACTTCTTTTGTGAACTATTGATTGCTTTAGTTGCTGTTTCATATATAACCTTGCAGCGTGTTTAATTTGATGCAGGCAGACACGCCGGTTCTTGGTCTTTTGGAGGTTGGTAGGGGCCGTATTGCAGTGTATGGAGACTCTAATTGTTTGGATAGCAGTCATATGGTTACCAACTGTTACGGGCTTTTGAAGAAAATACTAGATTTTACGAGCAGGAGTGTTAAAGATCCTGTACTTTTCTCTGATTCAGCTAGACAAGATAAGCCATTACATATAGACAAGAAGCAATTACCTTCCCGAAGAACAGATGTGAATTTCTCTACCTATTCTGCTGTTGTCGGAAAGGAATTGATCTGCAGGCATGACTCTAGGTTCGAAGTATGGGAAACTAAAGGCTACAATTTACATGTCAGAGGAAGAAACCGCAGATTACCAGGGTACACCGTTATTGATTTGGGCACTGGCTTAAATTCTAGTGCAGAGAACTCTTGGATGAAAATATCCAACACAACTAAGACGGACGTTGGTTATTCACAAAGAAAAGAGGACCTCAACGGAGATGATGTAAGAATTTCTTGATACTCTTCTCACCCTTTAGACATTATCGTTTTTTTTTTTTGAGTGACGAGGGAAACCCGTAGTCACTACCCGAGGGTGTGCACTGAGTAAACTCAGCCTTATGACCCTAGTCGACAAAGGACCACAAGGAGGTAAACAAGTTTAAGTTGTCTATAGTTAACCGGCTCAAACTAAGAAGGTCAATAGGCCGCTCCCACTGGGAGTCAAACTTGAAACCTTGTGGTTACCAAGCTACAGTCTGACCAACTTGGCTGGGGTTACCCCGCTATTATATTTATTGGCCATTGTTTAACAAGAGGCTTATGTTTGATTCCACTTAACTCCTCCCTCCCTTGCAGCAAGATGTGCCTGTGCCTGTCGCTACTCATTGGCTTTTACCTGCAGGTGTTGCCATTATCGGTAAGTTGGAAGAGTTGAATTTTTCAGACCGTACAACTTGTTATTTTCTTTTTGTGATTCATTTCATCAAATACTTCTAACTTGCCCCATATTACCAGGGCTCTTGCTCCTTTTGAGCCTTTGGCGCTTTCGACATAGGCGGCCTAGGCCAAGGAAAGCACCTGGTTCAGGCCGCGGCATGTATCCATAGACATTCATGTACCCGGTTTACATCAATCTTCAATTCTGCATGCTGAGTTCTTGTAATATTACGGGACAGCACCGAGGTTTTAGGTGCCACCCATTGTCACCACAGGCTGAGTTTTGTATTAGTAAAGATCCTCCAGAGAAATTTTGCCCAGTAGAAGATCCTTTCAGTAGCATCAGATTTCTAGATGTAAATTACGTGGCATTTGAGCTGAATTGCCTTTGAGTAGAAAAAAGTCTTTTTCTCATTAAAAAAAAACCCTACAGTGCCATCATATTGGAATTTAGTCCTTGGAGAGCTCTTGGTCTATTGGTTGAGATCTTGATTCAGTTGATTGGTTAGGAGTTTGATACCCATCAAAGTATTTTTTATATTCGTGCGTAATTTAATTTTAATTGAGAAAGTGAGTATATAAACAAATGATAAATATGGTCAGACTAAAAAATCAAATATGCTGGCACACTAATACATTAATGACTATAATAAATCATGAAATTCCTACACTTACAAGTTACAAGGGCTTAAAATTCAATAATATTAGAGTTTACAGCATGTGAACCTTATACATGTAGAATGCATTGTTAGTCCAATCAACGCAATCTCAGGGAGACCAAGAGTGTGATGCTGACACCCAAAGAAGGGTCACCTTTACTCCATGCCTCGCATTGGTACAGCAATATGTTGACCCTGTGAGTGCAGCAAACAGACACGAAACTATCAAACTCACGTATTATGTACTATTATCTGAGAAACCGCAGTTACTATTGGAGCTATGTAAACCCTGCATTATGACCTTAGCTAGTAAAAGATCACCGGCCTAAGTTGTTCGTAGCTGACGGGCTCAAACCAAAAAGGCCAATAAGGTGCTCCCACTGGGAGTCGAACTTGTAACCTAATAGTTACCATGCCAATGGTCTGACCAACTTGGTTAGGTTGCCCATACTCTTTATCTATTTTGAGCTTTAACCTACACACATTTGAGCAATTTTTTTGCATGATTGGGCTCCAAACACACGATAAGATTACAAGGATGAATGTGACAAGGACATCATATCTGTCCTTCAATTATCAGTCTTCAATGAAAATCTATTCTATCACTACAAAAAAAGGGCAACATTAGGGGGGATTGATAAGCATATATGTCCTTTCATCAGAGAATATGATTCACTCCTTTCCCCCAAATCCATTCTCCACCCCAAGGAGTGGGAAAGTGAAATTGTAAAGAATGACAGTAAGTGTTCACCTTCCTGTGCTTGATAAGAGTAATGGACCAAATACCAAAATAAGACCGCCAAAATTGAAAAAGATAGAGATGAGAGAAAAATAATCAAATCCCGCCTGTAAGACTCTTAGTAAGTGAATATTTCACGGCAAAGTCAAAGAAGAACAATCAACGAATGACACGCATTTTTGCATGCTGAAAGCACTGCTCCCATTGTTCATTCACGTGAACATATCTAATCAGTTATTAGCATACATTTTTGAAAAAATGTTCTCCATGAATTATTGCACTTGAATGCATTTTGATATTCCTTCTGGAGCAAATAAAGTCAGATATTTCGAAAAGGTCTGCAATAAATTTAGACTCTTTTAGCATTTTAAGATTAGTGGACAAAGTATTGTAGATGGATGTAGCCCAAAGATTTCAAAATCAAGTGGAATTCACATGAAGCTGAAAATATTAGAATGGGGATCAAAGGATAATTTCCTCTTAACACATTAAAGATCAGAATTTAGCCCAGAGATCAAGTATTCAATTGCTTGTCGGAGATAAGCATGCATTAGCAAAGAAAACCATGGTGTTATGGTCCTCTTATGGAGGCTTTTAGGTTTCCCTCTTTGATGGGCAAGCTATAGTAAGATGCATTTAGGAAGTAAAACCAATACACTATAACTCATCTAAAGTATAAGAAACGTTGTGTTTCACAAAGTAACCAAACGAAAAGTGTAGAAACGTATGAAAATGTGGCAATACCTGTGAGTTAGGATTAGGCACTGCATCTCTAGAAGAGCCATCTGAAGCCTTTGCTGATCCCTTTGTATCACCCTAACAAATAAAGTAGTTGTTCTTAATGCTAAAAAAACCAAAGAACAAAACTGAGGTCTGAATTACTGTGAAAACTATGCAAAGCAATATTGACTTACCTCCATCTGGGAAAGTCATTGATCCAACAGAACCAAAGAGACATACAAAAACACAAATACATTAGTTTATAATCCATGGCATCATCCACACCAGATATCACCAACTTAATGTGCATAAACAAAGATAACTACCTCTCTATATCGAGTGAGATACACCTTGAGAGGATCGATATAATCCTCAAATCCTAAAGTTGCCATTGCCCAGAGAAGATCATCACCATTAATAGTTTTCCTTTTCTCCTTTTGGCATTTGTCGCTTGCCCTAAACAATTTGAACACAACAATAATCATGTAATCACAAAAAAATCCAAATAAGCATGAAGTTCATCCTTGTAATAAAAAACCATCAGTTTATCACAAATGGGGATGAAATACACACAAAAATGACCCTAATGGCACAATTATACGATACGTCGATACTAATACGGACTGTATCAATAAGTACCATTTAAGTAGGCATAAACTCCTAAAATTACAGACTTTGAGTGCATAAGGTTCCAAGAAGAATTATGAGAAGAAAAGATGAAGAAAAATATATTAGAAAATGATAACATTATTCTGGTCCTGTACTTCTCTGGTAGAGCTTGGATATTTATACTAGCTAATACATATAATAACAACCATAAATATCATAGTAGACAAAATCATCTTTCATATCAACTAGATTTATTGGCGGATAATCATGTTGTCCCAAAATCAGTGGTGTCATTCAAATTTGTTGGTACATCACTCTCCATTCCTTGAAAATATACACCTTGTCCTAAGGTGTGGTTTTGAGTACTACACCTAGATTTGCACAAGGGACCCCCAATAGCATCGTTAGGTGAGCTGTCATTTTACTATGCCAATGCCTATTCCTCCACTTGTGTTTGCACTTGTAGAGTTGTAGATGAGGTACCATTTTTCTCATAGTTGAAACAAAACCTCCTTTTGCTTCATTCCTGCATTAAATCTAGTGTGAATCACTTAAAGGGAAGATTTGTGTAGGTGGCTGTTAGCTTATGGTGCATGGTTGCATAAGTGGTGGTAGAGTTGGAGTAATTTTCACCCGTTGCACTGGTTGTAGTGTTGGTTTGTTCCAAAATGTGGTATGTGGAGATGCGTATTTGTTCCATATCGTAGTAGGTGGTATTGATTGGGGGGATCATACTATGTGGTAGTATTAGGGATGGGGTGATAATGGAAGTGGGCTTGGAGATGGAGGGGGTAGAATAGGTGGTGGTGTTAGCGACGGAGGGGGTGGGCTTTGGGTCTTATTTCAGTTGCATTCGATAACTTTCCTTGAAAATTCTTAAAATGTGACGACCCAAAATAAAGATTAGCTTTTTCTAAAAAAATTGTCTAAATGTCCAAAAACCTATGCGTTCTCTTCTCATCCAATGATACCACTTAGAAGCTTCACCTTCCATTGTGAAGGTGAAAGAGTTGCACCCTTTGAGAATCCAAGGCTTTGAAGAATTCATAATATTATTCTATTTGAAGAATCCAATGATGCAGATTTAGGTAATTTGGGACAATGGTGGAAAGAAAGAAAGAAGTTTTTTGATTGAGCAACAATGTGTCAATGTGACAGGACCAATGAAAGCACCAAATGGTACAACTCTAATATGAATTGTATCGATAAACACTTTTCGAGTAGGTGCAAACTTCCAAAATTAAACACTTCAAGCGCGTGGGGGCTCCAAAAAGAATTATGAGAAAAAAAAAAAAAAGATGAAGGAAAATAAATTAGAAGATAATATTAATCTAGTCCTTCTCTAGACTCTAGTAGAGCTTGGGTATCTATACTAGCTAATACATATAATAACAACCATAAATATCATAGCAAATTAAGGTAAACTTATATTCTCCTTGATCATTAGAGTAGACAAAATCATCTTTCATATCCATATTTATTGGCCGCTAATCATGTTGTCCCTAAATCGGTGGAATTTCATTTAAGATTTGTTGGTATATCACTCTCTACCCTTTGAAAAAAAAAAAAGAGGTCCTCGAGGAGTGGTGTGAGTACTACACCTAGATTTGCACAAGGGACCCCCAATAGCATTGTTAGGTGAGCCGTCATTTAACTATGCTAACACCTAGTCCTCCACTTGTGTTTGCACTTGGAGATGAGGTGCCAATTTTTGTCACAGTTGAAACACAACTTCCTTTAGATTCATTCTTGCATCAAATCCAATGTGAATCACTTAAAGGGAAGATCCGCACTGATGGTTGTCAACATATAGACATATAGTGTAGGGTTGCAATAGGTGGTGGTAAGAGTTGGGATAATTTTCATTGATTCTACTAATTGTTAGTGTTGGTTTGTTCCAAAATGTGCAATGTGAAGGTGTGGCTTTGTTCCATATTGTAGTAGGTGGTATTGATGAATGGATCATAGTATGTTGTAGACTTGTAGAAATGAATGAGATGAATTTAGTGGTGGCCGTGATAGTGGAGGTGGGCTTGGAGATAGTAGACATAGAATAGGTGGGCTTTGGGTCGATATTTTAGTCGCATTCAATAACTTTCCTTGAAAACTCTTAAAATGTAATAGCCCAAAAATGAGGCTTGACTTTATTTTAAAAATATGTCCAAATGCCCAACAACCTATGTGTTTTCACCCACTAATGCCACTCAGAAGCTTCACCTTCCACTGTGAATGCTAAGTTGCAACCTTTGACAATCTAAAGCTCTAAAGACCTCATAATATTCTTCTATGTGAAAAATCCAACCATCTAAATTTAGGTAATTTGGGAAATTGGCAGGGAGATCCTAATATGGGTCGTATCGGTACATACCATTAGAGTATGGGAAAACTCCTAAAATTAATGTGTGGTTCCAAGAACTATGGGAAGAAGAGATGAACATATACTAGAAGAGATTATGTTATTATGGTCCTTTACTTAATTACTTCTTTGGATATTTATACTAGCTAATACATTATACATATAATATAAGAACCATAAATATGATAGAAAAATAAGGTTAAATAATATTCTCCTTGATCATAGGAGCAGATAAAATCATCTTTCATATCCAAATTTATTAGCCGCTAATCATGCTATCTAAGAATCAGTGGAATGTCATTCAAATTTTCTGGCGCAACTACGAGTAGAAAGCAACAAAGTACAAACTCTAACACACTGGAAGCAAATTGAATAACCAAATACGCATAACCTTCAAACTAAAAAGCAAAGAAGAAAAGAGCTTTCAAGGGGAACCATACTCGCTAGTGACGAAGCTGATGAACTCAGAAACACATTCCTGAACAGTCTCCTTGGCATCCTTAGCAATCTTACCGCTAGCCGGAAGAGCCTTCTTCATGATCCGACTGATATTCGCGATTGGGAGAAACCTATCCTGCTCCCGAATATTCGACCTGGGGCCGGGGCTATGTTCCCCGCTGTCGTGGCTGCCACCGCCGGGACTCGCCGGATGCTGACCGTCCGCCATAACCGCCGCCAAATGAACCCTATCTCCGCCATACGCAGAGACAAACAGTGAACGGACAGATAGATACAGAGGAGTGTGTGTGTATAGGTAGAAGAAGTGAGATTGAGGAGAGAGAGAGGAGAGTGAGAGACGGTTACCTGAGAAATTGAGAATTTGTATTTGGGCGCGAGGAGAATCGAGGCGAGGAGAGGAGATCGGACGCTGGAAAAGTGCGCAGAGAGGAGACGACTGAGATGGGAGTTTGGGGATGTGATTAGGTATATCAACACCGTTGGTTCTCTCTCTCTCATTTCCGGGTCGGTTTATTAAGGCTCCGTTTTTCAATACTTGACCACCCGCTTATGTGTCCACTGTTAACTGGATAAGTTTTGACTCTTTGACTCATATTCTTTCAAATTATTCTTTCTTCAAAAAAAAAAATGTCAAATATGCAATTGGGTCATCCAACGAAAAAAAAAAAAAAAAAAAAAAAGAAATTGGATCACTGGATAACGCAAACTCATTCAATTCAATCCAAAATGACTCGTTTATCTGAAAACATGCCGACATGGTTAGGGGTGNCTCTCTCGCCAGTCGCTGCTTTCCCTCTTCTCTTTATCTCTCTGCCTCTTTCTCTCTCGCGCGATCCCATTCTCTTTGTCTCTCAGACCTCACTCATCTCCAATCTGTGCCTCTCAACTCTCACACCCTCTCCAGTTCTCATCATCACCATGGTTCACTGATTTCGCCTCTCCGCCCTCTAGAGTACAGCATTCGCTCAAGCTCTCAGCCACTCGGTCCATTCTCGGTAAGTTCTCTCTAACCTCTCTAGCCCTCTTCACATGAAACCATAGATCTGTCAAGCACAATTTAGATCTGGGTAGATCTTCAAGGCTTCGATTTCTGCACTTCGACTGGCGATCCCCTACTGAAAAGGCAAAGACCAAAGCTAGCCATAAGTATTTAACAAATCTATGTCTCTAACATGCAGTTTATTAGTCAAATTCTTCTCTTTATTGTAGCAAAATATGGAATTTGAGGAGAGGGGATTACAACTTCAACAGCTTTGACTTAATGCCAATCATTTTCACTACTTTTTTGGGTTAAATTTTTGTTATTTATACTTCATGTCTGTATATTTTATTAGATTAGATAGATTAGTAAATTGTTGTAATGTTATTAATAGGGGTGGGCACGGGTTAGGTTCGGGTGTCGATAGTTTTCGGACCTTGTGTTTTTACATCCGAAATCGAACAAAAAATTAACAGGTTATTAATAGGGGTGGACATGGGTTGAGTTCAGGTGTCGATAGTTTTCAGGCCCTATGTCTTTACATCCGAAACCGAACTAAAAATTTTATTAAATTAATAATTACAACAAAACACTTTAATAACATTACAACAATTTACTAATCTATCTAATCTAATAAAATATACAGACATGAAGTATAAATAACAAAAATTTAACCCAAAAAAAGCAGTGAAAATGATTGGCATTAAGTCAAAGCTGTTGAAGTTGTAATCCCCTCTATTTTGCTACAATAAAGATAAGAATTTGGCTAATAAACTGCATGTTAGAGACATAGATTTGTTAGATATTTATGGCCAGCTTTGGTCTTTGCCCTTTCAGTAGGGGACCGCCAGTCGAAGTGGAGAAATCGGAGCCTTGAAGATCTGCCCAGATCTACGTTGTGCTTTTAACAGATCTAGGGTTTTATGTGAATAGAGCTAGAGAGGTTAGTGAGAACTCGTCGAGATTGGAACGAGTGGCTGAGAGCCTGAGCGAGTGTGATACTCTAGAAGGCGGAGAGGCGGAATTAGTGAACCATGGTGATGATGAGAACTGGAGAGGGTGTGAGATGTGAGAGGCACAGATTGGAGATGAGTGAGGTCTGAGAGACAGAGAAGGGAATCACGAGGAGAGAAAGAGGCTGAGGGATAAAGAGAAGAGGTGAAGTAGCGACTAGCGAGAGAGGAAGGATAATTAGGGCTGTTAACGAACCAAATATAAACGAACGGAGGCTGTTCGTGTTCGTTTGTTAAGGATTTTGGGGTGTTTGTGTTCGTGTTCGTTTGTTAAGGTTTTGAAAATCTTGTTCGTGTTCGTTTGTTAAACATTCGTTTCGTTAGTGTTCGTTAACGTTCGCAAACACGTTCGCGAACGTGTTCGTTAATGTTAACGAACATGTTCACGAACGTATTCGCAAACTTAACAAACACGTTCACAAACATGTTCATTTATGTTAATGAACACGTTCGTGAACACTTAATAACCAAACACCTGCACATGTTCATGAACATAATTTGTTCGTGAACAATAAATAATATATATTCACGAACAATTTATATATATATATATATATATATATATTTGTAAATATGTTTGCGAATATTATTAAACGAACACTAAACGAGCTTGTTCGCGAACAATACTAAACGAACAGAAACGAATTTGTTCACGAACACTACTAAGCGAACACAAACGAGCTTGTTCGCGAACACTTAGCAAACGAACTTACCACTGTTCATACTCTGTTTGTTTATTAACCGAGCTCTAAATTTTGTTTGTTAATGTTCGTTTACGTTAATAAACGAACATAAACGAACGCTTACCGAGCTCGAACACGAGTAGTTTGTCGAAAGCTTTGTTCGCTAATAGCCCTAAGGATAATAGAATACTCCAGCTTATCTAACCAACTATTATTTATATACTAACCATATATTTCAGATATTGGGTCAAACCCCGCTCTAACAATTTAAACTCGTAAACCGAACCAAATAAGTACATTTCAACACAGTTTTGATCGGGTTAGACCTAAAACAGGTCGAATCCGAACCGAATTGCATTTTTCTAGGGCAAATCCGTAAAAATTCGTGTGTGACCCGAAATGTGCCCACCCCTATACATGGGTCACGTGGCAGTTATTGAATTTAAAATAATTTTTTAAAAAAATAATTTTTAAAAAATAATTATTTAGAATTTAAAAAAAAAAAAAAAAAAAAAAAAAAAAAGATCCTTCGGTTCCAGCAAATTATACAATTGACCCACATTTTGTACCTATAGGCTATAGCTATCACATGTATATAAACTATTAACTAAGTATAGAATGTGTTAATTAAAGATACAATTATTTTTTATCAAGGTTCAATGGTTCACAATGCAATATAAACCTTAATCAATGGTATAACAATTGCTCTCCAACCGGAGACGAAGAGGCCGATTCGTCTCAGGCCATCTCCATAGTCATGGAGACGAAGGGGCCGACTTCGCCTCGGACCAAAAGAAAAACAAACACACTTGAAGACCAAATGTAGATGTCATTTAGTAGTCATGCCACCAAAAGTGAATAATAATTCTATTATTTTAAATTTTGATCATCGAATTCAAAATCGATCAAATATGTGCCGCAATCTAAGAACAAAGTTATTCTTCCGGTTGAGTCGAGGATTCGATGAGGACATCAAAAGATATTCTCCATTAAAATCTCATCATGTCAAGTAAGATAAGATGTTAGCTTGACGGGGAGAGTAGCATAACAATGGAGTCAAATATATACTCAGAAAAGGATTAACAATTCTGCTAATTTGCAGCCAAAAAGAATTGGGCAAGAATGCAACATCAAGAAAAACGAAACAGAAAACCAATGTATGAACAAGATCCAACCTACTGATTGATATATATACGAAACGAAGATCTAACGAGGAGTTGGGCGAGCGATGGATTCATCAATGGAGAGGTAATGCTCGCCCACGCCAAGATCAATGGAGCCCAGGTTCAGGGATGAATGCACGGAATGCTTAGATATATCATCCGAACTACCTTCCCTTACCACTTCTGCTCCTCGTTCAATGGCGAGGGCGTCCTGGATTTCCTTGATAACTTCCGAGATGGAGGGCCTCATGCTCCCGTGGGGCTGCACGCACATCAGGGCTTTCTCGGCTATCTTCCACATGGACTGGATGTCGTACTCATTTCGCAAGGCGGGGTCGATGATGCCTTGAATATCCCCGCTCTCGATATGCAGTTTTGCCTGGATCCATGTAAGCAAAAGTATACACTTATCAGAACGAATAACCATTCAGATTTCAAGAATCCCGAGTTTTGTATCCATATCCTTACCCATTGGACTATGTTGCGGCAGTTAACACCAAACTTTTCGTTGGAGATTGCTTCTTGACCGGATATTAGCTCCAGGAGAATGACTCCAAAACTGTAGACGTCGCTTTTGTCTGTCAACTGCTGCGATATATAGTACCTGCAGAAGATCGAGCTAGAGAGTTAACACGTAGAGATTTCAGATGAAAATATGGTAACAACTAACACACTGATTATTATAGGCAGTTGCTGAAGTTGGAAGGACAGCTGGCTAGCTGCATTCCACGAGAGTGTTCGATGAAGATAGAGACGCGAAGTTTGCTTTTACAAACTCACTTCAGTTTTTGGACAACGAGGGAAACCTGCCACTATCGAGGGTGTACTGGGTAAACCCCGTCTTGTGACCCTAGTTAGCAAAAGACCTATTTTGATTGCATTTAAATTTACAAATGGTTGCCAGCTTAGCCTTCGATGAGAATAATTGTCGTGAAGGAAAATGCTTACTCGGGATCCAGGTACCCTACAGTTCCCCGGACTATGCTTGAAACGTGAGAAGTACCATCTACTGCAATCTTCGAGAGACCAAAATCCGAAACCTTTGCTCTCATGTTCGTGTCAAGAAGAATATTGCTGGTTTTCAGATCTCTGTGGATGATGGACGGGACACATCCAGTATGAAGGTACTCAATCCCTGAAAAAACAAAAACAATAAAATGATTATTTACATCGATCAAGAATGGAGATTCTCTCACAAATCCCCACGCTATTGATTTCTACATTACCGACCTTTCGCAGAATCTTCAGCAATCTCTAAACGCTTGATCCAGTTGATACTTCGATCACGTATTTGCGGGCCTACCATTATGTAATGTGAAATATAATATAATTAAAAAAAATAAAACCAACGGAACCTGAACCGGTCATAAGGCCAAAGTTGTGAGCCCGACTTACCATAAAGATGTTCCTTAAGTGTCCCGCTATGCATGAACTCATAAACAAGAACACTTTTCCCATCTTCCTGGCAATATCCAAGAAACTGTACAAGATTTCTGTGATGTATCCTAGAAAGAAGAGACACCTGTAATAACAACACAAAATTTTCAAGAATTGGTACCTAAAAAGGTGTAATAAGAAATACAAAGAACGAATATGCAGTGGAGACTTCGTTCAATCCCCGTCAACTATTTCAAGACCACAAAGTAGCCTCATTTCTCACCAGAAAATTATATGTAATTTACCTCAAATCTAACTTAATTCTAGTAGCGGGGTTGACTGCGTGAATTCTATTTCTCTCTTGATTATTGCTAAATTTGTTGTGAATATTTGAGATCTCTCTAGTATTCCTTCCTTTATAACGTCAACCCGTGCCTCGTTTGACCTAATACATAAAGTAAAGGAACACACATAACAACTTACCTCGTTCGAAAACTCTCGCTTTCCCTGAAAAGAATTATTCGTAAGAACTTTGACTGCAATTTCCCTTCCATCTTTCAATTTTCCATAGTATACGACCCCAAAGCCTCCTGAGCCAACCTTTTTCTCAAAATTCCTAGTGGCCTCTTCGATCTCAGATAATGTAAAGCAATGTGCCGCTTCTGTTGCTGTGCCATCCAAGGTAGAGACGAGTCTTTGAGGAGGTAAAACTTGTTCAAATTTGCCTGAAAATTGTCATAGAGAATGAAAATGTTGTCTCCACCGAGGTCTTAAACAGATGATAAAAGTTGAGGAAATGCTTCGGCTTTGTCTGACCTTGCTTAGGGCGGCTTTTCTTTCCCTTCTTTATTAATATGCAAGAAGCGATTGTAGCAATAAGAAGAACAGCAGCACCAACTGATGATCCGATAATTATTTTCTTACGACTCCTTCCACTGCTCCCTTTACGGAGATTAATATTTCCCGTATAGCTGGAGAACAAGGACAGATTAGAGGATCCATTGCACAATCGGTAAAAAAGAGAAAAACTATATGAATAATCTGGTTCATTCTTAACCACCATAATATTTACATGCATGGTTGTAGGTGGCTTCAATCAATCATATATAGCAACCAAAATAGTACAAAGTGACATGAAATGATACTCACTTGAAATTCAGATCCTTATCAAGGAGAGCAGATGGTATGTCCCCAGATAACATGTTGTTCTGCACGTACCTGCAACCGTCAGATTCAATAAAAAGTTAGTGCCAAAGAAGTTCAAAGTGCTTAGGTCTATAGAGTATAAAGGTAATACATAAGACATACAGGTCTCTTAAATTCGGAAGGACTGCTATAGAGGAAGGCAGCTCTCCAGTCAACTGATTGTTCTCGAGATGTCTGCAGGAGAAAGAATTATAAGCTAGCCAAGCTTACGGGACTGTATCAAAATATCAAACAAAGAAAATGCTTTACATTATCTGCAAGTTTGGGCACCCACTAAAATCAGGTATTGGACCGGTCAGTGAATTCCCATCAAGCCATCTGCATTCGAAATAAAACCAAACGACAATGAAGATAAAGTATCAAAAGTGAAGGGCAAAAAGTGTATGAGGAAATGATACTTACAGTTCAGTTAAACTGCTCAGCCTCGTAAACTCTGATGGAATACCTCCAGTCAGATTTTTACCAGACAATTTTCTGCAAAAATGCCAGTTGCAAGACTATTATCACCAAGCCCATAAAAGTAGAAAAGAAACACCGAGAAGAAAACTAGAAAAGAAGGATATAAGTTTAAATGCAACTTGCATTGATGTAATCCTTGGGCGGGGACTTGAGTCACATTGGAGCCAGGACCATGGAACTGGCAAGCATGGATCGCCACCCTCTTGCGCCCACAGTAATGATGCAAAACGTGAAATGAAACCAGCAATTACGGGTCCTGTAACTCATGGAAGCCAACAACAACCACACATCATTAGAACTTTAGGACTAGAATACAAAAAAGCAGATTTGTAAAACACTTAATCTCCTAAGGTGCCTACCTATGGTGCAAGTCCAGATCTTTCATCATTGAGAAAGAAAGAACGATAGCAAATATCCACCGAAACAACAATTGTCAACAAAGTTTAATAAAATGTAACTATAATGTCTTAAACCTGAAACCGTATTTTTCAGGAAAAATATCATTTGAATAAGAAAAATGTTTTTTACCATCCAAGGAGCCATCATTTCTCTCCAGATATTTGTTTATTTCCATTGCATTCAAGAGAGGACCCATTGTAGAATCCGATGTCTTCCCAAATCTAAAAGATAGCACAAAGGGGAACGACAGGTTGTCATATCCAGGCTCGTAAACACGATATTTCCCATGGGCATTCTCTTGGATATCAACAACTGCCTTGCTAATATCAGGATATCCAGGGAGTACTAGCCTGAATTTCCTAGTGTCACGAGGGCCCAAGTCCTCAATCTCTGCGAAATAGGTATATGCCCAACCAAAACCAGGGAAGCCATCCAGGTTCAGGCGGTATGTTAATGAACCATTCCTGCCAACTACAGCTGTCTGCATTACTTTTTGAGGAGGCAATTCGGTTGAGCCTACATAAATTGGCTTTGTGGTCGACACTTTTTCAGTTCCATCAGCAACATCAACAAGGTAATTTGCTTTCTTAATGGTGTCTGATGCCCATAACCTATCAAATGGGTCATCAGGATACCTGGAGAAAATGAATATTGCTGTCACACAAATCGAATTTATGAGCATGTAAAAGAAAAAAGGCAGATGTCAAACAAGAAAATAAGATGCCCCCTTTCACTTTTATTTCAGAAAGCAATATACTCCAAATTTTACCAAAATATGTATAGAACTTGGTATAAAGACAACTCTGAAGGCAAAACCATAAAGCATACCTGATAGGAGCATCACTATCAGCACCAAAATTTATTCTTGCGGAGACACTTAGAAAGTTACTATTTTCGCTTGGAGTCAGATACATTGAGCCATTAAATTGTCGAAGCTCAAGTGTCGAGATGAATGGCTGCCCAGTGGTGGCATTTGATAAGCAGACACTTATCCTGGGATCAGTGGCCAGAAATATCAACTCTTGGTACTCTATTGTACTAGCATCAGAAATAACTATTGTAGCCCAATGGGTAGCCCCAAGAGAGATGTCAAACTTCGGATATACATTGTTGTTATCAAAGTTTCCGTATAAGAAAGTTGCCCTTACAAGATATCTGGTCCTCACAGTGACATTAAGTGAGTAGCAATACTTTCTGTCATCTGCTGGGAAATATCTCAACGTCTGGTATTGTAACCTTGTCTCATTTGCAACAGATATATTAGCCAATTCTCCATTCACCATTTGAGAATCTGGAGTCCACTCAAGACCGAGCTCATCTCTGAAGTTATCGTTACCACCACAATCTAGACTTACAAAACCTGTTCCAAATTCCCAAATCAGCACTTATATGCACAATGTTACCTCTCTCTAATACACATCTATGAGCCTACAATCAGCATTTATGGAAGCTGCAGTGCACATTTTGTTAATCCCCCAAGCATAGAAAAACATAGGAAGCAAAATTCAGAGATTCTTTTATTAATATAATTCCAAGTAACATGCCTCTGTGCAAATCAGCCCGAATTTCAATCAGAGAAAACGAATCGCTACAAATATAATATTGCATATCTCCTCCACTCCTCCCAAGTCCCAACTTTAGAATGATATCAATCCAGTGAAAGTTAAAATCAAATTCACATAACTTATATAAGCCACTTTGAGGGTCTACCAAGCTCCTTGCACCCCACCCCCCTAAGTATGCAACTTCATTAAATACAACATAGACCAGTATGGAGTAAGTACTTCACCTACAGAACTCATTAAATCCTATAGCCACTTATATACATGAATTTAAGCTAGAAAAAAAAAACTTCAAAAATTATGACTTCAGGTGGCTATTAGCACACATGATGAAACATCATCTATTGTTTCTTTCCTCTGTTTTCTTGCCTCTTTCTTTTCATTCTTCTGTACTGAAACACCACACTCTAGTAGGACAGAGTGATTGGCAGCATCAACAACCTTAAAAGCCTAAGAAAATCTAAAAATCTACACACCTAACAACAGCAAAAAAACATTTCACCTAAAAATCTAATCTTGAATAACTAACAAGCAAAACCAATCATATAACCATTCAATTTTTTCCTTTTTAAAGAAACCCATAAGACATATTATTGGGATATTAAGAATATGCCCAAAAAGATTATCAAAAAGCATCCACACACACACACACACACAAATATTCACAGAGTGAGTAACCTGGTCTCTGAGCAGGGATGCCATCCATGAGCATGAGAAGAAGAAGGCCCAGAGAGAGAAATATAAGGAAGAATCTAGTCCCCATTTCCCCCCTTCTTTCTCGACTAACAAGATGGCGGCATGAGATTGATTGGATCAAGAAAGTTTAGCGTATTCTAAGAAAAACAAGCAACAAGATAAAGTTGATGAAGTATTTGTTTAGCGTGAGAAAAAGGGGAGGAAGAACAGTTCTGAATCAAGCTCCTGAGATACTGTTTCTCGCTTCATTGATTACTGCTGGCAGTCTGGTACTAGTACTAGAAATATATTGTTATAATAATAATTAAAAAAAATACATATATATCTACTGAGAAGAAAATGGGAATGTTTTTAACAGATGCAGTAATTGATGAGAGAGAGAACTACCAATTTAGGTTTCTCTTGTTTGAACAGTCAATACTCAACAGTAGAGTGTAGCAAGGAGTCTGTTGGGAATGAAAATGGATCGAGTAATTTGGGGTATTTAACTTGTATTAAGTATTCAACAAAGTCATTATTTTACATACATAAAGTAGTACTTCATTTATCTTATTTTACTCTATCTGTCTTCTTTTTTTTCTTTTTTCTTTTTTCTTATTTTTATGTATCTGATTTAATTAATAAAATTTGACCTAAGTTAATTTTAATTCAAATTTTTATAATATTAAATTTATTATTAGTGTATAATATATATATATATATATATATATATATTTATTTATTTATTTATTTATTTATTTATAAACTATATTAAAAGTATTATTAAACACACAAAAAAAATTAAATTTTAAAATAATTTTAAAATATTTAATAAAAATACTCAAAGAATAAAGAGTTGGTTTGACTAATAAATAGTAAATATGATAAGTAAAATGTGACAGATGAAGTAAATTATTGTGGGCGCTATCACGCGGCAGTGCTTAGCTCTCTGCTCTCCCAGTCGAGTTACTCGAGTATCAGTTACTTATGTTAAGCATGTTCATAACGCGGTAACACGTTATTTGACAGTTAGAGGGTTGTCACAGACTAATCGTTTGTCCTCGCAAATTCCCCCCTCCCCTCGTTTTTGTTGCAGCCTGGAAGGGTGTTTTAATAATATCTCTGTCCGGTTGGTTAAAGAAAAAAAAAACTAAATATGGTTCATAAATTTCTAATTATAGGTACATAAATTCAATAACTATCGCATATTTATAAAGTTTTCATGGTAGATTTACAAAATTACTATTGTAAGTTCATAAAGTTATCATTGTAGGTTTATAAAGTCACTATTATATGTTCATGAAGTTACTATTGTATGTAGAGCAATTTTTGAAAATTGTTTAGAGACAACCGCAACCTAGTCATGTTGTTAGTTTCGTAATCACAAAGTTCTAACCACAACTTAGACTAGTTAATATCTTTATAGTCCTTACCTCTTTACAATCTTTTGTCGGCTATGGTCACAAACTAAACTTCACCCATAGTGCATCTTTGGATAGCGGCCATGAATTTTTTTGTAAATCAAAATTACTATTATATGTCTATAAAGTCACAACTACATGTTCATAATATCAGTATTACAATTTCATCAAAATTTGAACACACACATGTAACATTCACTTGAGTTTTGAGACATATTCGATCAACTAGTTCTACATGTATTCACATTTTAGAATGGCTAAATGATCGGGTGTCTAACACATTAGAACATTTCAGTTTTTCATCTCAACTAGTATAAAATTGGAGGTGGCATTTATTATTACATACCATATAAGTAACATGACAAGATTGTACTTAGAAAACAAAATTAGAAAAATATCCAATTACACATATTTATTTGGTTAATGATTTTTTTTTTCTTGAATACTATTGACGCACAACAAGCCAACGCCCCTACCAGGGATCAAATATATGACCTCTCACTTAGGAGGGTTACAACTATGTCACTTGACCACAAGACCTTTGGCATTTGATGAATGATTTAATTGTACACTTTTTAGGTTTAGTGACTCAATTGTACCAAAGCAATAAATGTAATGATATATTTGACTTTTTTTTTTCCTTCTACTTTTTCTAATAGAACCAGAATATGTGTTAAAATTTTTAAATACATTTAAAATTTCTTCGTGGATTAATATTTTTTCATATGTATTAAAAATTAATTAATACTTTGGCAGTATAATTACCTAATTGGGAATACATACTACAAAAAAAAAAATAAAAAATCCATGCATCGCACGGATAATTGAACAATTATTTGCTCTAATTCAAGCAATGAAAACATCAGAAAACATAATCGATCCAACAAATTTCATCAATTTCGCTATATTATATTCGATGTAATTTATACTATAATTTTATATCGATCCAAATATTCTTCAAATATTATAATAAATCTATTTCGTGCAACGCACGGACGAAAATACTAGTTAATTAATACTTTGGCAGTATAATTACCTAATTGGGAATACATACTACAAAATAAAAAAAATAAAGAAAAGGAAAATGAATATGTTGCATATGAATGATATGATTTGAGGAATGTGGGGGTGTTCAGTCTATTTAAATATTTAATATGATTGGGTTTTAAAAAAGTAGTGGAAAATTTGGGGCCCAGCAGAAGTGGGCCCTTAAAATGGCACTATGAAGATGGACCCTTGCGATGATAGGAACGGGGAAAGAGGAAAAAGACGAGATTCTCCCACACTTAACTGGGCCCTACTCATTATTTTTTAAATTTGGATAATATTAAATAGATAAATTATAGTGTGTGGAAAAAGAGTTGAGAGTTGGATTATTCTCAATGAATTACAATTTATTTGTGAATAACATCATTGTAAAATTGAGATTGAGAGCGACTCATAAATAGTTATTGTGTGGTTGAAGGGTCAAGATATGCCTTATGGCCAAATATTTAATTTGGTGGAGATATGCAAATAATTTAAAAGATTAGAGAGTATAATACAGTCATAGACTTATTGGAGTCCCCTCATCCTTCTCTCCAACAAATTTTGTTTGAGGATAGTTTTTTAGCCATTACTAAAATGTATACATTATTATGTAAACATCGCTCTTATGTAATAATCTGCAATGCACGCACGAGAGTATGTTGATAAGAATTAAATTTTTAATTTGTTTTATACGAGAATCATGGTCCACTTATTCAATCACCATTTTCAGAACATATTTTCATTATATTAATTATAGTAAATGTTGGATACTCGAGTAGGATACTCAGTCGGTACCACCCGCTAGGCGGTTAGGAGATGAGTGGTCAGTAGTCAGCAGAGGAAGGGCGGGTCACACTGCTGGCGCATTATAAGGGATAACGCCTCAAGATTCTTTTCAGATTTTGGGCATGATTTTCTTCTCCAATATTAAGAAATGGATCCTGCAACTTTGCAAACAAATCCAAAGTTAGTTTAGAAAGGTTTCTTAAGTCTAATTTTGTCAATTTTTTTTCCTTTTTTTTTTCCTCACATGTCTATGTATAAATACCCACGGACCCACCCCTTGGGGGTCACACGGTAAAAGATTGGATTTTTTCACTTTGTAGCAATAACACTATTTTCTTGTTGTTTGTACATTTTAGTCTAATTTTACAGTTGTGTTAACTTGTCGATCAGTTACCTCGTAGCCGTAAAGCCAACAGTAACAATTGAATCTCAATCGCATTGTTCCAACAATGATGATTGTTAGAAAAAGGATCCATATTTATAAGTTCAATTCAACAATAACATAAAAACATAAATGCATGTCGCGTTAAATAGTAACAAAAAAAAAAAAGTCATTCCGTATTTGTGATAGGTATTGCATTGCATTTTGGATTCACAAATTACCTAATAGTCTAATACCAACTATTTCGTTGCGTTTCAAGTGTACAGATTACCTAATACCAACTCCTATTTGGCCAAAACTGCACGTGTAATTAACACCAAATTGAACATGATTGAAACTTTAGGATCTAATCGTAACAGCAGTAAAATTTCCAGGACCAAAAAGCAAAATTTAATGGACTCTGAGGTGGACCAGATAGATATAATAATAATAATAATAATGTAGCCAGTCGTATACTATGTTGGGTACCAAAGTATAGAAAAAGGTTGACACTTTTTGACCTGCTGGTTTTGGAACATATCATTATCATATACAATTTTTATTTTTTTTTTGAGAAACAAACCATTATCATATACAATTAAATATTCATTTAGTTAAGAGTATAGACAATTAGATAACTACTGATTATGAAAGAAGAGACTAAAGAGTAGAAGTTAAATTGTTTCAGATTAAGTAGTGAATAGTAAATATTTAATGTGTTCGAGAGGGATCTTAAGTGTCAAAAGACTATGGTTAGTATAGTCGTGAAGATTAATAAGTTAGTTTGCACAAGTATTTGGCTTCTCTTATTCTTTATGAATATGTTTTATCAAGCAAAGCCAATCGTGTTTAATTAATCTTCGATAGCCACTAAATATGTGTTTGCGCATCCTTTCTTATGAGCCCCTATTTGATTTTCCTAATACGAACTTGCTAATGTTTAATCAATTTAACCTTTTAAAAATTTCTACTTCAACACAACTTAAGATCATGGTAAGTTACCCATAGGCTATAGCTATGCTCTTCGTCTCTTAGGCATAAGGCAACACTATGACATGTCATTATAATATATTAATGCGTTGAACTACATAAATACATATAACTTTTATTTTACTCTTTACTATATAATGTGTTAAATGATTATTTGTTCTAAAGAGTGTCATTTTTTCTCATTTTCATTTAATCAATACAAATCATATGACGAGAGCAACACTCTTTAAAAATGCACATAATATTTTTCTCATATTAATTAAAATACAAAGTATATCTATAGAAATAATAGTATAATATTTAATCACGTGTCTTCAAATCGATAACTAGAATGCTAGATGAAGTTAAAAAAAAAAATGAATGATTTATTATCACAAATAATGTGGTTAAAACTGGATCTCTCTCTCTCTTTTTAAAGTGTTATTGTTAGCAAAACCTCAAAAGTCAAAGAGACAAATTAAAGACCTGATGGTTATGATAATATCTGAAAAAGAAGTCACGGGTGTAAATTCCAAAAATAAGTCCTTACACGACATCATTACATTAAATGGTCGAAAACTTTTTTTTTTTTTTTGAAAACTAAATGGTCGAAAACTTAACAGACAAGCTTGGCTATCACCCTAGGGTCACACTTGTGTGAGACCGTCTCACGGATCTTTATTCGTGAGACGGGTCGGGTCGGGTCAAAGTACCATGCAAATGTTATACTTAGTGCAAATCTCACACTTATATGCTCAAATATAACACTAATCAAAAATACAATTTTTGTTACTTATAAAAAAAAAGTAATACATTTTTCATAATAAATAATGTTGACAAGTGCCTCTCACTTATAAGGGCAAATATAATACTTTTGAGGAAAAATGTAATACTTTTAAATCGAAATGTAAAAGTATTGTATTTTCTCTTAAAAGTATTACATTTACCCTAATAAGTAACAAAATTTTTATTCCTGATTAGTATTACATTTGAGCATATAAGTATGGCATTTGTGTATATAAGTATTACATTTGCATCTCGACCCGACCCGTCTCATGGTGAGACAGTCTCACACAAGTTTTTGCCATCACCCTATGATTAGAGCAACTTAACAATTAACTCTTTCCCAAAATACCAAGCTATGAATATAGTCATAGATGAATATTGGTCACTTTCTCACTGTGCACCAATGGTAGGCACCCCAACATAGGAGTTTACACCCTAAAATTTCAACTCTCCGTAAGGCTATCCTTAACCGAGAAATTTCTCTCACTTTTTGAAATGGGTCCCACTTCCACATCATCAAATTTATAAATTCTTCAATATTTGTTTTACATCTCTGCAATATTATCTCACTTTTAAAAGTGGTCTTACCTTCATATTATATTATAAATATAATAACCAAATAATAATATAATAACTAATAAGAAATTAAAAAATAAAAATAAAAAAATACACAAAGGCTGCCGCAGCTGCCATGAGGCGGCCTTTGTCAGTCTTAGCAAGCTTTCTAAATAAGAAAGCTTGCAAGACACTTGGCCAAAAAAAATAAACAAAAACAAAAATATAATGCCACATCAATAGCCACCTCACCTAGCAAGTGGAAGACTTGCTAGGATGAGGACAGCCTAAAGGTTATTTATTGATCTCTCAATTTAAAACGATTAGTTATAAATAGCTTATACTTATGACAAAATGTGGAATCGTCCATCCTAGACGTCTCTACACTTTGTAGAGGGATTAATCATGGCGACTCAATTGACCAATAGATACTAGACTTTTGCTCACTGCGTACAAAGAGCTCCTCTCATTTTGAGAGGTTGCTCCCACAATATCGCTGGTGAGGCTTAATCCTTGATCTCTTGTGATAAATTTCACCCATGCGACCAGTGGAGCTGTCCATGTTGTCTTATTGTAGTTCTTTTGTTGTCCAAAGTTATAAAGTGAACTTCACTCAAAGCATGCATTTAGTAGCAGCTACGGAATTTATCATAAATTAAAGAATCTATCCTAAATGACCAATCTTCATCGGATTATTATGACGGGAGATTAGTAAAATAGACACTCAATGTGTGAATTATGTGTTAATTCATTTACATATATAGTTACATTTAATACATACAACATTAACTTAGACAATATGAACAAACTTTTGAGCCAAAAGCTGTTCATGCATTAACAAAGGGAATATTTGGTGTATGCTCTAACATATGATCATTATGACATTTTCTATTTATCAGTCACTCCAATTAATTATCTTGCCACAGGTTAACTAATCAAATTGAATTGTATATAACAGTTTTGTTCATATAGTATATATTATACTACAATGAGTAAAAGTTAACCTCATTTATCCAATATAAAGTTAGATTATTTAATATTGGGTAAAACTATGACTTTTTACAAAATAAATAACTTAGAATAATATATAAAATAAATGGTCCCGAGAGGTGGTTGAGTGAGTTTAGCATAATTCTCATACTAGAAAGTCACAAATTTTTTATTCTTTCCAAAATCCTATCGATCAAGCACATCGCACATGATCTTCGTAAAACAATTTCTCTCTTTTGTATAGTTTACGGGCTATTATACATGAATGATGTTTACTCAATACATTATCGGATAGTGACTGTACCATTTTTCTCGTTACTTAAAAAATTAAATAAATAAATGGGACTAACCGATCTAAGAGAGTATTTAATGTAGTGGCTTTATAAAAGAGAGTGATTGAAGCTTTTTCTATTGCGACTTTACAGAAACAAAAACTCATCCTTTCACGTTCATTGATAATCTTTTTGTGCTTTTACTTTACCAGCTGATCAACTTTGAAGAGGATGGAATCTCTGCCTAATCGCACATGTACACACCCCATACGTCTCAACTAACACAGTCTTTTCCTTAATACCTAAGTATATGTATGTATGCTGCTATACTTGCCTATATAATTGTTATTTGGGCTCTAACTCACTCTATTAGAGACTTTAGAGCATAATTTGCCGTATATATGTAGTATATTTTTTAAAAAATGTACGGGCTAACGGGCTAGACTGGACCGATTTGGTCTATGAGTCAAAAATCAAAGCTCGACCCTATCTGTAGTATGAAATGAACAAACTCTAATCATCCATTGTACTAAACGGACTAGATCGGGCTGACCTAAACAAATCGGGTCTGGACTAGATTTCGAGCTAACCCATATGTTTGACACCTTTAGGTCAGAGTAACAATTGAAAATTTATATGATAATGTGTATTTAAAATTTCAAACGTGTCTAATATGAACTTAAATAATATTTTAGTGTCATGAAGTAAAATTATTATGATATTGTATGTGTTTTTAATTTTGAGAATACCACATACTGACAAGTCTATCTTTGATGAAGGAAAGTCTTTTACACTTTTTTTTGGGTAACTATTACCTAGTTGAAATTGTCAAACTCTTAAGCGGGATCTTAAATATTGAATAAAGTAAAGTTAAGAACAATGAAACTAAATCAAGAATTTCTCTTATCGAAAAAAAGTTATTGACTAAGTATAAGTATAAAACTAGATTTCGATAATGTAATACAAAAATATGTTAAAAATTAAAATTCCTAAATTTCCGTTGTAAAAAGTCTTAAGTTAGGATGCCATACTTTATATCACTTTAAATTAAAGTATGAAGTATACCATAGAACATAAGTTCAAGGCAACAAAGGCTATTTATCATAATAGAAGTCTAAGCGTGACCTATTTGTTGACAATCTGACATCATCTAACATTAAGAGTTGTAGAACAACAAGTCTTGCTTAGGGTAATAAAACTTTGAAGATAACTTATTCACTTACGTTATTGTACAACATAAATTGAGTAGTAGCACAGCTTGCGTGAAATAGTAAAGTCTTACACAAGAAGACTTTTTGTGGATAATAAACCTTAGAAGCAGTAGTAGAAGTTTACAAACATGAAGACTTCATAGGAATCACAGCAGTATAATTTTATTTTATTTTTTTTCAATAGCAATAAGACTTTACCCACAATAGAAGTTTTCATGCAACAAAATTTGGTCAATAGTAGAAGTTTAGAAGAGTAGAGGTTTTTACTAGCTGCATGACTTTTTAGCAACAAAAGATTGATATATGAAGTAGGGGAGAATGATAAGCAACATAAGTTCATTTTTAGAACAATAATTAAGACATTCTATGCTCAAGCAGCATATGGGATATCCTTAATGCTAAAAAGAGATGTTTACACACTATCCAAGAAAGATATTTATCTAAACAAGTAAAGTAACATTGGGAAGAGTAAAAAAGATTTTATAGACAAGTTGCATACAATAGTTAGACAAATTACATTATCGTCGAACCATTATAAAGACTTAATTTACTTTTCAGTTAAAATATAATTAATATTTGTTTATACACTTATAAAAAGTATTACTCTCTTACCCAATACTTATTCTAACATATTAATGATAATATTTCCTTTTAATCCTCCACAACACGTCCGCACTTCACTGGCAGAAATAAAGAATTAAGAATATTTCATATTTAGTACAGTGAAGTGTGAAAATTCAAGTCAATTAAGAATCAAATTCTTGTCAAACACCATGTAGTTTTATACCATCGAGTCGAATTTTAATTAGTCTCGCAATATTATAAAAACATCAGATCTTATTCAAGAAAAACAAGAAACTATAAAATATGTACCACAGTACACACTCAGGGTCAAGATGCAGCAAGACCAAAAAAAAGCATTGATGATTCACTATTTGATGCCTAAAAGCTAAAAGCACAATGCATAAGAAACCTCACATTTGATGTTCCTTAAACCTCATTCAGTAGCCAGTAGGTGCCTCCATGCCTTTGCTTCCAACTTCTTCTGACTTTCACTAAATCTCACCTTCTCCATCTGTACAGTCCCTTTACTGCCACCTTCTTGGCTCCTTGCCATAACTTTGCTATGTTATGTCAACAAGACAACAATCTACTAAGTTGCAACAACTCTGCAAAATCTATACTTTTTCTTTATCTCTCCATGCATATAATGGCACAAGTGCAAAATAAAATAAAATAAAATAATGGGACAAGTCCATTCAAAAGGAAAATGGAAATGTTGCATATCAATTCACTGAGTACTTATGATTGTTTTCGCTGCATCTTTGAAGAATCTGCAAAATGTTTTTCATGGACGGCCTGTCTTTGAAGAATCTGCAAAATGTTTTTCATGGACGGCCTGCTTGTAGGGGAACTCAAAGTACATGCAAGGCCTAATTTGAAAACAGTGGTCATTGCCTCTAGATGGCATGGGTCCTTGATCTCTTCATCGAGGGCGTCTACAATCGAGTTTCCTTCTCTTTGGTGTTTGTGTGCCCATTGTGCCAGGTTCATCTCCAAATTTGCACTCACAGCTTCTCTCCCGGTTGTCAATTCCAAGAGCACTACACCAAAGCTGTAGACGTCGCTCTTCGTATTCACTCTTCTTGTGTTGCCATATTCTACAAGCCCATATGTGATTATGAGAGTATAAAAAATAATGGGAATTGAACTGATGGAGATACAAAGAACTTACCGGGAGCAATGTAACCAAAAGTTCCCACAACAGCGGAAGCTGTTTCTGGATCTCCTTGACTCACTAGCATCTTTGCCAGTCCAAAGTCTGCAATCTTGACATTGAAGTCGGAGTCCATTAGTATGTTACTGGACTTGATATCTCGATGAACAATGGGCGGATTGGAACTGTGATGCATATAATAGAGGCCTTGTGCAGCTCCAATGGCAATTTTTAGCCTTCTCTCCCACTGCAAGACTTGAGTAGTTAAGCATTTCTTCTTTCCATGCAACCATTTATGAACACATTGTTTGTCCATGTACTCATACACAAGAACCTTAGTAGTCTTTCCTCTTATGCAGCATAGCAGCTTCACTATGTTGTTGTGCTTGATTCTCCCAAGGATCTTAACCTCTGCTAGGAACTGTTTCTCCATTAATCCCTGCCCTTGCTTTTGTTCATGCCTTATACTTTTAACAGCAACTCTCAGGCCTTTCCTAGTAATCACTCTATATACTTTTCCTGACCCTCCATTTCCAATCAAATTTTCATCTGTCAAACCACCCAAAATTTCCCATTTATTGAATTCCAACCTTTGAAATGGAATCACACTCCATTCTTCTCCATCATTTTTCTTTCTCCTTTTCCCTGCATGTCTGAACACAAGTAACAGGATTACTATCCCAATAAGTACCCCTGCAATTGCACCACAACTTATAATGATGTAATTCTTTTTCTTCGATTTACTAGGCATGGAACTGCAATCCATGTTTTGTCGAATTGTATAATCAGAACACCGATCTGAAGAGCATGGTTGCAATCCCTCAGTTAATACATCTGAACATTTATTAACTGGATCAAAGCAGCTGGTAAATCTTTCGTTCACTAGTTTATTAGGGATTTTCCCAGAAAGGTTGTTCATACAAATACTAAGCTTCAGTGTAGCCCTCATCAGATGGCTAACACTTTCCCATATGTCTCCAGATAACTGGTTATGAGATACATCCATAGAACTCAATTGCAGTAATTCTCCAAAACCTCTTGGAATCGCTCCACTAAGATGATTATGAGAAAGATCTAAGTCATTCAGATTAAATAAATCCAGTTTTCCAGGTATTTCACCAGTCAAACTATTAAAAGCAAGTGAAAGATGAATCAGTTGATGCAATCCTAGCAATCTGGCAGGTATTGAGCCACTAAAAGAATTCATGGACAGATCTAAGGAGAGCAGATTGTATAAATTTCCTATATCATCAGGTATGGATCCATTCAATTGGTTACTTGAAAGATCAAGATATTCCAAGCTGTTAGGCACCAAGGATGTTGGCATCTCGGACAGCTTGTTTTGGCGAAGACTCAACCTACGCAGCCTTTTCATGGAAAACAACTCACCTGGTATTTTTCCTGTCAAAGAATTCGTGTTCAGACTCAATGTTTCAAGGTTTAAGCAGCTGGAAAAACTAGCTGGTATAGTTCCACTGAAACTATTGGTACTTAAATTGATTGAAGTAAGGTTTTTGAGCTGGCATATAATGGTTGAGGGGAATGATCCTTGAATGTTCATTCCGGGGAGTGATATCTCTGTGACGCTTCCTCTGATGCATGAAATATAAGGCCACTCGCACGGCCAGGAAGTGGAGTTCCATTCGTCAAATGGATTTCCCCAGTGTTGGTTTAGGCTAAGTAAAATAGCCCTTTCAGTGGTTGAAGATTCTGAATTTGCTTGGGAGAAAAGGAGGATGAGGAATAAGAAGGCATGATGAAGAGGCTGCAGCATTTTCAAACAGTTAATTAAGCTAATAAGAGTGAAAACCAAAATGCATTTGAATATATGATATAGCTAGATGATCCATATATATAAAGATGTTGCTTCTTGGTTTGAGCCAGTCAGGTATGGGCAACCTAGACTGGTTTACCCCTGTAATCCTTTGCCGACTAGGATCACAAGGCGGGGCTTATCCAGTGCTTCTAAAAATCTGTTAATGTAATATTATGCTGAGGAGTGGATCCTTGGTCTTCCTGGTCTATTATATTGCTCATTGTTGACTTTGTTCACTAAAAGAGGCTGAATTGGTCTATTGCTGTGAAATACAAAGTTTGGTGGACTTGGACTTGTTCTTGGTCTTGGAGTCAATGATATCTAGATAAATATTTACCAATTCTGCCTGCTATTAGTTTATCTAGATATCATTGACTCCAAGACCAAATATTTTATAGTTTACTTCTTTAGAATTTAAAAATTGTGCTTAAGAAAATATTCAGAACTTCTAATCTAACAATTTACATTTCCTGATTAAGACCAACCATGCTACTAAATACTTATTAATAATTATATATTTTATATAAATCACTTACAAGCATTACAACAACTAGCCTTTAAATGAGAAAAATGTATCATTGATAGAAGAAAGAAGACAGCTAAATTTTTGCCAAGCAGAATGAGTCCCCATCTAGGAGATGCACCTAATTCTTATTCCCCAAGTCTGGATATTAAAGAAAGGAAAGAGGAGTTGCATGATTATGGATGCTTACCGAAAGAGGGTTGAAACCTATTCTTGTTACAATGCTTTTGTTTGTCTTGTACATGCATCAGCTGTGTGATAACAAATGGCTATTCTCACTACATCTTTGAAGAATCTGCAAAATATCTTTCATGGATGGCCTACTTGAAGGTGAACTCAAAGTACACGCAAGGCCTAATTTGAAAACGGTGGTTGCTGCCTCCAAATAACGTGGATCATTAATCTCCTTGTCCAGGACATCTACAGCTGAATTTCCGTCTCTTTGGTGTTTGTGTGCCCATTGTGCTAGGTTCATGTCCTCATCCCTAGTAACCGCTTCTTTTCCAGTTGCCAATTCCAAGAGTACTACACCAAAGCTATAAATGTCGCTCTTCACGTTCACTTTTCTTGTGTTGCCATACTCTGCATTTTGATGCAATGTCATTCTGTGAGTATAAGACGCAATAGCAATTGAAGTTTTGAAGATATAAAAACATACCAGGGGCAATGTAACCAAAGGTTCCCACAACAGCAGATGCTGTTTCTGGATCTCGTTGACTTGCTAAAATCTTAGCCAGTCCAAAGTCTGCAATCTTGGCATTGAATTCAGAGTCCACAAGTATGTTACTGGACTTGATATCTCGATGAACAATGGGTGGATTGCAATCATGATGCATATAGCAAAGCCCCTGTGCAGCTCCAATGGCAATTTTTAGCCTTGTCTCCCACTGCAAGACTTGTGTAGTTAAGCCTTTCTTCTTTCCATGCAACCATTTATAAAGACATTGTTTGTCCATGTATTCATACACAAGAAGCCTTTTGTTCTTTCCTTTGATGCAGCATAACAGTTTCACTATGCTGTAGTGCCTAATCTCCCCAAGGATCTTAACCTCTGCTAGGAATTGTTTCTCCAACCCATGGTCTGGCTTTCGTTCATCCCATATACTTTTAACTGCAACACTTTGGCCTTGCCTTGTGATCACTCTATATACTTTTGCTGACCCTCCTTTTCCAATCAAATTTTCATCTGTCAGACCGGCCAAGATTTCCCATTTACTGAATTCCAACCTTTGAAATGAAATCATACTCCATTCTTCTTCATCATTGTCCTCTCTCCCTTCCACTCCACGTCTGAACACAAGTAACAGAATTACTAACCCAATAAGTACTCCTGCAATTACAGCACAAGGTATAATGATGTAATGCTTTTTCTTTGATCTACTAGGCTTAGAACTTGAACTTGAACTTGATTCTCGGCCATAATGAGGATGATAGCAATCAGAAAGGCCAGAATTATTCGCAAACAGTTCTCCAATAAATGTTGCTAATTGACCTGAACAAGGTATCATTCCAGAAAGTTGGTTGTTAGACAGATCAATACCCGAAAGAAATGAGAGGTTGTTCAAAGTTTCTGGAATTGAGCCATTGAGTTGGTTGTGTGACAGATCAATAACCCCAACATACTCCAAGCCTCCAAGTTCTTGAGGTATTGGACCAGAGAGATCATTATGCCCTAAATTCAGAACACTGAGATTGTGCATGGAACCTAATTCCTTCGGAATACTGCCTCCCAACTTATTGTAAGAAAGGTCAAGAAAAATCATGGATCCGTATTGGTCAAATATTTGTTTTGAAACTCTAGTAAAATTGCAGGGGTTCCTGGCTAAAATCCTGTCCAGGCGATCCTGTGTAATCCCACTAAATTCGAGTAAATTTCCTGTACCGTGGCACTGCTCACTTCCACCATTTCGAAAATACCCAAATTGCTTCCCGGTATGTAATTCAGTTGCAATCTTGCCAGATTGTTTGAACAGAGCAGGTGGAATAGACCCATTCAAGAAATTGGTGTTCAGATTCAACCATGACAAGCTGCTGCAATTCCCCAACTCAGCAGGTATGTTCCCAGAGATGGAGTTGTTTCCCAACTTCAGAATGCCTAGATTAGACAAGCGCCCTAATGAAGCTGGTATAGCACCACTCAACAAATTATCCGACAAAGAAATCCATTTCAAATTAGTACAGTTGCTCAGACTTTCAGGGATTGACCCTGACAATTCATTGAAATCAAGAATCAGATTTTCCAAAGACTGCAAGTACATTAGCTCCCTTGGGATTTCCCCTTCAAGCTGATTCAACCAAATGATCAAATCCTTGAGCTTCAACAAGGACCCGAGGCTTGATGGTATCTTCCCTTTAAGGTAATTCAAGCTAAGATCAAGAGATTCCAATTGGGTACAGTTACTTAGACTCTCAGGTATTGGACCAGTGAACATGTTGTTCTGAAGGTACAACACCTTCAACCTATTCTTAGGGTCTTTACAAATCCCAGAGGGTATCAAACCAGAGATGTTATTAGAACTCAAATCTAAGGTCTCTAAGTTTACCAAGCTAGAAAATAACTTAGATAAGCCACCAACAAAATTATTGAATGATAAAACCAATGTCTTCAAGCTAGTCAAATTTAGTAGGGTTTCAACAGGCAACTCACCAGAGAGTTTATTGTTGGACAGATTGAGGAAACTGAGGTTGGAGCATGAAGAAAGGGAGGCATCAATATTACCACTGAAGTTGTTGGATGATAAATCAAGATGTTGTAAACTAGAGCAGTCTTGAAATGGAGGGAAATTTTCAGAGAAATTATTGGCAGAAAGGTCCAAATATGACAAATTCCTAAAACTCAATACCCAAAATTTTCCTGATAATTTATTACCCTTAAGAGACAACAACTCAAGATCAGGAAAATCACTGGGGGACACCATACCAAATATGTTCTGCCCTGAAATTTTGTTGTAAGAAAGATCAAGACTTTGAAGTCTAATGGTTGCTCCACCCGCAGAAACCTCCCTCCCAGGAGGGTCCATGGAGTTGCTGGAAAGGTTGAGGGCCTTGAGATTATAGCACCGAAGACCAAGGCTATAGATATCAGAAACAGGCCCTGAGATAGAGTTTTCAGCTAGATCTATGTAGCTAAGAGAAGCAGAGCATTGGGATTTTAAGGCAAATGTGAGAGAGCCACTGAGATTGGTGTTCTTCAACACAAGATTCTCCAAGTTTTCAAGACTGAGCAAGTAAGTAGAAACCAAGCCAAAATCTATGCTGAGCATAGTGTCTGTGAGATTTATAGAAGAGACCCTTGATCCTTTGCATGTAATGCCAGTGAAGCTACAGGGATTTTTGGAGGATACCCAGTTTTGAAGTGGGCTTTGGTTAAAAATGGTAGCTTTGAAGGATAATAGCAACTGCGAGTCCCTGTGAAGCCCATTGTGATTGGGAGGAGCTGGTGAAGATGGCGGAAGAAAGAAGATGAGCAACACAAATGGAAGGAGAAAAACACAGATTGACTGGCTGCAGATAGAAACAGAGAAAGAAAACATTATAGTCTTCTTTGCCTTCATCTTTGGTTTAATGTGTGGGTTTTCTCATTCTTTTGGTGATCCTTGAAAGTTGAAACAATTATGCATATTGAACTCATCCCGCAGCCTCGCCATTTCTTGAGCAATTTGTAATTACAAGTCAAATTCCAAGAAAAGTGGGCAGTGCTGCACAAACCACATACTTTGACTAGTAATTTATGACTTCAAAATTTCAGTGGATTTTTTTTTTTTTTAAATAATTGGTGGAGGAATAGTGGAGTATAAACCGTTGTACTATGTCAAAAATTTATGTGGGACTCTCTCACGATGAGTCGAGTCATGTCGGGTCAGATTAATTTGAAAATATAATATTTATAAATTATACGCACAAATAACATACTTGCTCAAATGTAATACTAATCAGGAATAAAAATTTGGTTACTTCGAGTCGGATCAATGTGAAAAATGTAATATTTATACGCACAAATGTCATACTTGCTCAAATGTAATACTAATTAAGAATAAAATTCTTGTTACTTATAATGATAAATGTAATACTTTTAAGAGAAAATGTACTTTTTCATTTCAATTTAAAAGTATTATATTTTTCATTAAAATGTTATATTTTTGTTCAAAAGTAAGGGGAACATTACTAATTATGAAAAATGCACTCCGTAATATTTTTGATGAAAAATATAATACTTTTACATAAAAATGCAAAATTATTACGAAGTACTATATATTTTTCTTCAAAAGTATTACAATTTTTTCTTATAAGTGACACAAATTTTATTCATAATTAGTATTACATTTGAGCATATAAGTATGACATTTGCGCATTTAAGTATGGCATTTGCATGTTGATTCAACCCAACCCAGCCCATCTCACGAATAAGGATCCGTGAGACGGTCTCACACAAGTGTGACCCTTGTATTATTTCTTTGAATTCTATTATATGTATTCCCTATTTCTACTCCTTCATTTGTATTACATAATGTAATAATTGATGATTAGTTGTCTTCATCTTGTGAGTTTTAATGAAAAATGTCAACATCAAAATTTTGTGAGATGGAGTAAAAGTTGTGAGTAGGTGTTCAACCTCACCATTATACAAGATTTTAGAAGCAGTTGGTCCGCAATTTACTTATTTTCAGGACCAACTTACTTATTTTCAAATTCAACTTCAAAGTTATTTATTAACATTATCAATTTGAGTCAATTATCTATAGGCAATATAAAATGCTGAGTAGAATTACAATATAAACTTTACACGGAGCACAAATTTAGGAAACAATTATGAATTTTCTCGTAAATTAAAATTTCAGAAAAATTTACCATTATAACTTTTTAAAGTGAATATAGAGTTTATAACTTATTGGTTTCTTATATAAACTCTACCAAACAAAATATTTATGTTTGACAATTTAAGTCCGGCTTTGAACAAATGGTTGATCTCACTTTTTTTTTTTTGTTTCGCAACATTAATACTTATATATGATATACTTTGCTATGAAAACAATTACTTTCAACAACGTCAAATCTGTGGGCAAATATGCAAAAATTCAACGCCCTTTGTGCCTTGAACTTGATACACCCAACGTCAAATCTGTGGGCAACTTGCAAAAATTAAATCTTAATTTGTCCTAAAATACAGGGAAAAAAAAAAAAAAACAAGAAAAAGCCCTACTTTTCCAAATTCTGCCGCGAAGTGGATGCTCAAATCATTTCTTTTACTACTCCCTCCACTAATACAAATTGCTGCCAACTCTGAGTAATACCAATTCAGGACAATCGCATCCAATACACTTTTCAAGGATTTCTGGCCAATTAGCAGCCGGTGACTCTGAGTTACTAAAATTGATGGTGACGGAGGAGGTGGTACAGTCGCCGGAATCGGTGCCGGAGTTGTCACAGCAGCAACGTGTAGAAGACGCTTGAGATGGGGGCGTGATCGTACGAGCTTGAAGACGCAAACTAAGCGAGGCCTGTGAAAAGGTAAACATACTTCATTAATTCCTGCACTGGTTAAGTTGCCTGTTTCCTGTGAAAATTATTAATTTTGGAACTCCAATTTAATTACTATGCGCACCAGAAAGTTTATTTTTCTCTTAACATCTAAGAAAATCAATGAAACAAAGTGGAGTTGCATTATGAATTATGAATTTATGATGGATCCTGCATAATTGCACCGAGTACAATAGTCACTTTAAACAAACCATTGCCAATATTTCGTAATGGGACAAATCCATTCAAAAGTAAAGTGGAAATATTATATTGTCTATTGGCTCTCTGAGGAAATATGATTGTTTCCGCTGCATTTTTGAAGAATATGTGAAATATCTTTCATGGATGGCCTCCTTGATGGGGAACTCAAAGTACAGGCAAGACCTAATTTGAAAACAGTGATCATTGCCTCCAAATAACGCGGGTCCTTGATCTCCTCATCCAGGACATCTGCAGCTGAGTTTCCTTCTCTTTGATGTTTGTGTGCCCATTGCGCTAGGTTCATATCTTCATTTCCAGCCACAGCTTCTCTTCCAGTTGTCAATTCCAAGAGTACTACGCCGAAGCTGTAGATGTCGCTCTTCGCATCCACTTTTCTTGTACTGCCATATTCTGCATTCCCATGATATATGTGATTCTACAACTATAAAAAACAGTGGGAATTGAAGTGATGAAGATATAAAAAAAAAATGTACCCGGGGCAATGTAACCAAAGGTTCCCACAACAGCAGATGCTGTTTCTGGATCTCCTTCACTCGCCACCATCTTTGCCAGTCCAAAGTCTGCAATCTTGGCATTGAAGTCAGAGTCGACGAGTATGTTACTGGACTTGATATCTCTATGAACAATGGGTGGATTGCAACTGTGATGCATATAGCAAGGCCCTTGTGAAGCTCCAATGGCAATTTTTAGCCTCCTCTCGCACTGCAAGACTTGAGTAGTTATGCCACTTTTCTTTCCATGCAACCATTTGTAAACACATTGTTTGTCCATGTATTCATACACAAGAAGCTTTGTAGTCTTTCCTCTAATGCAGCATAACAATTTCACTATGTTGTTGTGCCAAATTCCCCCAAGAATCTTAACCTCTGCTAGGAACTGTTTCTCCATTAATCCCTGTCTTTGCTTTTGTCCATGCCATATACTTTTAACAGCAACTCTCTGGCATTTCTTGGTGATCACTCCATATACTTTTCCTGACCCTCCATTCCCAATCAAATTTTCATCAATCAAACCACCCAAAATTTCCCATTTATTAAATTCCAACCTTTGAAACGGAACCATAATCCATTCTTCTCCACTGTATTCCCTTCTCCTTTCCCCTGAGTGTCTAAACACAAGTAACAGAATTACTAACCCAATAAGTACCCCTGCAATTGCACCGCAAGTAGTTATAATGATGTAATTGCTCTTTTTCTTTGATTTACTACTAGGTTTGGAACTGCAGTCTATGTAATCAGAACACAAGTTGGTAGAGCATGCTGGCAATCCATTTTCGATTACATCTGAACATAAATTGGCTTCATCAAAGCAGCTATCAGAAAATCTTTCCTTGGCTTGCGTATAAGGGAATCTCCCAGAAAAGTTGTTCCAACAAATATCAAGGATCATTTTAGCAGTAAGACCATTAGCAGTTTCCCAGATGTCTCCTGATAAGTGGTTATGAGATACATTCATGTAGTCCAATAGTAGCAATTCTCGAAAACCTCTTGGAATAGTTCCACTTAGATGATTATGAGAGAGATCAACGGCTTTCAAATTAAATAATTCCAGTTTTTCAGGTATTTCACCGGTCAATTTGTTAAAAGAAAGTGAAAGATGAGAGAGTTGATGCAATTGCGACGATCTATCAGGTATTGAACCAGTAAAAGAATTCCTGGACAAATCTAAGTGGAAAAGGTTGGATAAATTTCCTATAACTTCTAGTATTGATCCAGTAAAAGAATTCCAAGACAAATCTAAATATCCAAGGTTGTAAAGATTTGCTATATCATCTGGTATTGATCCAGTAAAAGAATTCAAAGACAAATCTAAATATCTAAGGTTGTAAAGATTTGTTACATCATCTGGTATTGATCCATTCAAATGGTTACTTGAAAGATCAAGATACTCCAAACTGTAAGCCGCTATGGGTGTCGGTATCTCACCAGACAACATGTTCTCTCCAATACGTAAGGTAAGAAGGGTCTTCATGTAAAATAACTCACCTGGTATTTTTCCTGTGAAATTATTTGCAGATAGATCCAACTCTTCAAGCATTGAGCAACTGGAGAGGCCAACTGGTATAGTTCCCCATAGATAATTAGTGCTGAGATAGATTGAAGAAAGGCTGTTAAGTTGGCATATAATTTTTGAGGGGAATGACCCTTTGAGGCCCTTGTCGTAGAGATATATCCTAGTGACACTTCCATTGAAGTTGCATGAAATATAAGGCCAGTCACATGGGGAGGAAGTGGAGTTCCACTGCTCAAGTGAAGATGGATTTCCCCAGTATTGTTGTTTTAGGCAAAGTAAAATTCCCCTTTCATCATCACCCTGAGTGGTTAAAGATTGTGAATAATTTAGGGAGGAGAAAAGGAGGATGATGAAGAACATCAAGGCATAATGATGAGGATGCAGCATTTTCAAACAAGTATGTGCTTCTAAGCTCTTAATAATGTAATATAATGGTGATGAGAATTAGGATCCTTAGCTTAGCTTGGTCTTCTTCCTATTCTATTATATTGCTTGCTGCTCATCACTCACTTCCTTTACTGAAAGAGGCTGACTTGGTCTATTATATTGTTGCTTAATCTGAACTAAATTTTGGATTATCCTAAAGATAATATTATTTAGCAACTCCATCTGCCCTGTCCATATCTACACCAAAATTCACTTTGGACGGATACTTTTAATTTAGGTGTCAAATATTTAGACCTGGCCTGGAACGATTCAAACTGAGTTGAATTAAACATACATGAAAATCAGAGTATATTCTTTTTATGTTCTTTTATATTCAAAGGAGCCGGCCGTCCAAAGTAAAAACAATATTATGGAGGAAATTGCCAACTTAAGTTACTGAGTATATTACATGGGACATACTAGCTGAGATGGTTGGATTTAGTACGGTTTCAACACGTAACTCACCAGAGAGTTTATTGTTGGAAAGATTGAGGTTGGAGCGTGAAGAAAGGGAGGCAACAATATTACCACTGAAGTTGTTGGATGATAAATCAAGATGTTGTAAACTAGAGCAGTCTTGAAATGAAGGAAATTTTTCAGAAAAATTATTGGCAGAAAGGTCCAAATATAACAAATTCCTAAAACTCAATTCCCAAATTTTTCCTGATAATTTATTACCCTTCAGAGACAACAACTCAAGATCAGGAAAATAACTGGGGGACAGCATAACAAATGTGTTCTGCCCTGAAATATTGTTGTAAGAAAGATCAAGACTTCGAAGTCTAATGGTTGCTCCACCCTCAGCAACCTCCCTCCCAGGAGGGTCCATGGAGTTGCTGGAAAGGTTGAGGGCCTTGAGATTATAGCACCGACGACCTAGGCTATTGATATCATAAACAGGCTCTGAGATGGAGTTTTCAGCTAGATATATGTACCTCAAAGAAGCAGCGCATTGGGATTTTGAGGCAGAAGCGAGTGAGCCACTGAGATTTATTTTTTACTATCACCAGAAAGTTTATTTTTCTATTAACATCTAAGAAAATCAAGGAAACGAAGTGGAGTTGCATTATGAATTATGAATTATGATGGATCCTGCATAATTGCACTGTGAGTACAATAGTCACATTAAACAAACCACCATTGCCAACATTTCGTAATGGTAGAAGTCCATTCAAAAGTAAAGTGAAAATATTTATATTGTCTATCAGCTCTCTGGGGACATATGATTGTTTACGCTGCATCTTTGAAGAATCTGTGAAATATCTTTCATGGACGGTCTGCTTGATGGGGAGCTCAATGTACACGCAAGGCCTAATTTGAAAACAGTGATCATTGCCTCCAGATAGCGTGGCTCCTTGATCTCCTCATCCAGGACATCTGCAGCTGATTTTCCTTCTCTTTGGTGTTTGTGTGCCCATTGTGCCAGGTTCATATCCTCATTTCCAGTCACTGCTTCTCTTCCCGTTGTCAATTCCAAGAGTACTACGCCAAAGCTGTAGATGTCGCTCTTTGCATCCACTTTTCTTGTACTTCCATATTCTGCATTCTCATGATATATGTGATTTTGCAAGTATAAAAATCATTTGGAATTGAAATGATGAAGATATAAAAAAAATGTACCTGGGGCAATGTAACCAAAGGTTCCCACAACCGCAGATGCTGTTTCTGGATCTCCTCCACTCGCCATCATCCTTGCTAGTCCAAAGTCTGCAATCTTGGCATTGAAGTCAGAGTCGACGAGTATGTTACTAGACTTGATATCTCGATGAACAATGGGTGGATTGCAATTGTGATGCATATAGCAGAGGCCTTGTGCAGCTCCAATAGCAATTTTTAGCCTTGTCTCCCACTGCAAGACTTGAGTAGTTAAGCCTCTCTTCTTTCCATGCAACCATTTATGGAGGCATTGTTTGTCCATGTATTCGTACACAAGAAGCTTTGTTGTCTTTCCTCTGATGCAACATAACAATTTGACTATGTTGTTATGCCAAATTCCCCCAAGGATCTTAACCTCTGCTAGGAACTGTTTCTCCATTAATCCCTGCCCTTGCTTTGGTTCATGCCTTATACTTTTAACAGCAACTTTTTTGCCTTTCTTTGTTATCACTCTATATACTTTTCCTGACCCTCCATTTCCAACCAAATTTTGATCTGTCAAACCACCCAAAATATCCCATTTGTTGAATCCCAATCTTTGAAATGAAACCATACTCCATTCTTCTCCATCATTTTCCATTCTCCCTTTCCTTGTAAATCTGATCACGAGTAACTGAGTTACTAACCAAATAAGTACCCCTGCAATTACACCACAACCTATAATGATGTAATGCTTTTTCTGCTTTGATCCACTTGACTTAGAAATTGAACTTAAACTTGGACTTGGTTCTGGGGCATACTGAGGATGAGGGCAATAAGAAAGGCCAGAATTATTCGCAAACCATTCTCTTAAAAATGTTGCAAATTTACCTGAACAAGGTATCATTCCGGAAAGTTGGTTATTAGACAGATCAATAACCGAAAGAGATGTGAGATTGATCAAAGTTTGTGGAATTGAGCCATTGAGTCGGTTGTCTGATAGATCAAGATCTTCAACGTTCTGCAAGCCTCCAAGTTCTTGAGGTATTGGACCAGAGAGATCATTATGCCCTAAATTCAGAATAGAGAGATAATGCATGGAACCTAATTCCTTCGGAATACTGCCTCCCAACTTATTGTATGAAAGGTTGAGGAAAAACATGGATCCGTTGTGGTTAAATATTATTATTGAAACACTGTGGTACTGCTCAACTTTATCATGCCAAATATACCGAAATAGCTGCGAGGCATGTGGCAATGAAATCTTGGCAGATTGTTTGAACAGAGCAGGAGGAATAGACCCATTCAAGAAATTGGTGTTGAGATCCAACCATAACAAGCTGCTGCAATTCCCCAATTCACCAGGAATGCTCCCAGAGAGGGAGTTGTTTGCCAGCTCAAGAATGGTTAGATCAGACAAGCGCCCTAATGAAGTTGGTATAGCCCCACTCAACAAATTATCCGACAAAGAAATCCATTTCAAATTAGTACAGTTGCTCAGACTTTCAGGGATTGACCCTGACAACTGATTGAAATCAAGAATCAGACTTTCCAAAGACTGCAAGTACCTTAACTCCAATGGGATTTCCCCCTCAAGCTGATTAAACCAAATCATCAAATCCTTGAGCTTCAACAAGGACCCGAGGCTTGATGGTATCTTCCCTTTAAGGTAATTAAAGCTAAGATCAAGAGATTCCAATTGGGAACAGTTACTTAGACTGTCAGGTATTGGACCAGTAAACAGATTATTCTGAAGGTACAACACTTTCAAGCTATTCTTAGGGTGTTTACAAATCCCAGAGGGTATCAAACCAGAGATGTTATTATAACTCAAATCTAAGGTCTCTATGTTTACCAAGCTAGACAATGACTCAGACAAGCCATCCACAAAATTATTGAATGATAAAACCAATGTCTTCAAGCTAGTCAAATTTAGTAGGGTTTCAACAGGCAACTCACCAGAAAATGTATTGTTGGAGAGATCTAGAAGTTCCAAGGTTGAGCAATCACCAAGGGTCTCAGGGACCATACCTGAAAAGTTGTTGGAAGACAAGTCCAATTCCACAAGAGTTGTACATAAATCTCCAATATGCACTGGAAGCTCCCCCTGAAAATCATTTCCTCCTAGGTACAAATGCTGCAAACTCCCACTAGGCAGCTTTGCAACACCACCTTCAAACATATTGTTGGAGAGATTGAGGAAACTGAGGTTGTAGCATGAAGAAAGGGAGGCATCAATATTACCACTGAAGCTATTTGATGATAAATCAAGATGTTGTAAACTAGAGCAGTCTTGAAATGAAGGAAATATTTCAGAAAAATTGTTGTCAGAAAGGTCCAAATATGACAGAACTTTGAAACTCAATTCTGGAATATTTCCGCTGAGATTGGTGTTCTTCAACACAAGACTCTCCAAGTTTTCAAGATTGTGCAAGAAAGAAGAAACCAAGCCAAAATCTATGCTGAGCATAGTGTTTGTGAGATTTATAGAAGAGACCCTTGATCCTTTGCATGTAATGCCAGTGAAGCTACAGGGGTTTGTGGAGGATGATACCCAGTTTTGAAGTGTGCTTTGGTTAAAAATACTAGCTTTGAATGACAATAGCTGCTGCGAGTCCCTGAAATGCCCAGGGAGAGAAACTGGTGAACATGGAGGAGTAAAGAGGATGAGCAACACAAATGGAAGAAGAAACACAGAGATTGATTGCAGATAGAAATAGGGAAAGAAAACATTGTAGGAAAAACTAGTGCAATTAGGCTTCATCTTTGGTTTCTGCAAGTATTTTATATATGTGTTTCTCAAGTGAAATAGCTCTTTCAGTGGTTGAAGATTGTGAATTTGGCAAGGAGAAATGGAGGAAGAAGAATAGATAGAAGGCATGATGAAGAGGCTCAGCTACAGCATTATTTTCAAACAATTAATTAAGCTAAAAAGACTGAAAACCAAAATGCATGGATGATCCATATATATAAAGATGGTGATGAGCATTTTAGGCTGACTTAATTGGTCTATTGCTTAATGTGACCCAAAAATTAAGTTGGGTAGACTTGGACTTGGAGTCAATAGTAATATCTGAATTATCAACTCAGCTACCTTATTTCTAAACCAAATTTCAATTTTAATACTTCTAATTTGGGTGTACAATATGTGGACCAGAATAGAATCAATAGATAGAAATGAGTTAAGTACGTGCAAGCTGTTTATCAGTTGTTATACCATGGATCATGGTCTTAAATTGTGTACTTTTAGTATTGGAATTGCGAACTTCTAGAATATAAACTTTATTTATAAGTTTTGAGAATTTGTGAATACAATATAGGGTCATAATAAATTGTGAATATTTAGTATATAAATTGTGTATCTTTGAATTCGGGTCCACCTTGGACCATTGTAAAGGTGCGCACCAGTCCACAAAATAATTTGTTGTTGTTTATTTTAATTATCTAATTCTTTTATTTATCTTTCTCCCTCAATTTTTTGTTCTTTAATTAAGAGAATACATCTATCAATACTTGTTTTTTAAATTTTCTTTAGAACTTGAGTTTGGCTTGATTTCTTACACAGAGTGACATTTGTTTGGGTTTGTTGTGTGAAATATGTTTATGTTGAAATTCTATATAATTTTTGAAAGGACTTCATTTATATATGGAGAGACCAATCAAGAAAAAGAAATGATGATTTGATAATAGATGATTTAATTCACTCAAAGTTTTACATTTACATTTGGGCAAATTATTGCATAGACCATGGTCCACACAGCTGTGTGGACCAAAAATAAAAAATACATTATTTTTGTACTGAAGGTACATTATTTGATAGTATATGTCAAATAATGTAACTTCAGTACAAAAATAATATACTCTAAAATAATGTACCTTATGTACAAAAATAATGTATTTTTAGTATATTAAAAATGTACTTTTTATTTATGGTCCACACAGCTGTGTAGACCATGGTCAATGCAATAATGATTGTACATTTGTAATAGTTAATGTGATTTTATGGAACATGACCACCACCTACTCCCGGAGATGTCACAGCAGCAACATAGAAGAGGTTTGAGATGGGGGCATGATCATACGAGCTTGAAGATGCAAGCCAAGCCTGTGAAAAGGTAAACGTACTTCATTAATTCCTGCTGGTTAAGTTGCATGTTTCCTGTGAATATTATTAATTTTGGAACTCCAATATAATTACTAATGTGCACCAGAAAGTTTATCTTTCTCTTAACATCTAAGAAAATCAAATTGGCCATTAAGTACAAAAGTCACATTAAACATAGGATTTTGCAATAGGGTAAGTCCATTCTAAAGGAAAAAAGGGAAATGTTGTCTATCCACTCCTTGAAGACAAATGGTTGTTCTCACTGTTGATTTGAGTTCCAGTCGCCCCATTCGGAATAGCTCTTTCAAAGGCATTGTTACATCTCTGAAGAATCTGCAAAACATATTTCATGGATGGCCTGCTCGAAGGAGAACTCAAAGTACACGCGAGGCCTAATTTGAAAAGGGTAGTTGCTGCTTCCAGGTAATGTGGATCCTTGATCTCTTCATCCAGGGCATCTGCAACAGAGTTTCCTTTTCTTTGGTGTTTGTATGCCCATTGTGCCAGGTTGATGTCCTCATTTGGAGCCACGGCTTCTCTTCCAGTTGCCAATTCCAAGAGCACTACACCAAAGCTGTAGATGTCGCTCTTCACATTCACCTTTCATGTGCTGCAGTATTCTGCAATCCCATGCAATACATATGTAATACTGCGAGTACAAAACACAAGAAAATAGAACTGAACCGTTGAAGATATAAAGAACGTACCTGGGGCAATGTAACCAAAGGTTCCCACAATGGCGGAAGCTGTTTCTGGATTTGCTTCACTCGCTGGTACCTTTGCTAGTCCGAAGTCTGCAATCTTAGCATTGAATTCGGAGTCTAGAAGTATGTTACTGGATTTGATATCTCTATGAACAATAGGTGGACTGCAATCATGATGCATATATTTGAGCCCCTGTGCAGCTCCAATGGCAATGTTTAGCCTTCTCTCCCAGTGCAAGACTTGAGCAGAAGTTTCAACCACTGTTAAGCCTTTCTTCTTTCCATGCAACAATCTGTAAAGGCATTGTTTGTCCATATATTCATACACAAGAAGCTTTGTGTTGTTTCCAGTGATGCAGCATAAGAGCTTCACTATGTTGCAGTGCCTGATTCCCCCAAGGATTTGAACCTCTGCTAGGAACTGTTTCTCCAACCTGTGGCCTTGCCTTGGTTCATGCCGTATGCTTTTAACAGCAACCCTTTGGCCTTGTGTGGTGGTCACTCTATATACTTTCCCTGACCCTCCATTTCCAATCAAATTTTCATCTGTCAGACCACCCAAAATTTCCCCTTCACTGAATTCCAACCTTTGAAATGGAATCATAGTCTGTTCTTCTTCTCCATCGTTTTCCTCCCTCCTTTTCCCCCCGGGTCTGAACACCAGTATCAGAATTCCTAACCCAATGATGAGTAGCGCTGCTATCACGACACAAGTTATGATGATTTTCTTTGATTTACTTGGCTTTTTGGAACTGCAGTTTATGTGTAGTGGCACCTTATCAGACAACCATTGGGAAGGGCATGTCGGCAGTTCCTTCTTATCCATCAAGTCTGAACATAAATTTACCTTATCAAAGCATATATCATACTCAAATTTTCCCTTTACTAACTCATAAGGGATTCTCCCAGAAAAGTGGTTCAAACAAATCCTAAGGGTATCCAGTGTCGGTGCATCCCATATATGGCTGACAGTTTCGCATATGTCCCCAGAAAATTGGTTATTTGATACATCAATACTCATTAGATGCAGTAGGTCTCCAAAGCTTCTTGGAATAGTTCCGCTCAGATGATTATGATAAAGGTCTATGTGAGTCAGACTAAATAAATCCAGTTTTACAGGTATTTCACCACTCAAATTGTTAGAAGCCAGTGAAAGATAGTACAGATTATGCAACTGGAGCAATCTAGCAGGTATAGGGCCACTAAAAGAATTCTTGGACAGATCCAAGTGGCCAAGATTGTATAAACTCCCTATATTATCTGGTATTGAGCCAGTAAAAGAGTTCCGGGACAGATCTAAGTAGCCAAGATTGTATAAATTTCCTATATCTTCTCGTATTGATCCATTCAACTGGCTATTTGAAATAACAAGAGTCTCTAAGCTGTGACGCACCTTGGGTGTGGGTATCTCACCATAGAACTTGTTATGGCTGAGCATTAGACTACGTAGCTTTTTCAACGAAAACAACTGGCTTGGTATTTTACCAGTCAATTTGTTAAAAGAAAGTGAAAGATGAGACAGTTGCTGCAAGTGTAACAATGTTGCAGGAATTGGGCCACTTAAAGAATTCATGGACAAATCCAAATAGCCAAGATTGTATAAATTCCCTATATCATCTGGTATTGAGCCATTAAAAGAGTTCCTGGACAGATCTAAGTAGCTAAGCTTGTATAAATTCCCTATATCATCTGGTATTGAGCCACTAAAAGAGTTCATTGACAGATCTAAGTAGCCAAGATTGTATAAATTCCCTATATCATAAGGTATTGAGCCACTAAAAGAGTTCCAGGACAGATCTAAGTAGACAAGATTGTATAACTGTTGAAATATTAAATATATCTGCCTTGGGCAGTCTGCCTTGGGCAGTCCACATCTTTGACTTCTTGGGCAGACTTCTTGAGCAGTGCAGTGTAGTGTCTACCTAGAGCAGTGTAGTTTTATTATGTCTCTTGTGTGTATATATATTAGTGTGTATATCTGAAATAATAGAGTGTAGAGAGTAGAAACATCTTGTAATCTTTGTATAGATCAGAAATATAAATCAGAAACTTTTCTTTCAGTTCTGAACATCAGTTTTCTGCATTTTTTCTGGTCTGAAACATCAGTTTTCTACATGGTATCAGAGCTCAAGTTCTGAAACCTGAAAGTCTTGAAAAATCTCCATTTTCTGCTCTGAAAACCTCATTTTCTGCTCTGCAAGTCTCCATTTCTGCAGCAGAAAATCTCCATTTCTGCCCAGAATATTAGTCCTAAATCAATTTCAGTTCTGATATCCCAGAAAATCTCCATTTCTACCCAGAATATCAGTCCTAAATCCATTCCAGTTCTGATAATCATCCTTCACCAAATCTCTACAGCAGATTTTTTGTTTTGTCATCCCTCACCAAAAAAATCTGCAGCAGCTATGTCTAAACTTGATGAAATCCTTCCAGCAGATTCTTTACCTTTGGATTATTCATCCAATTCATCACATCCTTCTCACTCTGCTGTCACAAATCATCCCAACCTTCCTCAAGCCCTCAATGTGGCTACAACATCTGAAGCATCACCCAATGAAGTCGGTCCGTGCTCAAAAATTCAACTTGAGGCACTGCAGAAGATATTTGGGCAGCTATCTGCTGCAAAACAACCAATTCCACCTTCAGCCAAAGCACATGGTAGTATGATAAGTCATCAAGGTAACACCTCTCATGCATTTGCTGCAAATTCCAACAACACAAGTCCTTGGATTGTGGATTCTGGGGCATCAGACCATATGTCAGGTGATCTAAAGGTTTTCCATACATTCAAACCGTGTATTTATCCCACCACGGTCAGAATTGCTGATGGATCCCTCTCCAGTGTGATAGGAACAGGATCAGTCAGACTAACTAATGAACTTCTCCTTTCATCCGTTCTCTTTGTTCCTAAACTAAACTGCAACCTACTCTCCATCAGCAAACTCACTACGGACATGAATTGTGTGACTAAATTCTATCCTAATCATTGTGAATTTCAGGTTGTGGGCTCAGGGAAGGTGATTGGCAGTGCTGAAGTTTGTGGTGGTCTCTATATTCTCAAAAACACTCATGAAAATAAACAAGTTCCCAAGTCAGGTTATGCTTTCAATTCTGGTTTCAATTCTGTTTCTGTTTCTGTTTCCAATGAGAGTCTAGTCATGTTGTGGCATTTTCGTCTTGGACATCCAAATTTTATTTATCTTGAAAAATTGTTTCCTAGTTTATTTACCAGTAAAAAGCCCAACCTTTTTCATTGCGAAGTATGTCAACTCGCAAAACATACTCGAAGCATTTATCCAAGTAACCCTTACAAACCTTCTCAACCATTTTCATTAATTCATAGTGACATTTGGGGACCTTCAAGGGTGAAAAATGTTAATGGTTCTAGATGGTTTGTATCCTTTATTGATGACCACACTAGACTCACATGGACATTCCTCATGAAAGAAAAATCTGAAACTGCATCAATCTTTAAAGTTTTTCATTCCATGATTCAAAATCAGTTCAAACAAAAAGTTCAAGTCTTGAAAACTGATAATGGGAAAGAATATTTCAACTCAATTCTTGGTTCATACTTGTTAGATCAAGGAATTGTCCATATTAGTTCCTGTGTCGACACCCCTCAACAAAATGGGGTGGCTGAAAGAAAAAATAGGCACCTTCTTGAAGTATCTCGATCCATCATGTTTTCAAATCATGTGCCTAAACATTTTTGGGGGGAAGCTGTTCTTACTGCCACTTATCTCATAAACCGTATGCCTAGTCGTGTTTTAAAGTTCAAAACACCACGAACTCTGTTCCTACAAGCATTCCCTCATCACTCAGTTTTTTCTTCAGAATTGCCACTTAAAATCTTTGGTTGTACTGCGTTTGTCCATATCTATGATCACAAAAGAACAAAACTTGACCCCAAATCACACAAATGCATCTTCATTAGGTACTCTAGTACTCGAAAGGGGTACAAATGTTACTCCCCATCCACAAAAAGAGTTTATCATACTCTGGATGTCACCTTTTTTGAACACCAATCATTCTTTCCCAAATCTGGTATTTAGGGGGAGAATTCGAGGGAATACCAACTCTGGGAAACACTTCAGGACAACCAGGCTACCTCTTTTTTCCCTAATGTCCCATCATACCAGCATCAAACCACTCTAACACAACCAAATTTATCACCTCCATCATCTGGTTTTCCTTTGCCTTTTCAATCAGATGCGACTCCAGAAAACATGGTCTGTCAACCACCATCCTCTCTCTCTACAATCAACCCACCTTCACCTCTAATCAACCACCCATCCTCAGAAAACACGCTACCAAATTCACCTCCTCAAGCACCACTTGAAGAAAGAAACAAAGAACTTCGTGTTTATAGAAGGAGAAAATTTGAAAATATAGAGGCCAACATACAAAGCAAGGACTGTTCAAGCACACATCCGAGCTCACTTGACCTTGAAAATCATGAAGGTAAGGACCCTATGTCCAATGCGTTTGTACCTACTACCATTGATAATATTGATTTGCCTATTGCTCATCGAAAGGGTACTAGAACATGCACTAGTCATCCTATAGAAAGGTATGTTGCCTATGGGAAATTAACTCCTATGTATCGAGCTTTTGTCTCTTCTCTTGATCTTGTCCAGATTCCCACAAACATCTATGAGGCACTAAGAGATCCCAAATGGAAGGTTGCTATCGATGAGGAAATCAATGCTCTTGAGAAAAATGGCACATGGGTTCTTGTTGACTTACCTCAAGGAAAACATGCAGTTGGATGTAAGTGGATTTTCACTATCAAGTACAATCCAAATGGGAGCATCAATAGATTCAAGGCTCGGTTGGTTGCTAAGGGGTTCACTCAATCATATGGTGTTGACTATCAGGAGACCTTTGCGCCTGTTGCCAAACTCAATACAGTAAGAGTTTTGTTATCACTTGCTGTAAATTATGACTGGCCTTTATATCAATCGGATGTAAAAAATGCATTCTTAAATGGAGAATTGGAAGAAGAAGTCTATATGGAAATTCCACCAGGTTTTGAGAAGAACTCTAGCGGAGGATTGGTATGCAAACTAAAAAAGGCTCTCTATGGCTTGAAACAATCACCTCGGGCGTGGGTTGATAGGTTTGCAAAGTCAATTGTAAAAATTGGATACACCCAGTGCCAAGCTGATCATACCTCGTTTGTGAAATTCTCTTCAACAGGAAAATTAGCGATTCTTATTGTCTATGTGGATGACATAATCCTAACTGGAGATGATTCAAGTGAGATTTCAAATCTCAAGAGATTTCTTGCATCAGAATTTGAGATCAAAGACTTAGGACCCCTCAAATACTTTGTTGGAATGGAGGTAGCTAGATCTAAAGAAGGGATTGTTGTATCTCAAAGGAAGTATATCTTAGATCTTCTAAATGAGACTGGAATGCTTGGGAGTAAGCCAGCAGATACTCCAATGGATCCTAACTTAAAGACAAACCGGAGTGGGGAACCAACTCCAGTGGAGAGGGGGAGTTACCAAAGATTAGTGGGAAAACTAATTTATCTCTCCCATACTAGGCCAGATATTGCTTTCCCTGTTAGTATTGTAAGTCAACATATGCACAACCCCAATGAGGAGCATTTGGAAGCAGTTTATCGTATTCTGAGGTACCTCAAAATGACACCAGGTCTTGGGTTACACTTCAGAAAACATGACAATCGAGACCTAGAAGTCTACACGGATTCTAGTTGGGCTGGAGAGTTGACTGATAGGCGATCAGTTAGTGGTTACTGTACCTATGTATGGGGAAATCTGGTCACTTGGCGTAGCAAAAAACAGTCAGTGGTCTCTCGGAGCAGTGCTGAATCAGAATATCGTGCACTGGCATTAGGTATATGTGAAGGGATGTGGATTAAAAGGTTGTTGAATGAATTGAAAATTGAGGTTCCTAGATCCTTAAAAATGCACAGTGATAGTCAAGCTGCCATCAGCATTGCTAAGAACCCAGTTCATCACGATAGAACAAAGCATGTTGAAATAGACAGGCATTTCATTTATGAGAAGATGAATTCAAGAACCATTGAACTCAACTACATTCATACAAAGAAACAAATTGCTGACATATTCACAAAGGCTCTACCTAGGACAAGATTTGAAGAATTCAATTCCAAGCTGGGTTTGTATAATATATACAACTCAGCTTGAGGAGGAGTGTTGAAATATTAAATATATCTGCCTTGGGCAGTCTGCCTTGGGCAGTCCACATCTTTGACTTCTTGGGCAGACTTCTTGAGCAGTGCAGTGTAGTGTCTACCTAGAGCAGTGTAGTTTTATTATGTCTCTTGTGTGTATATATATTAGTGTGTATATCTGAAATAATAGAGTGTAGAGAGTAGAAACATCTTGTAATCTTTGTATAGATCAGAAATATAAATCAGAAACTTTTCTTTCAGTTCTGAACATCAGTTTTCTGCATTTTTTCTGGTCTGAAACATCAGTTTTCTACAATAACTTTCCTATATCTTCTGGTATTGATCCATTCAATTGGTTATCCGAATGATCAAGATACTCCAAACTATAAGCCACCATGGGTGTCGATATCTCACTGGAAAACATGTTGTGTTGAAGATTTAAACTGCACAGCATTTTCAAAGAAAACAACTCACCTGCTATTTTTCCTGTCAAATCATTTGTGGATAGATCCAAGGTTTCAAGCTTTGAGCAGGTGGAGAGGTTAGCTGGTATAGTTCCCCAGAGATAATTGGAACTGAAATTGATTGAAACAAGGTTGTTGAGCTGGCATATAATAGTTGAGGCAGGGAATGATCCTATGATGTTCATTCCGGCGAGAGATATCCGTGTGACACTTGCATTGAAGTTGCATGAAATTCCAGGCCAGTCACATGGGGAGGAAGTGGAGTTCCACTGCTCAAGTGAAGATGGATTTCCCCAGTGCTGTTGTTTTAGGCTAAGTAAAATAGCCCTTTCATCATCAGCATGAGTGGTTAAAGATTGTGAATAATTTAGGGAGGAGAAAAGTAGGATGATGAAGAACATCAAGGCATGATGATGAGGATGCAGCATTTCAAAAACAATTATAAGCTAATAAAGACCAGATGTGCTTCTAAGCTCTTAATGTAATATATATAATGGTGATGAGAATTAGGATCCTTAGCTTTGCTTGGTCTTCCTATTCTATTATATTGCTTGCTGCTCATCACTCACTTCCTTTACTGAAAGAGGCTGACTTGGTCTATAATATTGTTGTTTAATGTGAACCAGAAATTAAGTCAGGTGGACTTGGACTTGGAGTTAATCATATCTGAACTAAAATTCGGATTATCCTAGATATAATAATATTTAGCAACTCCATCTGCCCAGTCCATATCTACACCAAAATTCACTTTGGATACTTTTAATTTAGGTGTCAAATATTTAGACCTAGAACAATTCAAACTGAGTTGAATTGAACATACATGAAAATCTGACTTTTCTCTTTTTATGTTCTTGTATATTCAAAGGAGCCGGCCGTCCAAAGTTAAAAACAATATTGTGGAGGAAATTACCGACTTAAGTTATGGAGTATATTACATGGGACATCCTAGTTGAGATAGTTGGATTGTTGACTTGCTAACTTCAAAGTTTCAAATTTCACTCTCAATAAAAACAGTCTATTTTAATTCTCAGTTTAAGCCAAATTTGTGTATGAATGAACTAGGTTGGTTTACCGCACATTTGCAATTGTATTTCTACTTATCTACATCTACATTTACCTTGAGTAGACTGACGGTTGAAAATGGGGTTGAGGTACAAAAGGTACAAAACATTCTCTTTTTTTCAAGTATAGACGTGTCTCATTATATAATTATGACAATATTTTGTGTAATGGAAAAATCGTCCTTCAACTCCCTGTGAAGACAAATGGTTGTTTTTGCTACATCTTTGAAGAATCTGCAAAACATCTTTCATGGACGACCTGCTTGAAGGAGAATACAAAGTACACGCAAGGCCTAATTTGAAAATGATGGTCGCCGCTTTCAAGTAACATAGATCCTTGATCTCCTTCTACAGGGTATCTACAGCTGAGTTTCCTCCTCTTTGGTGTTTTTGTGCCCATTGTGCTAGGTTCACCTCCTCATATGCACTCACAACTTCTCTTCGCATTGTTAATTCCAAGAGTACTAAACCAAAGTTATAAATAGCACTTTTTTGCATTCACTTATTGTGTAGAGGTATTCTGCAATCCCTAAACTTATTGTTCAGGTGAGATTGAGGAAACTGAGGTTGTAGCATGAAGACAGGGAGGCATCAATATTACCGAAGCTGTTTGATGATAAATCAAGAAGATGTTGTGAACTAGAGCAGCCTTGAAATGAAGGAAAATTTTCAGAAAAATTATTGGCTGAAAGGTCCCAATATGACAAAATTTTGAAACTCAATTCTGGAATATTTCCTCTAAGACTGACTGTTGTTCTTCAACACAAGACACTCCAAGTTTTCAAGACTGAGCAAGTAAGAAGAAACACATCAAACAAGTAAGAATTTTCCCTGTGAGTACAATAGTCTCATTAAACGAACCACCATTGCCAATATTAATTTCGTAATGGTACAAGTCCATTCAAAAGTAAAGTGAAAATATTTATATTATCTATCAGCTCTCTGCGGACATATGATTGTTTTCACTGCATCTTTGAAGAATCTGTGAAATATCTTTCATGGACGGTCTGCTTGATGGGGAGCTCAATGTACACGCAAGGCCTAATTTGAAAACACTGATCATTGCCTCCAGATAGCGTGGCTCCTTGATCTCCTCATCCAGGACATCTGCAGCTGATTTTCCTTCTCTTTGGTGTTTGTGTGCCCATTGTGCCAGGTTCATATCCTCATTTCCAGTCACTGCTTCTCTTCCCGTTGTCAATTCCAAGAGTACTACACCGAAGCTGTAGATGTCGCTCTTCGCATCCACTTTTCTTGTACTGCCATATTCTGCATTCCGATGATATATGTGATTCTGCAAGTATAAAAATCAGTGGGAATTGAAATCGAAGATATTAAAAAAGAAAAATGTACCGGGAGCAATGTAACCAAAGGTTCCCACAACAGCAGATGCTGTTTCTGGATCTCCTTCACTCGCCATTATCTTTGCCAATCCAAAGTCTGCAATCTTGGCATTGAAGTCAGAGTCAACGAGTATGTTACTAGACTTGATATCTCTATGAATAATGGGTGGATTGCAACTGTGATGCATATAGCAAAGCCCTTGTGAAGCTCCAATGGCAATTTTTAGCCTTCTCTCCCACTGCAAGACTTGAGTAGTTAAGCCTCTCTTCTTTCCATGCAACCATTTGTAAACACATTGTTTGTCCATGTATTCATACACAAGAAGCTTTGTTGTCTTTCCTCTGATGCAGCATAACAATTTCACTATGTTGTTGTGCCAAATTCTCCCAAGGATCTTAACCTCTGCTAGGAACTGTTTCTCCATTAATCCCTGCCCTTGCTTTGGTTCATGCCATATACTTTTAACAGCAACACTCTGACCTTTCTTGGTGATCACTCTATATACTTTTCCTGACCCTCCATTTCCAATCAAATTTTCATCTGTCAGATTACCCAAAATATCCCATTTATTGAATTCCAACCTTTGAAGTGAAATGATGCTCCATTCTTCTCCATCATTTTCCCTTCTCATTTCCCATTCATGTCTGAACACCAGTATCAGAATTCCTAACCCAACAATGAGTCCCACTGCAATGATGACACTAATGATTTTCTTTGATTTACTTGGCTTATTGGAAGCGCAGTGTTGCGGAACCGAATAATCAGAGAACAGTTGTGAAGGGCATGTTGGCAATCTTTTATCCATTACATATGAACATAAATTCGCTTCATCAAAGCATCTGTGTTTATATTTTCGGTCCATTAGCTGATAAGGTATTCTCCCAGAAAAGTGGTTCTTGCAAATCCTAAGGGTTAGTCTTGCAGCTGACATACGGCTAACAGTTTCACATATTTCTCCAGAAAATTTGTTATGTGAAACATCAATAGTCTCCAATTGCTGCAGTTCTTCAAAGCCTCTTGGAATACTTCCACTAAGATGATTGTGAGAAAGATTTATATAAATCAGACTAAATAAGTCCAAACTTGCAGGTATTTCACCAGTCAAATTGTTAGAGGCAAGTGAAAGATAAGACAGTTGACGCAACTGCAACAATGTAGCAGGTATTGATCCATTTAAATGGTTACTTGAAAGATCAAGGTTCTTCAAACTCTGAGACACCATGGGTGTTGGTATCTCACCGGACAGCATGTTGTCGCCAAGACGTAAACTAATTAGCTTTTTCATGGAAAACAACTGAGTTGGTATTTCACCACTCAATTTGTTAAAAGAAAGTGAAAGATAAGACAGTTGCTGCAACTGTAACAATCTAGCAGGAATTGGATCACTTAAGAAATTCTCAGACAAATACAAGTAGCCAAGATTGTATAAATTCCCTATATCATCTGGTATTGATCCATTCAACTGGTTAAATGAAAGATCAAGATACTCCAAAGTGTGAGCCACCATGGGTATCGTCGGTATCTCACCGGACAACATGTTCTCTCGAAGATTCAAAATACGCAGGGTTTTCATGGAAAACAACTCACCCGGTATTTTTCCTGTCAACATATTTGAGGATAGATCCAACTCTTCAAGCTTTGAGCAATTGGAGAGGCCAACTGGTATAGTTCCCCATAGATAATTCATGCTGAGATAGATTGAAGAAAGATTACTGAGCTGGCATATGATTTTTGAGGGGAATGATCCTCGGATGTTCATTCCGGAGAGATATATCTCTGTGACACTTCCGTCGATGCATGAAATTTCAGGCCAGTGGTGGCATGGGGAGGAAGTGGAGTTCCACCGCTCAAGTGAAGATGGATTTTCCCAGTGTTGTTTTAGGCTAAGTAAAATACCCCTTTCACCATCATCATGAGTGGTTAAAGATTGTGAATAATTTGGGAAGGACAAAAGGAGGATGAAGAAGAAGAAAGCGTGATGAATAGGGTGGTGCTGCAGCATTTTCAAACAATTAATTAAGTAAGCTAACAATAGGATGAGATGAGAGTGAATGCCAAAATGCATGCATGCATTCATTTTAATTAAAAATGATGGTGAGGACGGATTCAGGATCATTGTATTTGTATTGCTTAATGTGAACAAGAAAGTTATTGGGTGGACTTGGAGTCAAAGTCAAGTCAATGTCTTCACTTTTGGTCTAATCCACTATTAGGATGTTATTAATTGTAATATAGGAGTTTTTAAAATGTCAATTTAGTTAAATTGCCAGTGGGAAGTAGCCCAGAAATGTTGTAGAGATATATCCCAGTGACACTTCCATTGAAGTTGCATGAAATATAAGACCAGTCACATGGGGAGGAAGTGGAGTCCCACTGCTCAAGTGAAGATGGATTTCCCCAGTACTGTTGTTTTAGGCTAAGTAAAATAGCCCTTTCATCATCAGCATGAGTGGTTAAAGATTGTGAATAATTTAGGGAGGAGAAAAGGAGAATGATGAAGAAGAACATCAAGGCATGATGATGAGGATGCAGCATTTGAAAAACAATTAATTAATTAATTAAGCTAATAATATTAATAATAATAAGATGGTGAGAAGTGAGTGAGGATAGCAATATAATTGCTCTGATCTTCCCTTCCACCTGCTCTCATCTCATCTATTGCTTAATGTGAACAACAAAGTTACGTTGTTGAATTGGGTGGACTTGGAGTCAAAGTCAATGTCAGTGTTATCATAATTCATTCAATTCAACCAAAACTTATATATATTAACAACACAACATCAAATCCTGTACTTATTTTACTATTAATTAATTAATTAAATTTATAAACAAACATATATGATAATAAAAACATTGATGAATTGGGTGAGCTAGGTTTTATGCAAGTTTTGTATATAATTAGATTCTTAAGAAGCATTATAAAAGTTTCATTTAAATCAAATTCAGTATCCGTTATGAATATTATTTGAGAGAATTTTTAAAAATACAAATTACAAGTTCATATCATAAAGTTAATAAATGTATGAATAAGATGGCTGGTTACTCATATCAATTTTTTATTCACCATCACTTTATTTCAACCATTCTGCATGCTAGGTTCACACAAATGTCTAATTGTTTGACAATAATGAATAGTGATTTTGACTATGTATTTAATAAAATGAAGCTGGTGTTTGGTTGGGAACTATTATCATATTTGAAATTCATTATAATAATGTTTGTTCGCCTATTTTTATCTTACTATTGAATTTAAATCATTTAGAAATCTTAAAATTTCACTACACTATCTCTCATCTTATTACTTTTCAACAATGGAATGGAATAACAAATGATGAAGAAAAAATATAAGAAATTATTGTTTATTCACTCAATATAGAACTTTAATACACACTCACATATGTGTACTGTGTGTATTATATATTTATTTATTATTAATTAATTAATTAATTTGATTTCAATTCCAATTTACTACCTAACAAATAAACTTCTTCTACTTAAATATATTACAATTACGAAGTATTTTAATTTCAATTACAATCCTGATTCCAATATTTGAATCAAACACTCCCTAATTGTTACTGATTAACTAAAAATACTTATAAAGAAATGTGTTGATTTTATAATAAATTTTTTTATTAATTATATAATTATATTTAATAAATAATAGATATTTTATAATAATAATTCATATGTTTTTGTTCATAATTTGTCACTCAGGAATCAATTCAACCGTATGTCACTTAATTGGTCCGACTATGTTCATTAAAAGAGTATAAGATGATGACTTAATTGGTGTATTGCTTGATGTAAACCATAAATTAAGTTTGGTGGACTTGGACTTGGAGTCAACTTTGCTAACAGAAGAGGTTTGAGATGGGAGCGTGATCGTACGAGCTTGAAGACGCAAGCTAAGTGAGGCCTGTGAAAAGGTAAACATACTTCATTAATTCCTGCACTAGTTAAGTTGCCTGTTTCCTGTGAGTATTAATTTTTCTCTTAACATCTAAGAAAATCAAGGAAACCAAGTGGAGTTGCATTATGAATTATGATGGATCCTTCATAATTGCACTGTGAGTACAATAGTCACTTTAAACAAACCATTGCTAAGAATTTGTAATGGGACAAATCCATTCTAAAGTAAAGTGGAAATATTATATTGTCTATTAGCTCTCTGAGGACATATGATTGTTTTCGCTGCATCTTTGAAGAATCTGTGAAATATCTTTCATCGACGGCCTGCTTGATGAGGAACTCAAAGTGCACGCAAGGCCTGATTTGAAAACGGTGATCATTGCCTCCATATAACGTGGGTCCTTGATCTCCTCGTCGAGGGCATCTGCCGCTGAGTTTCCTTCTCTTTGGTGTTTGTGTGCCCATTGTGCCAGGTTCATATCCTCATTTCCAGTCACGGCTTCTCTTCCAGTTGTCAATTCCAAGAGTACTACGCCAAAGCTGTAGATGTCGCTCTTCGCATCCACTTTTCTTGTACTGCCGTATTCTGCATTCCCATGATTTATATGATTCTGCAGGTATAAAAATCAGTGGGAATTGAAATGATGAAGATATTTAAAAAGAAAAAAAGTACCGGGGTCAATGTAACCAAAGGTTCCTACAACAGCAGATGCTGTTTCTGGATCTCCTTCACTCGCCAACATCTTTGCCAGTCCAAAGTCTGCAATCTTGACATTGAAGTTAGAGTCCACCAATATGTTACTAGACTTGATATCTCGATGAACAATTGGTGGACTGCAATCGTGATGCATATAGCAGAGGCCTTGTGCAGCTCCAATGGCAAATTTTAGCCTTGTCTCCCAGTGCAAGACTTGTGTAGTTAAGCCTTTCTTCTTTCCATGCAACCATTTATGAAGACACTGTTTGTCCATGTATTCGTACACAACAAGCTTTGTTGTCTTTCCTCTGATGCAGCATAACAATTTCACTATGTTGTTGTGCCAAATTCTCCCGAGGATCTTAACCTCTGCTAGGAATTGTTTCTCCATTAATCCATGCCCTTGCTTTTGTTCATGCCTTATACTTTTAACAGCAACTCTTTGGCCTTTCTTGGTGATCACTCTATATACTTTTCCTGACCCTCCATTTCCAATCAAATTTTCATCTGTCAAACCACCCAAAATTTCCCATTTGTTAAATTCCAACCTTTGAAATGGAACTATACTCCATTCTTCTCCATCATTTTGCTTTCTCCTTTCCCCTGCATGTCTGAACGCAAGCAACAGAATTACTATCCCAATGATGAGTACTGCTGCCGCTGCAATCACGACACAAGTTACAATCATCGTATGATTTGGTTTCAAAGGTTGGGTTTTCTCTGATTTACTAAGCTCATTGGAACTTGTGCAGTTTATGTGCAGTGGAATTGTATAATCTGAAAAGCGTTGGGAAGGGCATATTGGGAGTTCCATATCAATTTGTTCAGAAAACAGCTGTTGGTCTGAACATAAATTCACATCATCAAAGCATCTTTCCACAAATTTTAGCTTTACTAGCTCATAAGGTATTCTCCCAGAAAAGTGGTTCTTGCAGATCCTAAGGGTTAGTCTCGCATCCCACATATGGCTAACAGTTTCGCATATGTCTCCGGAAAATTTGTTATATGATACATCAATATTCTGCAATTGCTGTAGTTCTCCAAAGCCTCTTGGAATACTTCCACTCAGATGATTATGAGAAAGATCTATGCTACTCAGACTAAGTAAGTCAAATAATCTAGCAGGAATTTCACCAGTCAAATTGTTAGAGGCAAGTGAAAGATAAGACAGTTGATGCAACTGCAACAATGTAGCAGGTATTGGACCACTCAAAGAATTCATGGACAAATTTAAGTAGCTAAGGTTGTAAAAGTTTCCTATATCTTTTGGTATTGATCCATTCAATAGGTTATACGAAAGATCAAGAGACTCCAAGCTATAAGCCACCATGGGTGTCGATATCTCACCGGAAAACATGTTGTGTTGAAGATTTAAACTGCGCAGCATTTTCAAAGAAAACAACTCACCTGCTATTTTTCCTGTCAAATAATTTGTGGATAGATCCAAGGTTTCAAGCTTTGAGCAGCTGGAGAGGTTAGCTGGTATAGTTCCCCAGAGACTATTGGAACTGAAATTGATTGAATTAAGGTTGTTGAGCTGACATATAATAGTTGAGGCCGAGAATGATCCTCGGATGTTCATTCGGGAGAGAGATATCCCAGTGACACTTCGATTGAAGTTGCATGAAATATAAGGCCAGTCACATGGGGAGGAAGTGGAGTTCCACTGCTCAAGTGAAGATGGATTTCCCCAATACTGTTGTTTTAGGCTAAGTAAAATTCCCCTTTCATCATCACCATGAGTGGTTAAAGATTGTGAATAATTTAGGAAGGAGAAAAGGAGGATGATGAACAACATCAAGGCATGATGATGAGGATGCAGCATTTTCAAACAAGTATGTGCTTCTAAGCTCTTAATAATGTAATATAATGGTGATGAGAATTAGGATCCTTAGCTTAGATTGGTCTTCCTATTCTATTATATTGCTTGCTGCTCATCACTTACTTTACTGAAAGAGGCTGACTTGGTCTATTATATGTTGCTTAATCTGAACCATAAATTAAGTCCTATCTACACCAAAATTCTTTGGATACTTTTAATTTAGGTGTCAAATATTTAGACTTGGAACAATTCAAACTGAGTTGAATTAAACATACATGAAAATCTGACTTTATTCTTTTTATGCTCTTGTATATTCAAAGGAGGCGGCCGTCCAAAGTTAAAACAATATTATGGAGGAAATTACCTACTTAAGTTACAGAGTATATTACATGGGACATCCTAGGTGAGATGGTTGGATTTTTGGCTCGCTAACTTCAAAATTTTAATTTCCACTGTCAATAAAAACAACCTATTTTAATTCTCAATGTAAGTCATATTCATGTATGATCGAATGAACTAGGCTGGTTGATACATGCTGAGGAAGTCTTATTTTATTATATTAGATAGTTTAGATATTAATAAATTACTAAATAGTTATTTAGAAACTAATAAGTAGTTATTTAGAAATTACTAAATACGGAGTAGTTATTTAACTTATTACTCTTAGTCTTCGAATTAGTTTAGGTAGATTAATTATTCAGGAACTACCAAATAATTATTCTTAGTTTAGGAACCTTTGTAATCAACCCTATAAAAGGGGTGTTCTTTGGAATAATAGAACAAGCAGAAATTCAATCCCAAAAAGGGTCTAAGAGAGTTTTGGGTGTGAAGCAAACTTTGGGTGTGAAGCAAACACAGTGTTTTCTTCTTTTCCTTTTCAAACTATTATTGTTTCTTCCTTTTTCCTTATGTTTTCATTTCCACGACGGGAGCACATAACACTGGTTTACCTTACCTTCACATAATTATGACAATAGTTTGTGTAATGTAAATACCAACCCCAAACATATTGTTGGAGAGATTGAGGAAACTGAGCTTGTAGCATCAAGAAAGGGAGCACTGAAGCTGTTTGATGATAAATCATAAATGAATATGTTGTAAACTAGAGTAGTCTTGAAATGAAGGGAATTTTTCAGAAAAATTATTGGCAAAAAGATTCAAATATGACAAAATTTTGAAACTCAACTCTGGAATATTTCCACTGAGAACAGACTCTTCAAGTTTTCAAGACTGAGCAAGTAAGAAGAAACACATTATTAAACAAGTATGAATATTGCCCTGTGAGTACAATAGTCACATTAAATAAACCACCATTGCCAACATTTCGTAATGGTACAAGTCCATTCAAAAGTAAAGTGAAAATATTATATTTATATTGTCTATCAACTCTCTGGGGACATATGATTGTTTTCGCTGCATCTTTGAAGAATCTGTGAAACATCTTTCATGGACGGTCTGCTTGATGGGGAACTCAACGTACACGCCAGGCCTAATTTGAAAACAGTGATCATTGCCTCCAGATAGCGTGGCTCCTTGATCTCCTCATCCAGGACATCTGCAGCTGATTTTCCTTCTCTTTGGTGTTTGTGTGCCCATTGTGCCAGGTTCATATCCTCATTTCCAGTCACTGCTTCTCTTCCCGTTGTCAATTCCAAGAGTACTACACCGAAGCTGTAGATGTCGCTCTTCGCATCCACTTTTCTTGTACTACCATATTCTGCATTCCCATGATATATGTGATTCTGTAAGTATAAAAAACAGTGGGAATTGAAGTGATGAAGATATTAAAAAAAAAAATGTACCCGGGGCAATGTAACCAAAGGTTCCCACAACAGCAGATGCTGTTTCTGGATCTCCTTCACTCGCCATCATCTTTGCTAGTCCAAAGTCTGCAATCTTGGCATTGAAGTTAGAGTCGACGAGTATGTTACTGGACTTGATATCTCTATGAATAATGGGTGGATCGCAACTGTGATGCATATAGCAAAGCCCTTGTGAAGCTCCAATGGCAATTTTTAGCCTTCTCTCCCACTGCAAGACTTGAGTAGTTAAGCCTCTCTTCTTTCCATGCAACCATTTGTAAACACATTGTTTGTCCATGTATTCATACACAAGAAGCTTTGTTGTCTTTCCTCTGATGCAGCATAACAATTTCACTATGTTGTTGTGCCAAATTCCCCCGAGGATCTTAACCTCTGCTAGGAATTGTTTCTCCATTAATCCCTGCCTTTCCTTTTGTTCATGCCTTATACTTTTAACAGCAACTTTTTTGCCTTTCTTTGTGATCACTCTATATACTTTTCCTGACCCTCCATTTCCAACCAAATTTTGATCTGTCAAACCACCCAAAATATCCCATTTGTTGAATCCCAATCTTTGAAATGAAACCATACTCCATTCTTCTCCATCATTTTCCATTCTCCCTTTCCTTGTAAGTCTGATCACGAGTAACTGAGTTACTAACCAAATAAGTACCCCTGCAATTACACCACAACCTATAATGATGTAATGCTTTTTCTGCTTTGTTCCACTTGACTTAGAAATTGAACTTAAACTTGGACTTGGTTCTGGGGCATCCTGAGGATGAGGGCAATAAGAAAGGCCAGAATTATTTGCAAACGATTCTCTTAAAAATGATGCAAATTGACCTGAACAAGGTATCATTCCGGAAAGTTGGTTATTAGACAGATCAATAACCGAAAGAGATGTGAGATTGATCAAAGTTTGTGGAATTGAGCCATTGAGTCGGTTGTCTGATAGATCAAGATCTTCAACGTTCTGCAAGCCTCCAAGTTCTTGAGGTATTGGACCAGAGAGATCATTATGCCCTAAATACAGAAAAAAGAGATACTGCATGGAACCTAATTCCTTTGGAATACTGCCTTCTAACTTATTGTATGAAAGGTCAAGGAAAATCATGGATCTGCTGTGGTGAAATATTGGTGGCATTCTAATACCCTTGCAGTGGTTCCTGGTTAAAATCCTGTCCAGACGATCATGTGCAATCCCAAAATATTCTAGTAAATTTCCTTTGTGGTACTGCTCACTTCCATCATGCCAAATAATATACCAAAATAGCTTCCCAGTAAGTAATGGCAATGAAATATTGGCAGATTGTTTGAACAGAGCAGGTGGAATAGACCCATTCAAGAAATTGGTGTTGAGATCCAACCATAACAAGCTGCTGCAATTCCCCAACTCAGCAGGTATGTTCCCAGAGATGGAGTTCTTTGCGAGCTTCACAGTGGTTAGATAAGACAAGCCCCCTAATGAAGTTGGTATAGCCCCACTCAACAAATTATTCGACAAAGAAATCCATTTCAAATTAGTACAGTTGCTCAGACTTTCAGGGATTGACCCTGACAACTGATTGAAATCAAGAATCAGACTTTCCAAAGACTGCAAGTGCCTTAACTCCAATGGGATTTCCCCCTCAAGCTGATTAAACCAAATCATCAAGTCCTTGAGCTTCAACAAGGACCCGAGGCTAGATGGTATCTTCCCTTTAAGGTAATTAAAGCTAAGATCAAGAGATTCCAATTGGGAACAATTGCTTAGACTCTCAGGTATTGGACCAGTAAACAGATTATTCTTAAGGTACACCATTTTCAAGCTATTCTTAGGGTGTTTACAAATCCCAGAGGGAATCAAACCAGAGATGTTATTAGAACTCAAATCTAAGGTCTCTAAGTTTACCAAGCTAGACAATGACTGAGATAAGCCACCAACAAAATTATTGAATGATAAAACCAGTGTCTTCAAGCTAGTCAAATTTAGTAGGGTTTCAACAGGCAACTCACCAGAAAATGTATTGTTGGAGAGATCTAGAAGTTCCAAGGCTAAGCAATCACCAAGGGTCTCAGGGGCCATACCTGAAAATTCGTTGGAAGACAAGTCCAATTCCACAAGAGTTGTACATAAATCTCCAATATGTCCTGGAAGCTCCCCCCGATAATGATTTCCCCCTAGGTACAAATACTGCAAACTCCCACTAGGCAGCTTTGCAACACCACCCCCAAACATATTGTTGGAGAGATTGAGGAATCTGAGCTTGTAGCATGAAGAAAGGGAGGCATCAATATTACCACTGAAGCTATTTGATGATAAATCAAGATGTTGTAAACTAGAGCAGTCTTGAAATGAAGGAAAATTTTCAGTAAAATTGTTGTCAGAAAGGTCCAAATATGACAGAACTTTGAAACTCAATTCTGGAATATTTCCGCTGAGATTGGTGTTCTTCAACACAAGACTCTCCAAGTTTTCAAGATTGTGCAAGAAAGAAGAAACCAAGCCAAAATCTATGCTGAGCATAGTGTTTGTGAGATTTATAGAAGAGACCCTTGATCCTTTGCATGTAATGCCAGTGAAGCTACAGGGGTTTGTGGAGGATGATACCCAGTTTTGAAGTGGGCTTTGGTTAAAAATACTAGCTTTGAATGACAATAGCTGCTGCGAGTCCCTGAAATGCCCAGGGAGAGAAACTGGTGAACATGGAGGAGTAAAGAAGATGAGCAACACAAATGGAAGAAGAAAAACAGAGATTGATTGCAGATAGAAATAGGGAAAGAAAACATTGTAGGAAAAACTAGTGCAATTAGGCTTCATCTTTGGTTTCTGCAAGTATTTTATATATGTGTTTCTCAAGTGAAATAGCCCTTTCAGTGGTTGAAGATTGTGAATTTGGCAAGGAGAAATGAAGGAAGAAGAATAGATAGAAGGCATGATGAAGAGGCTCAGCTACAGCATTATTTTCAAACAATTAATTAAGCTAAAAAGACTGAAAACCAAAATGCATGGATGATCCATATATACAAAGATGGTGAATAGCATTTTAGGATGACTTAATTGGTCTATTGCTTAATGTGACCCAGAAATTAAGTTGGGTAGACTTGGACTTGGAGTCATTAGTAATATCTGAATTATCAACTCAGCTACCTTATTTCTAAACCAAAATTCAATTTTAATACTTCTAATTTGGGTGTAAAATATGTGGACCAGAATAGAATCATCAATAGATAGAAATGAGTTAAGTACGTGTACGTTGTTTCTCAGTTGCTATACCATGGACAGGGTCTTAAACTGTGTATTTTTTAGTATTGTTATTATGAACTTCTAGAATATAAATTGTATTTATAAGTTTTTGAGAATTTGTGAATACAATACAAGGTTATAATAAATTGTGAATTTTGTAAAGGTAAATTGTGTATCTTTTATTTATTTTATTCCTCAATTTTTTGTTCTTTAATTTAGAGAATACATCTATCAATACTCTCTCTTTTTTTTTTTTCTTTTTTTTTTTTAATAATTTTCTTTAGAACTTGAGTTTGGCTTGATTTCTTACACGGAGTGACATTTGTTTGGGTTTGTTGTGTGAAATATATTTATTGTTGAAATTCTATATAATTTTTTGAAGGACTTAATTTATATATGGAGAGACCTATCAAGAAAAAGAAATGATGATGATAATAGATGATTTGATTCACTCAAAGTTTTACATTTGTAATAGTTAATGTGACTATTTTTAGATGCAATATATTATTTGATATAAGGGAAAATAGCACTTTTTCCCCCTAATCTTCAAGCTTTGAGCAACTGGAGAGGCCAACTGGTATAGTTCCTCATAGATAATTAGTTCTGAGATAGATTGAAGAAAGGCTGTTGAGCTGGCATTTAATTTTTGAGGGGAATGACCCTTCGAGGCCCCTGTCGTCGAGATATATCCTAGTGACACTTCCATTGAAGTTGCATGAAATATAAGGCCAGTCACAGGGGAGGAAGTGGAGTTCCACTGCTCAAGTGAAAATGAATATCCCCAATACTCAATTAAAGATTGTGAATAATTTAGGGAGGAGAAAAGGAGAATGATGAAGAAGAACATCAAGGCATGATGATGAGGATGCAGCATTTTCAAACAAGTATGTGCTTCTAAGCTCTTAATAATTAATATAATGGTGATGAGAATTAGGATCCTTAGCTTAGATTGGTCTTCCTATTCTATTATATTGCTTGCTGCTCATCACTCACTTCCTTTACTGAAAGAGGCTGACTTGGTCTATTATATTGTTGCTTAATCTGAACTCAATTTTGGATTATCCTAAATATAATAATATTTAGCAACTCCATCTGCCCTGTCCATATCTACACACTACACCAAAATTCACTTTGGACGGATACTTTTAATTTAGGTGTCAAATATTTAGACCTGGAACAATTCAAACTAAGTTGAATTAAACATACATGAAAATCCGACTTTATTTGTTTTATGTTCTTGTATATTCAAACGAGCCGGCCATCCAAAGTTAAAAACAATATTATGGAGGAAATTACCGGCTTAAGTTACTGAGTATATTACATGGGACATACTAGCTGAGATGGTTGGATTTAGTATGGTTTCAACAGGTAACTTACCAGAGAGTTTATTGTTGGAAAGATTGAGGTTGGAGCGTGAAGAAAGGGAGGCAACAATATTACCACTGAAGTTGTTGGATGATAAATCAAGATGTTGTAAACTAGAGCAGCCTTGAAATGAAGGAAATTTTTCAGAAAAGGCATTGGCAGAAGGTCCCAAATATGACAAGTTCCTAAAACTCAATTCCCAAAATTTTCCTGATAATTTATGTACCTCAAAGAAGCAGCGCATTGGGATTTTGAGGCAGAAGCGAGTGAGCCACTGAGATTTATTTTTTACTAAGCGCACGGTGGAGTTGCATGCTTGCATTATGAATTATGGTTGATCCTGCATAATTGCACTGTGAGTACAATAATCACTTTAAACAAACCATTGCCAATATTTCGTAATGGGACAAATCCATTCAAAAGCAAAGTTTAAATATTATATTGTCTATCAGCTATTCAACTTTCTGTGGACATATGACTGTTTTCGCTGCATCTTTGAAGAATCTGTGAAATATCTTTCATGGACGGCCTGCTTGATGGGGAACTCAATGTACACGCAAGGCCTAATTTGAAAACAGTGATCATTGCCTCCAGATAACGTGGGTCCTTGATCTCCTCATCTAGGGCATCTGCAGCTGAGTTTCCTTCTCTTAGGTGTTTGTGTGCCCATTGTGCCAAGTTCATATCCTCATTTCGAGTCACGGCTTCTCTTCCAGTTGTCAATTCCAAGAGTACTACGCCAAAGCTGTAGATGTCGCTCTTCGCATCCACTTTTCTTGTATTACCATATTCTGCATTCTCATGATATATGTGATTTTGTAAGTATAAAACTCAGTGGGAATTGAAATGATGAAGATATAAAAAAAAATGTACCGGGGGCAATGTAACCAAAGGTTCCCACAATAGCATATGCTGTTTCTGGATCTCCTTCACTCGCCATCATCTTTGCTAGTCCAAAGTCTACAATCCGTGCATTGAAGTCAGAGTCGACGAGTATGTTACTAGACTTTATATCTCTATGAACAATGGGTGGACTGCAACTGTGATGCAAATAGCAGAGGCCTTGTGCAGCTCCAATGGCAATTTTTAGCCTTCTCTCCCACTGCAAGACTTGAGTAATTAAGCCTCTCTTCTTCCCATGCAACCATTTGTGGAGGCATTGTTTGTCCATGTATTCATACACAATAAGCTTTGTAGTCTTTCCTCTGATGCAACATAGCAATTTCACTATGTTGTTGTGCCAAATTCCCCCAAGGATCTTAACCTCTGCTAGGAATTGTTTCTCCATTAATCCCTGCCTTTCCTTTTGTTCATGCCTTATACTTTTAACAGCAACCTTTTGGCCTTTCTTGGTGATCACTCTATACACTTTTCCTGATCCTCCATTTCCAATCAAATTTTCATCTATCAAACCGCCCAAAATATCCCATTTATTGAATTTCAACCTTTGAAATGAAATCATACTCCATTCTAATCCATCGCGTTCCTTTCTCCTTCCCACCCTAGGTCTGAACACCCGCATCAGAATTCCTATCCCAATGATGAGTATTACTGCCGCTGCAATCACCACACAAGTTACAATCATCGTATGATTTGGTTTCGAAGGTTGGGTTTTCTCTGATTTACTAGCAGGCTCATTGGAACTTGGGAGTTCCATACTCATTTGTAAAAGAAAGTGAGTAGGAGGAGCTTGCTAGCAATTGCTCTTTCAGCTGCTTTGATCTATTGTTGTATTGCTTAATGTGAAGAACAAAGTTGTTAGGTGGACTTGGAGTCATAGTCAAAGTCAGTGTTATCATAATTTATTGAACCAAATTAAAACATATATATGATAATCAATGCAACTGTATGTGACTTAATTGGCCCGACTATATATGTTGGATGACTTAATTCAATCATTATTGCATGGACTTGGACCATAAATATAAGGTACATTATTTTTATACTGAAGGTACATTATTTTTGTACTGAAGGTACATTATTTTAGGGTACATTATTTATGTACTGAAAGTACATTATTTTATAGCACTATAAAAAAATTACCTTCAGTACACAAATTATGTACCTTCAGTATAAAAATAATGTACCTTATATTCATGGTCCACACAGTTATGTGGACCATGGTCTACACGATAATTTGCCGACTTAATTGGTGTATTGCTTGATGTAAACCGTAAATTAAGTTGGGTAGACTTTGGAGTCAACTTTGCTAACGGATTTCTAAACCAAAATTCAATTTAAATATTTTTATTTTGGGTGTAACATATTTGGACCGGAATATATAAAATTGAGTTAAACAAAACACCCGGCGTTTACTTCAATAGTTCAATTAACGATTTTTTATTTATCTATTTTCAATTTTTCAGTTTAGAGAATACAATTATCAACACTTTTTCTTTTTTTTTTTTCTTTTTTTCTTTCAGAAAATTTATTCAGTTAGGAAACATATCAACCTAAATTGCTAAACATGAAAATTTTATAACCATGGAATTTCTTTTTATGTTTTTTGTAGCTAGATGCGAAAGTTGGACTTCGACCAGGGAGTACTTGGACAAATTAATCATAGATAGTCTCATTAAATCTTATCTTCTAATCTAATAACATCCAATACAGTTAAGCTTATAAGGATAACAAAAAATATTGGTTCAATTGTTTAATTTGTTGAAATGGATGATTCATATTATTTTGATTTAATTTTAGTATTTATTATTATTATTCTTCCTACTTTATTATATCATATATTTTTCCTAATTACCCGGCATTTCATCCGTATAAACTTTAGTAACAGAGTATTCCGTGAACTATTTATTATTCTTAACTTACTCATTGATTTTCATAAGGAAGGTCTAAGGTTTGAACCTCATCCTAACCTTGGCATAATTTATAATTATTGAACATATACTATGAATATGTTAGAGTGTATATATATATATATAATTTAAAATTGGTCAATTAATTAGCTAGATTATATACATAGCATTCAAAGTTGAGCATTAGCATCACCATTAGTGAACTTTGGTGGGGGGGGGGGGGGGGGGGGG
>NC_044919.1:4145433-4189237 GCF_003576645.1 Ipomoea triloba | reverse complement strand
GGGGGGGGGGGGGGGGGGGGGGGGGGGGGGTGTTGTAGGTAACAAAAAACTGAGGAGTGATTTTTGGCTAATGGGGAGAGTGGTTTTAGGCATATCTTTCTCTTGCAAGGTTGGGTTTTTGACAGGGAAAAAAAAAAAAAAGAAGAATAAACACCGCTTATAGCGCACATCTCGCCCCAGTGGGCGTTTCAGAGTGGCCGCCAGAAGAAGCTTGTTCTATTTTTTTTAAGTTGGCTGTTGCAACGACCAACTACTTCTTTGTTTTTTTTTTTTTAACTGGCTGTTGCAACTCGGCCGGCTTCTTTTTTATTTTATTTTATTTTAAAGTTTTACTTGTATAATTTTTTTGTTAAATTTTTAAAAATTTGAACAAAAATTTATGCAATATAAATGTAGTATACAATTTTGATATCATATTATTAGAATTGAAATTTTATAATTATAAATTTATTTTAATTTTGACATGTTTAATTTAAATATAATAAAAAGTAATAATTGTAATTACAAATCTAGTTTGCAACTAAACTGTGGAATATTTCCGCTGAGACTGGTGTTCTTAAACAAGTAAGAAGAAACACATTATTAAACAAGTATGAGTTCTTAAACAAGTAAGAAGAAACACGTTATTAAACAAGTATGAATAATGCCATGTGAGTACAATAGTCACATTAAATAATAAACCACCATTGCCAACATTTCATAATGGTAAAAGTCCATTCAAAAGTAAAGTGAAAATATTTATATTGTTTATCAGCTTTCTGGGAACATTTGATTGTTTTTGCTGCATCTTTAAAGAATTCGTGAAATATCTTTCATGGAGGGCCTGCTTGATGGAGAACTCAACGTACACGCCAGGCCTAATTTGAAAATAGTGATCATTGCCTCCAGATGACGTGGGTCCTTGATCTCCTCATCCAAGGCATCTGCAACTGATTTTCCTTCTCTTTGGTGTTTGTGTGCCCATTGTGCCAGGTTTATATCCTCATTTCCCGTCACTGCTTCTCTTCCCGTTGTCAATTCCAAGAGAAGTACGCCAAAGCTGTAGATGTCGCACTTCGCATCCACTTTTCGTGTACTGCCATATTCTGCATTCCCATGATATATGTGATTCTGTAAGTATAAAAAGCAGTGGGAATTGAAGTGATGAAGATAAGAAAAAAAAAAATGTACCTGGGGCAATGTAACCAAAGGTTCCCACAACAGCAGATGCTGTTTCTGGATCTCCTTCACTCGCCATAATCTTTGCCAGTCCAAAGTCTGCAATCTTGGCATTGAAGTCAGAGTCGACAAGTATGTTACTAGACTTTATATCTCTATGAACAATGGGTAGACTGCAATTATGATGCAAATAGCATAGGCCTTGTGCAGCTCCAATGGCAATTTTTAGCCTTCTCTCCCACTGCAAGACTTGAGTAGTTAAGCCTCTCTTCTTTCCATGCAACCATTTATGAAGACACTGTTTGTCCATGTATTCGTACACAAGAAGCTTTGTTGTGTTGCCTCTGATGCAACATAACAATTTCACTATGTTGTTGTGCCAAATTCCCCCAAGAATCTTAACCTCTGCTAGGAACTGTTTCTCCATTAATCCCTGCCCTTGCTTTGGTTCATGCCTTATACTTTTAACAGCAACTTTTTGGCCTTTCTTGGTGATCACTCTATACACTTTTCCTGATCCTCCATTTCCAATCAAATTTTCATCTATCAAACCGCCCAAAATATCCCATTTATTGAATTTCAACCTTTGAAATGAAATCATACTCCATTCTTCTCCATCAGGTTCCTTTCTCCTTCCCACCCTAGGTCTGAACACCCGTATCAGAATTCCTAACCCAATGATGAGTAGCGCTGCTATCACGACACAAGTTATGATGATTTTCTTTGATTTACTTGGCTTATTGGAACTGCAGTTTATGTGTAGTGACAGCGTATCAGACAACCATTGGGAAGGGCATGTTGGCAGTTCCTTCTTATCTATCAAATCTGAACATAAATTGACCTTATCAAAGCATATATCATACTGAAATTTTCCCTTTACTAACTCATAAGGGATTCTCCCAGAAAAGTGGTTCAAACAAATCCTAAGGGTATCCAGTGTCGGTGTATCCCATATATGGCTGACAGTTTCGCATATGTCCCCAGAAAATTGGTTATCTGACAGGTCTATGCGTTTCAGACTAAATAAATCCAGTTTTACAGGTATTTCACCACTCAAATTGTTAGAAGCCAGTGAAATATAGTACAGTTTATGCAACTGGAGCAATCTAGCAGGTATAGGGCCACTAAGAGAATTCTTGGACAGATCCAATTGGACAAGATTGTATAAACTCCCTATATTATCTGGTATTGATCCATTTAACTGGTTACTTGAAAGATCAAGATTCTCCAAACTGTGAGCCACCATGGATATCGTCGGTATTTCACCGGACAACTTGTTCTCCTGAAGATATAAACTCCGCAGTGTTTTCATGGAAAACAACTCACCTGGTATGTTTCCTGTGAAATTATTTGCAGATAGATCCAAGTCTTCAAGCTTTGAGCAACTGGAGAGGCCAACTGGTATACTTCCCCAGAGACTATTGTGACTGAAATCGATTGAAGAAAGGCTGTTGAGCTGGCATATAATTTTTGAGGGGAATGACCCTTTGAGGCCACTGTCGTAGAGATATATCCCAGTGACGTCACTTCCATTGAAGTTGCATGAAATTCCAGGCCAGTCACATGGGGAGGAAGTGGAGTTCCACTGCTCAAGTGAAGATGGATTTCCCCAGTAGTGTTGTTTTAGGCTAAGTAAAATACCCCTTTCATCATCACCATGAGTGGTTTTTAAAGATTGTGATGAATAATTTAGAGAGGAGAAAAGGAGGATGATGAAGAAGAACATCAAGGCATGATGATGAGGATGCAGCATTTTCAAAAACAATTAATTAATTAATTAAGCTAATAATATTAATAATAATAAGATGGTGAGGATCGGAGGAGCTAGGATAGCAATATAATTGCTCTCATCTCATCTATTATTGTATTGGGTGGACTTGGAGTCAAAGTCAATGTCAGTATTATCATAATATATTCATTGAATTCAACAAAAACTTATTTTTATATATATATATATATAACCAACATGATGAATTGGGTGAGCTAGGTTTTATGTGAGTTTTGTATATAATTAGATTCTTAAGAAGCATTAGAAAAGTTTCGTTATTTAAATCAAATAATTCAATATCCGTTATGAATATTATTTGAGAGAATTTTTAAAATACAAATTACAAGTTCATATCATAAAATTAATAAATGTATGATAAGATGGCTAGCTACTCATATCAATTTTTTATTCGCCATCACTTTATTTCAACTATTCTGCATGCTAGGTTCACACAAATGTCTAATTGTTTGACAATAGTGATGTTGACCATGTATTTAACAAAATTAAGCTGGTGTTTGGTTGGGAACCAACTATTATCATATTTGAAATTCATTATAATGTTTGTTCGCCTATTCTTATCTTACTATTGAATTTAAATCGTTTAGAAATTTTAAAATTCACTATCTCTCATCTTTTACTTTTCAACAATGGACTAACAAATGATGAAGGGAAAAATATAAGAATATCGGAATCAATGTTTATTCACTCAATATAGAACTTTAATACACACACTCATATATGTGTGTTTATCCTCACCAAAAAAAATATATGTGTGTTTATTATATATTTATTTATTATTAATTAATTAATTAGATTTCAATTCCAATTTACTACCTAACACATAAACTTCTTCAACTTAAATATATTACAATTACCAAGTATTTTAATTTCAATTATGCTCCTGATTCCACTATTTGAATAAAATACTCCTTAATTGTTATTAATTAACTAAAAATACATATAAAGATAGGTCTTGGTTTTATAATAAAAAATTTATTAATTATATAATAACTATATTTAATAAATAATACATATTTTATAATAATAATTTATACGTTCTTGTTCATAATTTGTGACTCAAGAATCAATTTAACCGTATGTCACTTAATTGGTCCGACTATGTTCATTCAAGAATCAATAATGTCACTTAATTGGTCCGACTATGTTCATTAAAAGAGGACGCATACTTTCTCAAAAAGTTTCGATCTCATGACCTCTCACATGGATAAAGTCACTACATGTCATCTGAGAAAAAAATGTTTGGCATAAAAGATAATGACTTAATTGGTGTATTTCTTGATGTAAACTATAAATTAAGTTGGGTGGACTTGGAGTCAACTTTGCTAACGGATTTCTAAACCAAAATTCAATTTAAATACTTTTGTTTTGGGGGTAACATATTTGGACCGGAATACATAGATTTGAGTTAAACACCCGGCGTTTACTTTAATTATCGATTTTTCCTCTATCTATTTTCCATTTTCAGTTTAGAGAATACAATTATCAACACTTATTTTCATTATGTGGGCTCCACATGAAAAGCGTTTATATTAAGGATTTGAGATATGGACTAAAAAATGAAATTTAACATATTATTTTCCTTCGAAAAATTAGTCCTACATAGTTTCATTAGATTGGCTATTTTGATAAACCACATTTGTAGTTTTTTGAAGGTCTTTTCAGATCTAAAAAACTTGGCTTGAATTTTTATACTAATGGGAGACATGGTTTCTCTCACATTTTTCTCCTGCAAATACAAGTTCTTTGTGGGTCTTAGAAATAAAAAAAAAAAAAATTTACGCACAAAACACGCGTTTTGCACACCCACGCGCTCATGAACCTTTTGTTTTACTTCTAAAAAAACTTCAACAAATGATGTTGCTCTTAGATTTGCCCAGTGATTTTTTTTTTAGTCAGAGCTATTTAGACCAACCTCATTAGTGGATATTGCAGACCAAAAAACTTGATGTGGGTTTTTAGGCTAATATGCGTGGATTTTTTAAAAGTCTTTTTCTTGCAAATAATACTTTTTTTATTTTGTGGGATTCACCAATGGTTATTGTGTGTATCGTGATCCACCACGGTTTTAAAACGACATAGTTTTGCTTAGTTTCATTTTTTGCGCGCACACCTACAACAAGCCAAAAATAACTCATAATTTACATTATATTAGTTAAGATGTTTCATTATTCTAACACGTAATGTACATTATAAGTTGTGGTTAAATGTTGGTTGTATAATGCCCTTCTAGACTCTAGTAATATTGCAGGGACGCCTCATTGAAATCCTGTCAAGGCAATCTGTGTAATCCCACCAAATTCGAGTATATTTCCTGCTCACTTCCATCATTCTTAATATACACATATTGCTTATCAGTAAGTAATGGCGTTGCAATATTGCCAGATTGTATGAACAAAGCATGTACAAATATATATATGCCAGAGAAATTGTTGGAAGACAAGTCTAATTCCATTCCAAAAGATTTGTACATAACTCTCCAATGTATATATGCCCTGAAAATGATTTCCCCCTATACTAGCTACAAATACTGCAAACTCCCACTACGCAGCTTTGCAACATCACCCCCAAACATATTGTTGGAAAGATTGAGGAAACTGAGCTTGTAGCATGAAGAAAGGGAGAACTGAAGCTGTTTGATCATAAATCATAAATGAATATGTTCTAAACTAGAGTAGTCTTGAAATGAAGGAGATTTTTCGGAAAATTTATTGGCAGAAAGGTTCAAATATGACAAAATTTTGAAACTCAACTCTTGAATATTTCCGCTGAGAAAAGACTCTCCAAGTTTTCAAGACTGAGAAAGTAAGAAGAAACACATTATTAAACAAGTATGAATATTGCCCTGTGAGTAAAATAGTCACATTAAATAAACCACCATTATATTGCCAACATTTCGTAATGGTACAAGTCCATTCAAAAGTAAAGTAAAAATATTTATATTGTCTGTCAGCTCTCTGGGGACATATGATTGTTTACGCTGCATCTTTGAAGAATCTGTGAAATATCTTTCATGGACGGCCTACTTGATGGGGAACTCAACGTACACGCAAGGCCTAATTTGAAAACAGCGATCATTGCCTCTAGATAACGTGGATCCTTGATCTCCTCATCCAGGGCATCTGCAGCTGAGTTTCCTTCTCTTAGGTGTTTGTGTGCCCATTGTGCCAGGTTCACATCCTCATTTCGAGTCACGGCTTCTCTTCCAGTTGTCAATTCCAAGAGTACTACGCCAAAGCTGTAGATGTCGCACTTCGCATCTACTTTTCTTGTACTTCCATGTTCTGCATTCTCATGATATATGTGATTTTGCAAGTATAAAAATCAATGGGAATTAAAATGATGAAGATATAAAAAAAAAAAAAAAAAAAAAAAAAAAAAGTACCGGGGGCAATGTAACCAAAGGTTCCCACAATAGCAGATGCTGTTTCTGGATCTCCTTCACTCGCCATTATCTTTGCCAGTCCAAAGTCTGCAATCTTGGCATTGAAGTCAGAGTCAACGAGTATGTTACTAGACTTTATATCTCTATGAACAATGGGTGGACTACAATTGTGATGCAAATAGCAGAGGCCTTGTGCAGCTCCCATGGCAATTTTTAGCCTTGTCTCCCATTGCAAGACTTGAGTAGTTAAGCCTCTCTTCTTTCCATGCAGCCATTTGTGAACACATTGTTTGTCCATGTATTCATACACAAGAAGCTTTGTTGTCTTTCCTCTGATGCAGCATAACAATTTCACTATGTTGTTGTGCCAAATTCTCCCGAGGATCTTAACCTCTGCTAAGAATTGTTTCTCCATTAATCCCTGCCCTTGCTTTTGTTCGTGCCATATACTTTTAACAGCAACTCTATTGTCTTTCTTTGTGATCACTCTATATACTTTTCCTGACCCTCCATTTCCAATCAAATTTTCATCTGTCAAACCACCCAAAATATCCCATTTATTGAATTCCAACCTTTGAAATGAAATCATACTCCATTCTTCTCCATCACTTTCCTTTCTCCTTCCCACCCTAGGTCTGAACACCATTATCAGAATTCCTAACCCAATAAGTATTATTCCTGCAATTGCACCGCAAGTTATGATGATGTAATTACTCTTTTTCTTTGACTTGGAACTGCAATCCATGTAACCTCGTATTGTATCATCAGAACACCAGTCTGTAGAGCATGCTGGCAATCCCTTTTCTTTTACATCAGAACATAAATTGGCTTCATCAAAGCAGCTGTGTATAAATCTTTCCTTCACTAGCTTATAAGGGATTCTCCCAGAAATGTTGTTGAAACAAATAGCAAGGGTCGTTCTAGCCCTCAGTTGCAGTAATTCTCCAAAACCTTTTGCAATAGTTCCACTTAGATGATTATGAGAAAGATCTATGCTACTTAGACTAGGTATGGCAAATAATCCAGCAGGTATTTCACCAATCAATTTGTTATAAGAAAGTGAAAGATGAGACAGTTGTGGCAACTGTAACAATACAACAGGAATTGGGCCCTTTAAAGAATTATTGGACAAATCTAAGCGGATAAGGTTGTATGAACTCCATATATCTTCCTGTATTGATCCATTCAAATGGTTACTTGAAAGATCAAGATCCTCCAAACTATAAGACACCCAGGATGTTGGTATCTCACCACTCAATTTGTTATAAGAAAGTGAAAGCTGAGACAGATGCTGCAACTGTGACAATCTAGCAGGAATTGGACCACTTAAAGAATTATTGGACAATTTCAAGTAGCCAAGAATGTATAAATTTCCTATATCATCTAGTATTGATCCATTCAACTGGTTACTTGAAAGATCAAGATCCATCAAATTATGAGCCACTATGGGTGTCGGTATCTCACCGGACAACATGTTGTATTGAAGATATAAACGGCGCAGCCATTTCATGGAAAACAATTCACCTGGTATTGATCCACTCAATTGGTTACTTGAAAGATCAAGATCCTCCAAACTGTGAGGCACCTTGGGTGCGGGTATCTCACCAGAGAACTTGTTTTGGCTGAGCCTTAAACTACGTAGCTTTTTCAAGGAAAACAACTGGCTTGGTATTTTACCAGTCAAATTGTTAAAAGAAAGTGAAAGATGAGACAGTTGCTGCAAGTGTAACAATGTAGCAGGAATTTGGCCACTTAAAGAATTCATAGACAAATCCAAGTAGCCAAGATTGTATAAATTCCCAATATCATCTGGTATTGCTCCATTCAAATGGTTACTTGAAAGATTAAGATACTCCAATAAATTGTAAACCACCTTGGGTGTCGGTATCTCACCAGACAACATGTTCTGCCCAAGATTTAAACTACCTAGCTTTTTCATGGAAAACAATTGGCTTGGTATTTCACCAATCAAATTGTTAGAGGCAAGCGAAAGATAAGACAGTTGATGCAACCGCAGCAATCCAGCAGGAATTGGATCACTTAAACAATTCCCAGACAGATCTAAGTAGGTAAGATTGTATAAATTTCCTATATCTTTTGGTATTGGTCCATTCAATAGGTTATATGAAAGATCAAGAGACTCCAAACTATAAGCCACCATGGGTTTCGGTATCTCACCAGACAACATGTTATGCCCAAGATTTAAACTACGCAGGGTTTTCATGGAAAACAACTCACCTGCTATTTCTCCTGTCAAATCATTTGTGGATAGATCCAAGGTTTCAAGCTTTGAGCAGCTGGAGAGGTTAGCTGGTATAGTTCCCCAGAGATTATTAGAACTGAAATTGATTGAAACAAGGTTGTTGAGGTGGCATAAAATAGTTGAGTAGTCCGGGAATGATCCTCCGGTGTACATTCCGGAGAGAGATATCCGTGTGACACTTCGATTGAAGTTGCATGAAATTCCAGGCCAGTCACATGGGGAGGAAGTGGAGTTCCACTGCTCAAATAGTGAAAATGGATATACCCAGTGTTGTTTTAGGATAAGTAAAATAGCCCTTTCATCATCCTCATGAGTGGTTAAAGATTCTGAATAATTTGGGAAGGACAAAAGGAGGATGATGAAGAAGAAGAAGAAGGCATGATGAATAGGGTGGTGCACCTGCATTTTCAAACAATTGATAAGATGGTGAGGATTGAGTGAGAGGAGCTAGCAAGTAGCAATTGCATGCTATTATATTATTGTATTGCTTAATGTGAACAACAAAGTTACGTTGTTGGGTACGTGGACTTGGAGTCTTGGAGTCAAAGTCAGTGTTATCATAAGTCATTGAACCAAAACATACATGTGAATATAAGTGGGGGTAAAAATTGAGAGTAGAAATTAGAGTTTATGTAGTATTTTTCATATGAACCACACATTATAAAATCCTACTAGTACTTATTTTACTATTAATTAATTAATTTTATAAATAAACATATATGATACCGACGACAACGAAAATAACAATATGTTGAATTGGGTGAGCTAGGTTTTATGTGAGTTTTTCTTTTTAAAATAAAAATTACAAGTACATATTATAAAGTTAATCAATTTATGAATAAGATGGCTAGCTACTCATATCAATTTTCTATTGATCATCACTTTATTTCAACCATTATGCAAGTTTCACATAAATGTCATGCTTGATAATAATGGTTACTGATTTTAACTAGGTATTTAATAACTATTATATAAAAAAAAATTAACTCACTAGTTTGAGTGCGTCAAACTTCGGGTTCAATTTTAGCATTGCTTTGAATATGAAAAAAAAAATTATGTGAATTTTGTGTATAATTAGATTCTTAAAAAGCATTATGAAAGTTTCATTTAAATCAAATTCGATATCCATTTAAATATTAATTGTGAGAATTCTTTTTAAAAATACAAATTACAAGTATATATCATAAAGTTAATGAATCTATGAATAAAATGTCTAACTACTCATGTCAATTTTCTTTTGAACACCACTTTATTTCAACCATTCTGCCATTCTGCAAGGCTCACATATATGTCATGCTTGATAATAGTGGTAACTGATTTTGACAAGATATTTAATAAGTACTATAAAAAAAATATATAACTCACTAGTCTGAGCGCATCAAACTTCAAGTTCAGTTTTGGTATATTTTTTGCTCCGAATATGAAAAACTTTTATGTGAGTTTTGTATACCATTAGGGTCTGTTTGGTTCGCACATGAGAATCGAAATCGGAATGGGTATCAAATACTTCACTACTACACATACGGCTTTTAACGTCGGCTAAGTAGACCCTTTAACGTCGGCTAAAAGCCGACGTTGATCTGGCCGACGTTGTAAGTGTACACACTTGGTAATTGTAATGGGTTTGTGCAAGTATTTTGTATGTTTGGTAGTATGATAGAATGGAAGTGATTATTAATAGTTGGAGAAGAGGATGAAGGGAAATGAAACTCTTATTTTATTAATGAATAGATTTTGCAATTAATGAGGTAATCAAAACACATAGTAGTGTTCTAAAAATTTGTCAACTAAACAATAACAATGACTTTGATATCCATCCCTGATAGATAAACATGTCAACCAAACACACCCTTAGATTCTTAAAAAGCATTAGAAAAGTTTCATTTAAATCAAATTCGATATCCATTTAAATATTAATTGTGAGAATTTTTCTTTAAAATACAAATTAAAAGTACATATCATAAAGTTATCGAATATATGAATAAGATGGCTAGCTACTCCTATCAATTTTCTATTGACCATCACTTTATTTCAACCATTCTGCAATTTTCTATTGACCATCACTTTATTTCAACCATTCTGCAAGGCTCACATAATAACTACTAAAATAAAAATAAAAATTAACTCACTAATCTGAGTGCGTCAAATTTTGTATTCAATTTTGGTATTGTTTTGCTCTGAATATGAAAATTTTTTATGTGAATTTTGTGTATAATTAGATTCTTAAAAAGGCTTTAAGAAAGTTTCATTTAAATCAAATTCGATATCCATTTAAATATTAATTGTGAGAATTTTTTTTTAAAATACAAATTACAAGTACATATCATAAAGTTATTGAATGTATGAATAAGATGGCTAGCTACTCATATCAATTTTCTATTGACCATCACTTTATTTCAACCATTTTACAAGGCTCATATAAATGTCAGCTTGATAATAGTGGTTACTAATTTTGACTAGGTATTTATAATTGTTGGTTGAAAATTCGAAAAAATAATAATATTCCTACAAAAAGGATTATTAAATCTGGAATATAGGCAAGGATGAACAAAGGATTTTGGTGGGTAAGTTGTAAGTACGAGTCGAGTTGCACTCTCTCCTTAAAATCTTATTTGTTGCCTCATAAGATGCTAGGAGCATTGCGCAGCCTAGGTTTTCAGGGATAAAATGTACTACGATTCTAAGCTGCATCCACAACAATGTATAATGCTTGGATCATGTCAGTCAATAAACTTGCTCTAATAAACTTGAATTGATGTAGAAGCAATTTTGAGAAGAAAGATTCATTCTGCTAATTAGGGGTTCATGTCAGAAAACATAAAAATAAAAAATAAAAAAATAAACCAGGGAGGTGCGCATGTGGCGCACTTGAGATTGTTGTTTTGCCATTCTTTGGTGAAGTTTGAAGGCTTTTTGGGTTTTGTGTTTTTGTGGAAGTAGATTGTACTTGTTTGGTTTATTTTGTGGGTTAGCTTTAATTTAACTTGGTCTTTAAGTTCAGTTTATGTGTTGTTGTCGGTCATAGGATTAGTCTTATATTTAGAGGGTATGAGTTGAGTCAGTGCAGCTTGTTCATTCTGAAGAAACAAGGGTGCTGCAGGATGGACAGCACGGTTGTTAGGAGGGGTGCGAACCTGGCATGTATGCACGCGGCAATTATGGAATGCCAACGGATGAAGAAGAATGGTTCGGGATGAACCAGGTATGCCCGTAGCATTATGGATTGCCAACGGATGAAGAAAGAATGGTTCGGGACGAACCAGGTATGCCAGAATGAACAAGTGATTCAAGACTTGGGTATTGGTCTCAAAGAATATGCCTCTAGATGTAATGCCCTATGACTCATGTGATATGTGTGTAACAAGTTGGGCATGATTATCATCTATGCTCCAACTTGAGGGAGAGTGTTATGGAATATACATATAATATATGGAATCTCTATAGATTAGGAAGGTAGGCATATAGAGACTTAGTTTCCTATTCCTATTAGTTTAGATTTCGTAGTTTAGTATATATAGAGGCATAGAGAACAACATATTGTACTCTTGAACTTTTACATTATAATATATTCATACATTCTATTGTTCTCTGGTTTTCTCACATACTTTGCTTCCGCCTAATTGGCGAGTGGTTGTTATTCTCCACCCGCCAGGTCTTTCAATCCCTCAATTTCAACAGGAGGCAACAATATTACCACTGAAGTTGTTGGATGATAAATCAAGATGTTGTAAACTAGACCAGCCTTGAAATGAGGAAATTTTCCAAAAAAATTATTGGCAGAAAGGTCCAAATATGACAAATTCCTAAAACTCAATTCCCAAAATTTTCCTGATAATTTATTACCCTTCAGAGACAACAACTCAAGATCAGGAAAATCACTGGGGGTCAGCATAACAAATATGTTCTGCCCTGAGTAGGGAAAATAAAAGCAACTATGGCGCAGCTGTGCGTGGGTGTGTAAATCTTTTTTTTTTTTTTGCTTTTTTTTTTTCTCAGATTTTCTTTTCATCACTCATTTTTCCTTCTTTTAGGAAAAATATTTGGTGGACTCTCATTTTATACTCGTAATTTTTACTAGCTCTTACAAGTTCTTGATGTAGACATTTTTCATGTTGAAAATTTTTAGCCTTGTCTCCCAAATTGAGCCATTGAGTTGGTTGTGCGACAGATCAAGAATTGAAATACTCTTCAAGCCTCCAAGTTGTTGAGGTATTGGAGCAGAGAGATCATTATGCCCCAAATTCAGAATAGAGAGAATACTACATGTAACTTAATTCCATTGGAATACTGCCTTCATTCCAACTTATATTGTAAGAAAGGTCAAGGAAAATGATGGATCCGTTGTGGTTAAATGTTGGTTGTATAATGCCCTTCTAGACTCTAGTAATATTGCAGGGGCGCCTCATTGAAATCCTGTCAAGGCAATCTGTGTAATCCCACCAAATTCGAGTATATTTCCTGCTCACTTCCATCATTCTTAATATACACATATTGCTTATCAGTAAGTAATGGCCTTGCAATATTGCCAGATTGTATGAACAAAGCATGTACAAATATATATGCCAGAGAAATTGTTGGAAGACAAAGAAAGGGAGAACTGAAGCTGTTTGATCATAAATCATAAATGAATATGTTGTAAACTAGAGTAGTCTTGAAATGAAGAGGATTTTTCAGAAACATTATTGGCAGAAAAGTTCAAATATGACAAAATTTTGAAACTCAACTCTGGAATATTTTCGCTGAGAACAGACTCTCCAAGTTTTCAAGACTGAGCAAGTAAGAAGAAACACATTAGTAAACAAGTATGAATATTGCCCTGTGAGTACAATAGTCACATTAAATAAACCACCATTGCAAACATTTCGTATTGGTACAAGTCCATTCAAAAGTAAAGTGAAAATATTTATATTGTCTATCAGCTCTCTGGGGACATATGATTGTTTACGCTGCATCTTAGAATCTGTGAAATATCTTTCATGGACGGTCTGCTTGATGGGGAGCTCAATGTACACGCAAGGCCTAATTTGAAAACACTGATCATTGCCTCGAAATAGCATGGCTCCTTGATCTCCTCTTCCAGGACATCTGCAGCTGATTTTCCTTCTCTTTGGTGTTTGTGTGCCCATTGTGCCAGGTTCATATCCTCATTTCCAGTCACTGCTTCTCTTCCCGTTGTCAATTCCAAGAGTACTACACCGAAGCTGTAGATGTCGCTCTTCACATCCACTTTTCTTGTACTACCATATTCTGCATTCCCATGATATATGTGATTCTGCAAGTATAAAAATCAGTGGGAATTGAAATCGAAGATATTAAAAAAGAAAAATGTACCGGGCAATGTAACCAAAGGTTCCCACAATAGCAGATGCTGTTTCTGGATCTCCTTCACTCGACATCATCCTTGCTAGTCCAAAGTCTGCAATCTTGGCATTGAAGTCAGAGTCAACGAGTATGTTACTAGACTTGATATCTCTATGAATGATGAATATAGCAAAGCCCTTGTGAAGCTCCAATGGCAATTTTTAGCCTTCTCTCCCACTGCAAGACTTGAGTAGTTAAGCCTCTCTTTTTTCCATGCAACCATTTGTAAGCACATTGTTTGTCCATGTATTCATACACAAGAAGCTTTGTTGTCTTTCCTCTGATGCAGCATAACAATTTCACTATGTTGTTGTGCCAAATTCCCCCAAGGATCTTAACCTCTGCTAGAAACTGTTTCTCCATTAATCCCTGCCCTTGCTTTGGTTCATGCCATATACTTTTAACAGCAACACTCTGACCTTTTTTGGTGATCACTCTATATACTTTTCCTGACCCTCCATTTCCAATCAAATTTTCATCCGTCAGATTACCCAAAATATCCCATTTATTGAATTCCAACCTTTGAAGTGAAATGATACTCCATTCTTCTCCATCATTTTCCCTTCTCCTTCCCCATGCATATCTGAACACCAGTATCAGAATTCCTAACCCAACAATGAGTACCACTGCAATGATGGCACTAATGATTTTCTTTGATTTACTTGGCTTATTGGAAGCGCAGTGTTGCGGAACCGAATAATCAGAAAACAGTTGGGAAGGGCATGTTGGCAATCTTTTATCCATTACATATGAACATAAATTCGCTTCATCAAAGCATCTGTGTTTATATTTTCGGTCCATTAGCTGATAAGGTATTCTCCCAGAAAAGTGGTTCTTGCAAATCCTAAGGGTTAGTCTTGCAGCTGACATACGGCTAACAGTTTCACATATTTCTCCAGAAAATTTGTTATGTGAAACATCAATAGTCTCCAATTGCTGCAGTTCTTCAAAGCCTCTTGGAATACTTCCACTAAGATGATTGTGAGAAAGATTTATATAAATCAGACTAAATAAGTCCAAACTTGCAGGTATTTCACCAGTCAAATTGTTAGAGGCAAGTAAAAGATAAGACAGTTGATGCAACCGCAACAATGTAGCAGGTATTGATCCATTTAAATGGTTACTTGAAAGATCAAGTTTCTGCAAACTCTGAGACACCATGAGTGTTGGTATCTCACCGGACAGCATGTTGTGACCAAGACGTAAACTAATTAGCTTTTTCATGGAAAACAACTGAGTTGGTATTTCACCACTCAATTTGTTAAAAGAAAGTGAAAGATAAGACAGTTGCTGCAACTGTAACAATCTAGCAGGAATTGGGCCACTGAAAGAATTCATAGACAAATCCAAGGCTACAAGATTGTAAAAATTCCCTATATCATCTGGTATTGATCCATTCAACTGGTTAAACGAAAGAAGAAGATACTCCAAAGTGTGAGCCACCATGGGTATCGTCGGTATCTCACCGGACAACATGTTTTCTTGAAGATTCAAAAATCGCAGGGTTTTCATGGAAAACAACTCACCCGGTATTTTTCCTGTCAACAGATTTTCAAATAGATCCAACTCTTCAAGCTTTGAGCAATTGGAGAGGCCAACTGGTATAGTTCCCCATAGATAATTCATGCTGAGATAGATTGAAGAAAGATTACTGAGCTGGCATATGATTTTTGAGGGGAATGATCCTCGGATGTTCATTCCGGAGAGATATATCTCTGTGACACTTCCGTCGATGCATGAAATTTCAGGCCAGTGGTGGCATGGGGAGGAAGTGGAGTTCCACCGCTCAAGTGAAGATGGATTTTCCCAGTGTTGTTTTAGGCTAAGTAAAATACCCCTTTCACCATCATCATGAGTGGTTAAAGATTGTGAATAATTTGGGAAGGACAAAAGGAGGATGAAGAAGAAGAAAGCGTGATGAATAGGGTGGTGCTGCAGCATTTTCAAACAATTAATTAAGTAAGCTAACAATAGGATGAGATGAGAGTGAATGCCAAAATGCATGCATGCATTCATTTTAATTAAAAATGATGGTGAGGACGGATTCAGGATCATTGTATTTGTATTGCTTAATGTGAACAAGAAAGTTATTGGGTGGACTTGGAGTCAAAGTCAAGTCAATGTCTTCACTTTTGGTCTAATCCACTATTAGGATGTTATTAATTGTAATATAGGAGTTTTTAAAATGTCAATTTAGTACCGTAATTATTCACTTTTTTTAAAAAAAATTTCAATCACTTCAGTTAAATTGCCAGTGGGAAGTAGCCCAGAAATTTTAATGGTTAAATTAATAAGGACAATTTAGTCTTTTACTTATTATTTTTCCTTTCTTCACCATTTTATGCTCATCATGGTATGAACCTCTCTTTCTCTCCCTTTGTGCGCGTGCTTTTGTGTTTTGTTGTCCTTAGTATCTGATTTTTACTAAACTGCAATTAATTGTGAGGAAAGTCTTTGATATGATTACAGTTTTCGGGAGATCTGCTTGTACCATTTCCATGGATGCGCTGCTAGTTAGGTGTTGTTGTTAAATGGGTATTGATCACTTGGTAAAACTCACTACACTTTTGTTCCCTTACTTTTGAACAATATAATAAAAAAAATGATGAACGAATAAGAAATCAGTATTGTTTGATCACTCAATATAGAACTTTAATATACACACACACACAGATATATATATATATATTTATTTATTTATTTGATTTCAATTACAATTTACGGAGTACTACATACCCAATAAAGAAACTTCTTTAATTGAAATGCAATTCTAATGTAATAATTCAATAAAACGAGAAACAACGTTGTTTAATTTGGTTTGAGAGAATTGGAATTCCCTCAATTCATTGAATTACAATTCATAACTATCTCATATGAACTGCAATTCAACCAGACAAAAGAAAGGAAAAAGGAGTAAAAATGACATATTTGCCCTTGATTATTATTATTATTATGGGTCACACTTGTGTGAGACCGTTTCACGGATCCTTATTCGTGAGACGGGTCGAGTCGGGTCAAAGCACCATGCAAATGTCATACTTATATGTGCAAATCTCACACTTATATGCTCAAATATAACACTAATCAAAAATACAATTGTTGTTACTTATAAGAGAAAAAGTAATACATTTTTCATAATAAGTAATGTTGACAAGTACCTCTCACTTATAAGGGCAAATATAATACTTTTGAGGAAAAATGTAATACTTTTAAATCGAAATGTAAAAGTATTGTATTTTCCCTTAAAAGTATTACATTTACCATAATAAGTAACAAAAATTTTATTTTCTGATTAGTATTATATTTGAGCATATAAGTATGACATTTATGCATATAAGTGTTACATTTGCATCTTGACCCGACCCGACCCGACTCATCTCATGGTAAGACGGTCTTACACAAGTTTTTGCCTATTATTATTATTATTATTATTATTATTATTATTATTATTATTATTATTGTTATTACACAATGATATTTTAATCATTATATCACTTCTTCCCTCTTCTTTCTCAATAATTTTATTCCTCACTACCAAACAATGTAATTTAAATTCTTACTTTATTCTCACCTTATTATTTCCTACCGGATTACAATTCCTTTCACTCTTAAGTCTTAATTTCTTCCCTCCAATCAAACGCTATGTTAATTCCAATTACAATTTTGATTCCAATTCAAATGCTCCCTAATTGTTATTGATTAACTAAAAGCACATACAAACACATGTGTTGATTTTATAATAAAATATTATTAATTATATAATAATAATATTTAATAAATAATAAATATTTTATAATAAGAATTCATATTTTCTTGTTCATAATTTGTCACTTAGGAATAAGGTTCAGACTATATTCACTAAAAGACGGGACTTAATTGGTGTATTGCTTGATGTAAACCTTAAATTAAGTTGGGTGGACTTGGACTTGGAATCAACTCTGCTAACGGATTTCTAAACCAAAATTCAATTTAAATACTTTTATTTTGGGTGTAACATATTTGGACTGTAATACATAGAATTGAGTTAAACATCAGGCGTTTACTTCAATTAACGATTTTTCCTTCATCTATTCTCTATTTTTCAGTTTAGAGAATACAATTATCAACACTTTTTTCTTTTTTCAGAAAATTTATTTAATTAGTAAACATATCAACATAAATTGCTAAACATGAAAATTTATTACCATGGAATTTCTTTTTAAGTTTTTTGAAGCTAGACTCAAAAGTTGGACTTGGACCAGGGAGTATTTGGACAAATTAATCATAAATATTCTCATTAAATCTAAAAACATAATAAGTCACAATCCAAGTTATATTCATGATTTATTTCTATATATTTTTCTATTAATTTTTTAATACATTATGCTATAAGAGTTGCACTATATAATTTTTTGGACTAAAGATGGCGATGGGGAGCATTTTAGGATGACTTAATTGGTCTATTGCTTAATGTGACCCAAAAATTAAGTTGGGTGGACTTGGACTCAATAGTAATATCTGAATGATCAACTCAGCTACCTTATTTCTAAACCAAATTTCAATTTTAATACTTCTAATTTGGGTGTAAAATATGTGGACCAGTCACCAGAATAGAATCATCAATAGATAGAAATGAGTTAAGTACGTGTACGTTGTTCCTCAGTTGCTATACCATGGACTAGGTTCTTAAACTGTGTATTTTTAGTATTGTAATTATGAACTTTTAGAATATAAATTATATTTATAAGTTTTTGAGAATTTGTGAATACAATATAAGGTTATAATAAATTGTGAATTTTTAAAAGGTAAATTTGAAGTGTTAATTGCAGGTATGAAAAACATACCTGGGACAATATAATCAACGGTTCCCACACTAGCATGTTTTTGGATTTGCTTCAATTGCTGACATATTTGTTAGTCCAAAGTCTGCAAATTCTTAGTATTGAATTCAGACACTAGGACTTTAAGAGTATGTTGCTAGAGTTGATATCTTGATGTGATCATGGTGTATATAATTGAGCCCTTGTGCAGCTCTAATAGGCAATATAATAACAATCGCGTCCAATACACTTGTTAAGGATTTCTGGAATTGGTGGTGACGGAGGCGGTGGTACAGTCGCCGGAATCGTTGCCGGGAGTTGTCACAGCAGCGGCGTATAGAAGAGGTTTAAGATGAGGGCATGATGGTACGACCTTGAAGACGCAAGCGAGGCCTGTGAATAGGTAAACATGCTTCATTAATTCCTCTCCAATGGTTAAGTTGTCTGTTTCCTGTTAATATTATTAATTATGGAACTCCAATTTAATAACTATTGCGCTCCATAAAGTTTATTTATCACTTTAACATCTAAGAAAATCAAGGAAACAAAGTGGAGTTGCATTATGAATTATGATGGATCCTGCATAATTGCACTGTGAGTGCAATAGTCAAATTAAATTAAACAAACCATTGCAAAATATTTCGTAATGGTACAAGTCCATTCAAAAGTAAAGTGAAAATATTTATATTGTCTATCAGCTTTATGGGGACATATGATTGTTTTCGCTGCATCTTTAAAGAATCTGTGAAATATCTTTCATGGACGGTCTGCTTGATGGGGAACTCAACGTACACGCAAGGCCTAATTTGAAAATAATGATCATTGCCTCCAGATAGCGTGGCTCCTTGATCTCTTCATCCAGGGCATCTGCAGCTGATTTTCCTTCTCTTTGGTGTTTGTGTGCCCATTGTGCTAGGTTTATATCCTCATTTCCAGTCACTGCTTCTCTTCCCGTTGTCAATTCCAAGAGTACTACACCGAAGCTGTAGATGTCGCTCTTCGCGTCCACTTTTCTTGTACTTCCATATTCTGCATTCTCATGATATATGTGATTTCGCAAGTATAAAAATCAGTGGGAATTGAAATGAAGAAGATATTAAAAAAAAAAAAAATGTACCAGGGGCAATGTAACCAAAGGTTTCCACAATAGCAGATGCTGTTTCTGGATTTCCTTCGCTCGCCATCATCTTTGCCAATCCAAAGTCTGCAATCTTGGCATTGAAGTCAGAGTCGACAAGTATGTTACTGGACTTGATATCTCTATGAACAATGGGTGGACTGCAATTATGATGCAAATAGCAGAGGCCTTGTGCAGCTCCAATGGCAATTTTTAGCCTCCTCTCCCACTGCAAGACTTGAGTAGTTAAGCCTCTCTTCTTTCCATACAACCATTTGTGAACACATTGTTTGTCCACGTATTCATACACAAGAAGCTTTGTAGTCTTTCCTCTGATGCAACATAACAATTTCACTATGTTGTTGTGCCAAATTCCCCCGAGGATCTTAACCTCTGCTAGGAATTGTTTCTCCATTAATCCCTGCCTTTCCTTTTGTTCAAGCCTTATACTTTTAACAGCAACCTTTTGGCCTTTCTTGGTGATCACTCTATACACTTTTCCTGATCCTCCATTTCCAATCAAATTTTCATCTATCAAACCGCCCAAAATATCCCATTTATTGAATTTCAACCTTTGAAATGAAATCATACTCCATTCTTCTCCATCGCGTTCTTTTCTCCTTCCCACCCTAGGTCTGAGCACCAGTATCAGAATTCCTAACCCAATAAGTATCCCTGCAATTGCACCGCACGTTATGATGATGTAATTACTCTTTCTCTTTGACTTGGAACTGCAATCCATGTAACCTCGAATTGTATAATCAGAACACCATTCTGTAGAGCATGCTGGCAATCCCTTTTCCTTTACATCTGAACATAAATTGGCTTCATCAAAGCAGCTGTGTACAAATCTTTCCTTCACTAGCTTATAAGGGATTCTCCCAGAAATGTTGTTGAAACAAATATCAATGGTCAGTTTATCCCTCTGTTTCAGTAATTCTCCAAAAGTTTTTGGAATAGTTCCACTTAGATGATTATGAGAAAGATCTATGTTACTCAGATTAAGTAAGGGAAATAGTGTAGCAGGTATTTCACCACTCAATTTGTTATAAGAAAGTGAAAGATGAGACAGTTGCGGCAACTGTAACAATACACCAGGAATTGGGCCCCTTAAAGAATTATTGGACAAATCTAAGCGGATAAGGTTGTATGAATTCCATATATCTTCTGGTATTAATCCATTCAAATGGTTACTTGAAAGATCAAGATCCTCCAAACTGTAAGCCGCCCAGGATGTTGGTATCTCACCACTCAATTTGTTATAAGAAAGTGAAAGTTGAGACAGATGCTGCAACTGTAACAATCCAGCAGGAATTGGGCCACTTAAAGAATTATTAGACAATTTCAAGTAGCCAAGAATGTATAAATTTCCTATATCATCTGGTATTGATCCATTCAACTGGTTACTTGAAAGATCAAGATCCTCCAAACTGTGAACCATCATGGTTGTCGGTATCTCACTGGACAACATATTGTATTGAAGATATAAACTGCGCAGCCTTTTCATGGAAAACAATTCACCTGGTATTGATCCATTCAACTGGTTTCTTGAAAGATCAAGACCCACCAAACTATGAACCACCATGGGTGTTGGTATCTCACTGGACAACATGTTCTCTCGAAGACATAAACTCAACAGCATTTTCATGGAAAACAACTCACCTGGTATTGGACCATGAAAAGAATTCATTGACAAATCTAAGTAGCTAAGGTTGTATAAATTTCCTATATCTTTTGGTATTGATCCATTCAAATGGTTACTTGAAAGATCAAGATCCACCAAACTATGAGCCACCATGGGTATCATCGGTATCTCACCAGACAACATGTTGCATTGAAGATATAAAATGCGCAGCCTTTTCATGGAAAACAATTCACTTGGTATTGATCCATTCAAAGAATTATTGGACAAATCTAAGTTGCGAAGGTTGTATAAATTTCTTATATCATCTGGTATTGATCCATTTAAATGGTTACTTGAAAGATCAAGATACTCCAAACTGTGAGCCACCATGGGTATCGTCGGTATCTGACCGGACAACATGTTGTATTTAAGATATAAATTGCGCAGCTTTTTCATGGAAAACAACTCAGCTGGTATTGGACCACGAAAAGAATTCAATGACAAATCTAAGTGGACAAGGTTGTATAAATTTCCTATATCTTCAGGTATTGATCCATTCAAATGGTTATTTGAAAAATCAAGATACTCTAAACTGTGAGCCACCATGGATATCGTCGGTATCTCACCAGACAATATGTTGTATTTAAGATATAAATTGCGCAGCCTTTTCATGGAAAACAACTCACCTGGTATTTTTCCTGTGAAATTATTTGCAGATAGATCTAAGTCTTCAAGCTTTGAGCAACTGGAGAGGCCAACTGGTATACTTCCCCAGAGACTATTGTAACTGAAATCGATTGAAGAAAGGTTGTTGAGCTGACATATAATTTTTGAGGGGAATGATCCTTGGAGGTTCATCTCAGAGAGATATATCTGTGTGACACTTCCATCGAAGTCACATGAAATTCCAGGCCAGTCACATGGGGAGGAAGTGGAGTCCCACTGCTGAAGTGAAGATGGATTTCCCCAGTAGTGTTGTTTTAGGCTAAGTAAAATAGCCCTTTCATCATCAGCATGAGTGGTTAAAGATTGTGAATAATTTAGGGAGGAGAAAAGGAGGATGATGAAGAAGAACATCAAGCCATGATGATGAGGATGCAGCATTTCAAAAACAATTAATTAATTAATTAAGCTAATAATAATAATAATAAGATGGTGAGGATCATATCGGAGGAGCTAGGATAGCAATATAATTGATCTTCCCTTCCAGCTGCTCTCATCTATTACTGTATTGCTTAATGTGAACAACAAAGTTACGTTGTTGAATTGGGTGGACTTGGAGTCAAAGTCAATGTCACTGTTATCATAATTCATTGAATTCAACCAAAACTTATATGTATGAACAACACATCAAAAAATCCTCTACTTATTTTACTATTAATTAATTAAATTTATAAGCAAACATATGATAATGAAAATGACAACATGATGAATTGGGTGATGACCTAGGTTTTATGCCAGTTTTGTATATAATTAGATTATTAAGAAGCATTATTAATTGAGAGAATTTTTTAAAATAAATACAAATTACAAGTGCATATCATAAAGTTAATAAGTGTGTGAATAACATGGCTAGCGACTCATCAATTTTCTATTCACCATCACTTTATTTCAAACCATTCTGCATGCTAGGTTCACACAAAAATGTCTAATTGTTTGAACATAGTGAATAGTGATTTTGACTATGTATTTAATAAAAGAATTAATTCTATTTTTGGTTCTAGATTTATAGGTGACAGTATACTTTTAATCTATTTTTATTATGACATTCACATTTGGCATCATTATTGGTCCTTTATTAACAATTTTTTTTAATGTCTTTAAATACAAAGGCATTTTGATTTTTTAATTACGATTTTTTCAAAAAAATATACAAAGGCATGTCGATAAATTACAAGGAAAAAAACAAACCAATAAAAAACCCTATTTTTTGAAATTCTCCCACGGTTGCCCAAACCATTTCCTTTACTACTCCCTCCCTCCACTAAACAAATTGCTGCCAACTCTGAGTAATACCAATTCAGGACAATCGCATCCAATACACTTTTTAAGGATTTCTGGCCTATAGCAGCTGGTGTAGACTGAGTTACTGAAATTGGTGGTGACGGAGGAGGTGGTACAGTCGCCGGAATCGGTGCCGGAGGTGGAACATGACCACCACCTACTCCCGGAGTTTTCACAGCAGCAATGTGTAGAAGAGGTTTGAGATGAGGGCATGATCGTACGAGCTTGAAGACGCAAGCGAGGCCTGTGAACAGGTAAACATGCTTCATTAATTCCTCCACTAGTTAAGTTGCCTATTTCCTGTGAATACTATTAATTTTGGAACTCCATATAATTACTACTGTGCACCAGAAAGATTATCTTTCTCTTAACATCTAATAAAATCAAGGAAACAAAGTGGAGTTGCATTATATATGATTATATTTAGGGGTTGAAGAGTACCTACAATAGAAAGTCAATTGATTATTATTTATGAGGAAAACGTACTTACGAGGAAAATCAAATTGGCCATTAAGTACAAAAGTCACATTAAACATAGGATTTTGCAATGGGATAAGTCCATTATGAAGGAAAAAAGGAAATATTGTCTATCCACTCCTTGAAGACAAATGGTTGTTCTCACTGTTGATTTGAGTTTCAGTAGCCCCATTCGGAATAGCTCTCTCAAAAGCATTGTTGCATCTTTGAAGAATTTGCAAAACATATTTCATGGATGGCCTGCTCGAAGGAGAACTCAAAGTACACGCGAGGCCTAATTTGAAAAGGATAGTTGCTGCTTCCAGGTAATGTGGATCCTTGATTTCTTCATCCAGGACATCTGCAACAGAGTTTCCTTCTCGTTGGTGTTTGTATGCCCATTGTGCCAGGTTGATGTCCTCATTTGGAGTCACGGCTTCTCTTCCAGTTGCCAATTCCAAGAGCACTACACCAAAGCTGTAGATGTCGCTCTTCACATTCACTTTTAGTGTGCTGCAGTATTCTGCAATCCCATGCTATATATATGTAATACTGCGAGTATAAAACACAACAAGAATTGAACTAACTGTTGAAGATATAAAGAACGTACCTGGGGCAATGTAACCAAAGGTTCCCACAATGGCGGAAGCTGTTTCTGGATTTGCTTCACTCGCTGGTATCTTTGCTAGTCCGAAGTCTGCAATCTTAGCATTGAATTCGGAGTCTAGAAGTATGTTGCTGGATTTGATATCTCTATGAAGAATAGGTGGACTGCAATCATGATGCATATATTTGAGCCCCTGTGCAGCTCCAATGGCAATGTTTAGCCTTCTCTCCCAGTGCAAGACTTGAGCAGAAGTTTCAACCACTGTTAAGCCTTTCTTCTTTCCATGCAACAATCTGTAAAGGCATTGTTTGTCCATATATTCATACACAAGAAGCTTTGTGTTGTTTCCAGTGATGCAGCATAAGAGCTTCACTATGTTGCAGTGCCTGATTCCCCCAAGGATTTGAACCTCTGCTAGGAACTGTTTCTGCAACCTGTGGCCTTGCCTTGGTTCATGCCGTATGCTTTTCACAGCAACACTTTGGCCTTGTGTGGTGGTCACTCTATATACTTTCCCCGACCCTCCATTTCCAATCAAATTTTCATCTGTCAGACCACCCAAAATTTCCCCTTCACTGAATTCCAACCTTTGAAATGGAATCATAGTCTGTTCTTCTTCTCCATCGTTTTCCTCCCTCCTTTCCCCCTTGGGTCTGAACACCAGTATCAGAATTCCTAACCCAATGATGAGTAGCGCTGCTATCGCGACACAAGTTATGATGATTTTCTTTGATTTACTTGGCTTATTGGAACTGCAGTTTATGTGTAGTGGCATAATATCAGACAACCATTGGGAAGGGCATATTGGCAGTTCCTTCTTATCTATCAAACATGAACATAAATTGACCTTATCAAAGCATATATCATACGGAAATTTTCCCTTGACTAACTCATAAGGGATTCTCCCAGAAAAGTGGTTCAAGCAAATCCAAAGGGTATCCAGTGTCGGTGTATCCCATATATTGCTGACAGTTTTGCATATGTCCCCAGAAAATTGGTTATCTGACAGGTCTATGTGAGTCAGACTAAATAAATCCAGTTTTACAGGTATTTCACCACTCAAATTGTTAGAAGCCAGTGAAAGATAGTGCAGATTATGCAGCCGGAGCAATCTAGCAGGTATAGGGCCACTAAAAGAATTATTGGACAGATCCAAGTGGCCAAGATTGTATAAACTCCCTATATTATCTGGTATTGATCCATTCAAAGAATTATTGGACAAATCTAAAGAGCTAAGGTGGTATAAATTTCCTATATCTTCTGGCATTGATCCATTCAAATGGTTACTTGAAAGATCAAGATACTCCAATAAACTGTAAACCACCCTGGGTGTCGGTATCTCACCGGACAACATGTTCTGCCCAAGATTTAAACTACGTAGCTTTTTCATGGAAAACAACTGGCTTGGTATTTCACCAGTCAATTTGTTAAAAGAAAGTGAGAGATGAGACAGTTGCTGCAAGTCTAACAATGCATTAGGAATTGGACCACTTAAAGAATTTATAGACAAATCCAAGTAGCCAAGATTGTATAAATTCCCTATATCATATGGTATTGAGCCACTAAAAGAGTTCATGGACAGATCTAAGTAGCTAAGATTATATAAATTTCCTATATCTTTTGGTATTGATTCATTTAATAGGTTATATGACAGATCAAGAGACTCCAAACTATAAGCTACCATGGGTGTCGGTATCTCACCGAACAACATGTTGTTTCGAAGATTTAAACTACGCAGGGTTTTCATGGAAAACAACTCACCTGGTATTTTTCCTTTCAAATAATTTGTGGATAAATCCAAGGTTTCAAGCTTTGAGCAGGTGGAGAGGTTAGCTGGTATAGTTCCCCAGAGACTATTGGAACTGAAATTGATTGAAACAAGGTTGTTGAGCTGGCATAAAATAGTTGAGTCCGGGAATGATCCTTCGGTGTACATTCGGGAGTGAGATATCCGTGTGACACTTCGATTGGAGTTGCATGAAATTCCAGGCCAGTCACATGGGGAGGAAGTGGAGTTCCACTGCTCAAGTGAAAATGGATATCCCCAGTGCTGTTTTAGGATAAGTAAAATAGCCCTTTCATCATCCTCATGAGTGGTTAAAGATTGTGAATAATTTGGGAAGGACAAAAGGAGGATGAAGAAGAAGAAGAAGGCATGATGAATAGGGTGGTGCACCAGCATTTTCAAACAATTCATAAATTAATAATAAGATGGTGAGGATTGAGTGAGAGGAGCTAGCAAGTAGCAATTGCTATTATATTATTGTATTGCTTAATGTGAACAACAAAGTTACGTTGTTGGGTGGACTTGGAGTCAAAGTCAGTGTTATCACAGGTCATTGAACCAAAACATACATGTGAATATAAGTGGAAGTAAAAATTGAGAGTAAAAGTTTAGAGTTAATGTAATATTTTGCATATGAACGACACAACATAAAATCATACTAGTACTTATTTTACTATTAATTAATTAATTTTATAAATAAACATATAACAACAACAACAACAATATGTTGGATTGGGTGAGCTTGGTTTTATGTGAGTTTTGTGTATAAAATTCTTTAAAAAGCATTATAAATTGGGAGATTTTTAATGTGATTTTAAATTTTCTATTGACCATCACTTTATTTCAACCATTCTGCAAGGCTCACATAAATGTCATGCTTGATAATAGTGGTTAGTGATTTTGACTAGGTATTTAATAACTACTATAAAAAAGTAAAATAATAAAAATTAACTCACTCGCGTTAAACTTCGGGTTCAATTTTAGTATTGTTTTGCTCTGAATATGAAAAACTTTGAACATAAAAGTTGTAGGACACGCTCTTAGCTTTCCATAGTCACTTGAATCCCCTTGATTGGACTTCATATTAAGATATGATCAAAACACTATCAACATGTTGCAAGACAAATTCCTCGGAGTGTATCTAAATGTTCTCATTTTTTGGTATCAATGCATTTGGAATCTCTCAAAGTGTTCAATATTAAAGTTGGAGAGGACTTCCTTATCTTTCCTTTGATACTTGAATCATCTCATTTGGACTCCGTATGAGGGATATATAGCCAAAATCCTCTAGCATATCGTTAAAAATAAAATGGTGGGCCGACCACCTTCCAAGCCTGCCAATAGGCGGCCTTTGGGCGGCTCCACGAAACCGTTTTGATGACTCTAGTTATAATTTTTGTTTGAATTGCCTACTCTTCTTATCCACTATTGAATTCAAATCGTTTATAAATCTTAAAACTCACTACCATTTTTACTCCCTTATTTTTGAACAATGGAATAAAAAAACGATTAAAGAAAAAATAAAAGAAGTCATTGTTTTTTTGAAATAAAAGAGAAGTCATTGTTTATTCACTCAATATAGAACTTTAATACACACACTCACATATGTGCGTGTATTATATAACTTTATATATTTATGTATTAATTAATTAATTAATTTGATGGCAATTATAATTTGTTGCCCAACAAAGAAATTTCATCTACTTAAATCTATTACAATTACGATTTTGATTTCAATATTTGTAGTAATATAATGTTCCCCAATTGTTACTAATTAACTAAAAATATATAAAGAAATATGTTGATTTTATAATAAAAATTTATTGATTTTATAATAATTATTTAATTTAATAAATAATAAAAATTGTAGGTGTTCTTGTTCATAATTTGTCACAAAGTAATTAACTTTAACTGCATGTGACTTTATTATTAGTCGGACTATGTTCACTAAAAAAGGATGACTTGATTGGTGTATTGCTTGATTTAAACCATAAATTAAGTTTGGTGGACTTGGACGACTTGGAGTCTACTGCTAACGGATTTCTACACCAAAATTCAATTTAAAGACTTTTATTTTAGTGTAACATATTTGGACTGAAATATATAGAATTGAGTTAAACACCGGGCGTTTACTTCAATTAACAATTTTTCTTTATCTATTTTTTTATTTTTTTTAGGTAAGAGAATACAATTATCAACACTTATTTTTTCTCTTTTTTTTAGAAAAATTTATTCAATTAGTAAAATATCAACATAAATTTTAAACATGAAAATTTATAACCATGGAATTTCTTTTTATGTTTTTTTTGTAGTTAGGTTCGAAAGTTGGACTTGGACCAGGGAGTATTTGGACAAATTAGTCATAGATAGTCTCATTACATTTATATAATAAACACGGTATTTTTTTTAAGTCCAAAACTTGTGAAAGACTGTTTTACGGGTTTTAATCCGTGAGACATGTCAGACCAATATAATTTGAGTGATTGCTAGTATTATGAGTTGGTCTTTGGTTGATTTTTATGACTCAAATTATGTTGACTCAACCCGTCTTACCCGGTCTCCCGTCTCACGGATTGAGACATGTGAAACGGTCTCACACAAATGTAACCTTTTTTTTTAAGTGATGCATTATGATTAGTTGGTGGCCTAGTTTAGTAAATGATTGTTAGCCAATATCTGTTAGCTTATTGGGTTTGAGAGTATTTACTTGATAGCATTAGCTGATTGTAGAAAAGTGTTTGATAAATTAGTTGTTACCTGATAGTTGTTTGGCATAATTTCTTTTATCAAAAAGCTAATTGAAAAAGTTACTTTGAGCAACATTTTGAATTTTAGCACTTTAGAGTTACAAAAAGTTGATTAATCAAACACTTATATTGATTTTTTAACCAAGTCAAACAACTAATAGTGGTCAAATAAATCAAAATTGACCGATAGACTAACTATTTGCCAAACAGGGTCGGTATCTAATTAACGTATCAAAGTATTTTATAATATTATAACCAATTAACCATAAAGTGAGCCAATAACCTTGTGGTCTAGTGACACCTGGTTGCACTTTCATGTGAAAGGGTTGGATTCGATCTTCAGTGGAGGCGCTACTGGATTGGGAAAGTAGTTATGAGTATTTTAAAAAATAAAAAATAAAAAACCATAAAGTGGTGCATTAAAAGATGATAAAATTAGATAGCACTATCAAAACGTGAATTAAGTTCACTTTTTAAAATGTTTCTTCAATTACAAGAGTGACAACAATAAAATAGTTTGTTTAAATATTTTAAACAAAACACCGCAGACACTATATATATAAGCACAATAACAGCAGTTGGACAAATGTTCCTCTCTCCTCCTAATTTTTACATGCAAACTTTCTTCTCGTAGTGTAATTTTCATTAATTGGGAGCCTATAAATTGACTAACTCGCCACTAACTAATAAATAAATTTAATTACCAATCACTTAAAGAAGAAATTTTTTTAAAGAAAAAACAGGGTTTGTAGCATTGCTCCAACAGTTAACATTGTCAGTTGGCCAAAGATTTCAAAATTGAAATTTGATATTTCAAATTCAATTCATGGATAATTCTTATCCATTTCAACTGTTCGCAGGCATCCAAAAATGAAGTTTGATTTCAAAACTTAATGTAGGAATTGACACCCTAAAGATTAATAAATATTTTGTTCAAATTGGACACAATATAATTATGACCCAATTTGACATAATTCCCAGCCCAAATGGACTTATGTAATTAGCCCAATTAGAGTTAAATTGACTACAACTCAAGTCCAAATTAATTGGATTACCTTACAACAGTTGTGAGTTGATATATATAATTAATACACATATCCTTGTAATTTACAAGTTTATATTGTGATTAATAATTTTTTTTTTGGATCACAATATTGTGATTATTAATTATTTAACGATAATTTTAACTTCATCCAACATCTAACGTCATAATTCAGTAAAAATGCAATAATGCAACGAATATAATTGGTGGTTTCGACTATCCAGAAAGCATATATTTTTTTAGGAAAAATGGTAGATGTACTCCATAGAGTATAATTCTCACTAAGTGTTCAGGTTTATTTGATGAAAAAGTAATAAATAAAAATCATTACTCACCCCTTTTATATTAAGCAATCAAAGTATGACACATCATAAGATTTAGAAAACAATAGTAGGAAATGCTAATACACGTAGAATTACTCATTTTGCTGTTAGACGAAGCCAAGAAGAAGATATGCAAGAGGATAAAGATATGAATCGCATGGATGTTAATATTGGGTTTTTTTTTTTCACTTTTGGTCTTACGATTATTGAACCATTTTCACATTTGATCCTCATTCCTAATTTCCCGTCACCAGTGACCAATTGTTTTAGTTGGAAATTATCATAGAAAATGTTAATTTTGTCATTCAAGATAAATCACTTAACAATTATGCATTCATAGTCAATAGCACAGCGATACAAATTTGATTATCAATGATTGAAAATTAAGCCAGAGATCACATGTGTAAAAATTAACTATCAGAAATCAAATATAAAATAATAATCGTATTATAGAAGTGGCAAAAAAAAAAAAACTCAAATATTGGGATTTATCTTCATCAAGATAAGAAGATGAGGAAGAAGCAACAAATTGAAGTTATTGGATTCCAGCTGTTATACTGTGGGCCGCTGTCCATAATGTATTGTGGATCATGATCACAAAATGATGTCGTTTTAATAAGTGGAGAAACGACTCTCGTAAATTTTTATAACTGATACTACAATTCAATTCAAATGATACTACAGTTATGTTGAAATGATATTGCAGTTGTCGAAGACCGTTTCATTCGTCTGGAACTGCAGTTGTGTTGAACTGATACTGCAGTTGTCGGAGACTGTTCATCCGTCTGAAACTGCAATTATGTTATACTGCAATTGTGTTGTGCGGAACAGAAGCCGTCCATATTAAAATTTGCAATTGGATTCAATAATTGAATGTAGGCGTAAGAATGACGCTAAAATTAAATGTAGGGCCCTTGCGACTGGGTGGTGTCATATCACACAATCATAATGTGACGCGTGGATGAGAGAAAGCACAGCCTAACTCCTATAAATATTTCAGTTTAATTAATTATTACCCCCACAAACGCACAACCATAGTTTGAGTTACCAAAAGAAAAAAAAAAAAAAAAAACTTCGAGGTTTGAAAGAGAAATTCCTTTAACGTGAACTTTGTTTCCAGTAAATTTAGACCAAATATGATACTAAGCATGGCGTACGAGGTGGGAGGGATTCAAAGTCTTCGGACTTAAATTTCACTCAAAAATTCAGACTTGGAAGCCTTCCACTTCAGGTATTCATATGCTCTTCATCTCATCTTCTAAACATTAATAATTATTTGCAATTTCATATTTTAGTTAGGAATCATAAACACAAAACATGGTGCATGATTTTACCTGAATTTGTTTACATATAAGCCATGTTTGATAAATGGATATTAGCTAATAGCGGTTAGCGGATTAGGTCGGAAGGTATGATTAGTTAATAACAGTAGTTGATTATAGAAATGAGATTGGTAAATTAGTTGTTAGCTGATAGCTCTTTGGTATAATTTTTTTTTTGAATTTTAACTTTTTGGAATACAAAGAGTTTATTAACTAAACACTTATATTGATTTTTTTTTAATCAAACCAAACAACTAATAGTGATCAAAAGTTAATTGAAAAAGTTGTTTTGAGTAGCATTTTGAATTTTAACTTTTTGGAATACAAAGAGTTTATTAACTAAACACTTATATTGATTTTTTTTAATCAAACCAAACAACTAATAGTGATCAAATAGGTAAAAATTGACTGATTATTTACCGAACAGGGTCTTAGTGAAATATTAAATGAGAACATAATTTTTATTTTTTATTTTTTTGTAAAAAAAAGTATTATTAATCTCAAATTTTTATTATATATTTCAGACAACAAATTTCAGACATCAAAACTGGAAGATTAAACACATTGGATCATGGCAAAAACATTCAGGTTTGAAAAAACAGAATTGAAGACATTGCCTGAAAAAGATCACTTCAAAACTCCTCGGAGAGAAAAACTCTCAGAAGAGGAGAAATGTATTATTGACAATTTCTGGAATTTGACTATTACTCCCAGTCCCCCGACAGTTGCTAAAAAATTAGCATGCTGCAGGGCTCTTGTAAGCCACTTGTATTGGGAGAAACATAAGAAACCATTTACTTGTTATGTTATGTATACTGGTCCTAAAGCTGGAGTATACTTAACATGGGAAGAAATTGTTCTTCTTAGGGAAGAACTTGAAACATCCCCGAGATATGGATCACCTTCATATCAAGGATTTTATAAAATTGATGAGGCCATCGAATCTGCAACTAAAAATTGCGGAAAAGATTTCATCATCTCTCCTGATGTGAAAAAATATCAGGAATACTTGAAACTTTTTAAAACACATTTTGATCAAGAATTTTTAAACAAAAGTGGGAATTCACCCAGTGCACTTGTTTTAGCATCTTCTTCCTCCATCCAAAAGAGGGATTTAGAAGATGAACTATTTACTAAATTTTCTGAGAAACTTGAAGCTCCTCCTCAAACTTCTTCAAAGGGTAAAGGAGTATTGGTTTTAGAAAAACCAGCACAAATTTCAACTGTCATTCCCAGAAGTACTCCTCCTGTGAATGAGACAACATTTCAGACTTTTTGTCTTCTTCAAGAATTTTTAGCCCAAGTGGCTAACACTCAAATTATTCATCCAGGGATTTCCACTACTTGGGAATTCGAATTCTCTTACAACCCTTCCAAATTTTGTTCAAGCCAGTTTGACAATTGCCCAGAAAACAAGGGCGGGCCATGTTACTGTAAACTGGATTGGGCAATTAGAAAGGCCAATATCCACATTCCTTCATTCAAACCCTTCAGGTTCAGAGACTACCTGGTAACCATTCAGACTTTAATCCAATATGGATTAATTGAATCCATTTTCTTTCCACCATTATACTCTGACTTCTCAGAATATTTTCCAAAATTTTTAGCTGAGACAGTCGAACAAGTAGTCCTTGAAACCCCAAGAAACACCCAATTAAAATTTGTCTCTCTTTACCCAGACTTTGAACAAAACATTCCTTCATTTCATCTGATAGATGCCTCCTTCAAAGGCATAGATGATGAATATACAGACTTCCCAGTCCAAAATATTGGACCAAAGACTATCAAAATTGAAGAACCATTAGAGACACAATTGGATCTGATTCGAGCTAAGATCATTGCGAGTGAGTTTGGCTGGACAGGGAAAAAATGCGTTACTAAAAAACTCCTCAGAGAGGATAGATTTGTAAAAGTTTATTGCGATTCAAACATTGCATCAAAATGCTTTTTTCCTTTCGATGTTGAACACTCTAGACCCCGGTGGGTAGAGATATTCCGCAATCAAATACGAAGGCAAGGCGGCTCAGCATTTGGATCAAGACCGTTTTCTTCTGACTCATCCAAAAGAAGGAGATGTGACTGAAAGAAAGAAGATACCATTTGCTACATTTTGATAATGAAAACTGGTGAGAAAAGCTTTCGCAGAAAAAAAAAAAAACTGGTGAGAAAAGCAAGTGGGAAGTAAATGAAAGCCGAAACTTTTGACATTTGGACACTGAAGGAGACTTTATTATCTAGCCTTGAAGTGATAACTAGCGTTGAAAAATAAGGCAAAGAAAGGGCATGTCCCTTCAACTTTATTATCTGCTGTGTGTGTATATATGTATGAGCGTATGTTTGTGTGTTTTTTTTTAAAGAAAGTATGTGTGTTAAGGAATAGATCTTCTAAAAAATAAAGCTAAGAAAGGAGGCATGTTCCTTTCAATATATGTGTGTCTATATGTGTATGTGTGTTAAGGAATATAGATCTTTTAAAAAATAAGGCTAAGAAAGGAGGCATGTTACTTTCAATATGTTTGTGTTTGTACGCGTGTCTTAAGAAATAAACTTTTCAGGAGTTTATTTTTATTTGTATTTATTTGCATAATTTTTATTTGTTTATTGGAACCATTTTCACATTTCTCTATTAGTATATTTAACTATAAATATTTATGTATTTGTCATGAATAAAATACAAGTATTCCTATTTTGTTAGCTAGGTATCGAGCATATTTTTTCAATGAGATATCTGTTCAAAGCATTGACGGAGCTGCCAGGTGTCCCCACTCACTCCACACCCACCCCATATATAGCTTTGTATGTATATATGTATATATATATACATGTTTTAGATATAAAATATAAATATATAAAAACAGATGCATTAAACAAAGTGTAAGTTAGACAAAATGGTAGAATCTTGTTTTGCTTTAACAAAGGTCGTGTGTTCGAATACTATGGGAGGTTCAAATCCATTATTGCTTCAAAAAAGTTTTATGAATTTTTTAATAATATATATATATATATATATATTATTTGCTTTTGGTTTGTTTGTATGGGTATCTCCCTCTTCTCTCGATCAAATATATATATAAAATTTGTTTGGTTTGTTTTCTATTTGAATACTACTGACTCTATTACAATGCAATATCTGTTATTGCCTCCACCTCCCGTATAATGGGAAGGGTTTGATGCCACTGGACCACAAGGTCCTTGGCTATTTGAATTAATTTATCAAATTAATTATGTTTCATATTTTGTTTTAAATATTTTTATAAAATTTTGATATGTTTTATTTATCGCCTATATCCAACAATATTTATGATTATATTTTTTAAATATTTTTTTCTTTTTTTTTTTAATATTTCGTCCCGCTGGAACAAATTCCTAGATACGTCCATGGTTCAAAGCTTCTTTAGTGACTAAGAAATTTTAGTCTTGTGGTCAAACCAGTAATCATTCAAAATATTTTTTTATATTGCTTTATCCCAAGGTTTGGTGTTTGTGCCAAATTGATGTAAATAATGAATATACAGACTTCCCAGTCCAAAATATTGGACCAAAAACTATTACAATTGAAGAACCACTACATACACAATTGGATCGGGTTCGAGCAAATATAAGATTATTGCCAATGATTTTGGATGGACAAGAACAAAATTTGTTACTAAAATTTTATATGCTATGAAAATAGATACTTAACCAAATGGGTTCGAACAAATGTAGCATATATATATATATAATTGGGAACGGGACGGGGCGGGGCAGGGAGGGGTATTCCGTCGCCGGCAGGAAATTAGAAAAAGCCCCCATCCCGTTCTCGATCCTCAAAATTTTTCTCCGTCCTTCAAGCTACTGTACATATATATTAATTATATGAATGAATGAGTACCCCTTCCCTTAGAGCAACTCCATCAACGCATAAAAGGTAGTTTTTGGAACAGTGTTTTGCTTATTTGGAAGAAAGAGAGTATAGGAGAGAGAATGGGGTGAAGCATCTGCTAATTTAGAGATATTAGAACAGTAAAAGGTTTGCGAAAATCGAAGGAGGAGCTGTGCTTCGCGCACAGCACAGGCGCGCCTGACAGACTGTTTAGTTTCTTTTTTTTATTATTATTTTTAATCAAATTTGCTTTCTTTATTTTTTTTTTCCATTTTCTCTTTCCTAATCACACTCACAAAAACTCCTCAATTACCACGAAAAAACTCCATTGATAAGGATGCTCTTATGATCCAAAAAAAAAAAGTAAAAATTTATACGAATGAATGTTACACCAAATAAATGAGTACAACATATTCATTATCATACTTAATTCAAAATACTCTTAATCGTACCAGATAGTACGGAGTAATATATATTCCTATTCTTTCATACGGAACATATATACAATAGTTATACAGGTTCGAACATACGATACGTATTCAATTATTCTATAATTTATGAAAATAAATCTTTGTAGTAAAAGCATTTCGAGAAAAGTATTTTGATAAACATGAACATTTATAAAAAAAAAAAAAAAAATATTATCTTGGGAGATAATATTTTAGTTAACATGAATCTTACTTAGGAGCCAAAATCCCAAGTCACAGGAAGTTGATGAAGAAGGATAAATTGTTGATGAATAAGGAAAAGAGTAAGGGTGTGTTTGGTTGGTGGGTTTAGGCCTAAGGAATGGGTATGAAAGTGATTGTTAGTGTTTGGTTGATAGGTTTTGAGAATGCTACTATGGGTTTGGAATACCCCATTAATGAGAAAACTCATACTCTTATTAAATAAGGGTTTCATTTCCCTTCCTCATTTCTTCCCTAACTATTAATAATCATTCTCATTCCACCCAACTACCAAACATGCTAAATACTTTCACCAAAATCCATTACCCTTACCAAGTATTTGATACCCATTCCTATTCCGATTCCCATGTGCGAACCAAACGCACCCTAAGATTTTATTTTTATTTTTTGGTCACATTAGAAGAAGAAAGAAAGAATATGAAAGAAGAATAGAGAAAGAAATTACGCTATGAGTTATGGAAATGAGATAAATATATAATTGCTCTGCCAACACTTCTGCACGAAACTTCAATAATTCATTGATTCATAAATGCATGATTGCTATATCACTATTACTACTTTTTACTATTATTGTCATCACTATGAAAGTGATGGATCTTTGTCTCCCACTTTCTAGTAATTAAATATATGCATACAGATTATTTATATACCAAGACAAAATATATTGAAAAAAGTCTTCATTATTGGTGATAAAATTTTGTAGGAATCTATGCACGTGAATCTTTATCTTTCTTTTAATATGTAATAATAATAGTAATAATTATTTAGGAGTATACTAGTATATATCAACTAATTTTGAAGGTATTATTGTCAAAATATTATTAATGAACATATTTTTAGTAATAAATAATATCAATGAATTAACTAGGTGTTGCAATCTACCTCCCTTGTTAATTCTTCACAGCAGCTATAACATCATTTATTTGAAAAAACAGATGCATTTGTTATGTTCAAATGTTATATTTTCACTTGTAATGAAAGAATAATATGAAAAGATATTTTTGTCCTTTCATTTACACGGTGTTGACTAAGCAAATTAATGGTTGGATCACGATTGATAATATTTTAAAACTCGAAAAATTATGATAGATAACATTTTAAAACTCGGAGAATCACAAATGATCAATTTTAAAATTTAAAATTATAGGTGGTAACATTTTAAAACTGATCATAGATGATCAATTTAAAAATTTATAACTAAACATAACAAAATCAGTCAAATCACCAAACTCGGAAAACCTTCACTTGTATTTATCCTTCAAATAACGTATGGAATATTTTTTTAGGATATTCCTACTAGCTTTATGCGCATGCATTTTTTAAGGCCAATTAAGGCTGCTACACGCATCCATGGGCACATGGTTTACAACTTCAGACTTCAAAAACATTAATATATATATATATATATATATATATATATATATATATATTCTTATTTAACCTATACGGTTTACAACTTCAGACTTGGACGCATGGTTTACGGGAATTACAGCGTTATGGTAAAAAAGATATTCTTATTTAATTATAAAGTACACATATATCCACACCTCAAACAGGAATTACAGCTTTATGGTAAAAAAAGATATTCTTATTTAATTATAAAGTACACATATATCCACACCTCAAACGAAGCAAAACCATCCTAGTCTTTTTTTTTCTCCCTTCACGTGAATATATATTTTTTGAAAATATATAAAGAAGAATTCTACTTTAAAAAAAAAAAAAAAAGTAGCATGGCATCTTAGTTTTTAGATGAAGTAAAGAATGCCATGTTAGATATAATTGTCTGCAGATAATGCATTTGGGAATTATTATTGCAGGTGATGATGATAATCATCATAATTTTCATTTCTTCTTAGCTGTGGCTGCTGTGTTATTCTTCTGATTTCTCAGAGCACAAACAAACAAATATATACACACAAACTTTACAACCGGATATCCACATATCTATTATAATATTTTTATTATAATATATTTTATTTATCTTTTAGTTCCGGCCGACAGAGAGAAAATGGTCTTGATGTCAATCCACACCCAAAACATGGAGTCTTTTAGTTACGCCACATATATATTATGGAAAATAGTACTTTTCCAGTAAAAGTGAGGGAGTATAAAATAGAAGTACATGTAATATATATATTCATATATTATATATAAAAAAATACTATATATATTCCTAATTTGTACTCCCTTGATATTTTTATTAAGATCCACAAGATAAAAATAACTAATCATTTATTATCAGAAAGTAAAAATAATAGTGGGAGAGTAGAAATAAGGAGTACGTGTTGTGGAACTCTTATATATATTCCTATGTTCCAGATATTCAACACAAAACCCATTGACATCTATGCTCTTCATCTAATCTTCAGGTATTCATATGCTCTTCATCTCATCTTCTGAACCATCAATAATTAATTATTTGCAATTTCATATTTTAGTTTACATCAAAATTTTGTTTAGAAAATTATTATGCTCATAACAAGTATGTTTGCAGAAAATTTGAAACTGGAAGATTAAACACTGCACATTGGATCATGGCAAAAACATTCTGGTTTGAAAGAACAGAACTGAGGACATTTTCTGATGAAGAAGATCAGTTCAGAACTCCTTGGAGAGAACTCCTCCAAGAAGAGGAGAAATGTATCATTGACAATTTATGGAATATGAGTTCTCCCCAGGCAAAAGCTAAACAAGTAGCTTGCATCAAGGCTCTTGTAAGCTACTTTTGTTTGGGGAAACATAAGAAACCATTCACTTGTTATGTTCTGTATACTGGTCCTAAGGCCGGGGTATACTTAACATGGGAAGAATTGGTTCCTTTTAAGGAAGAACTTGAAATATCTATGAGATATGGACAACCCTCATATAAGGGATTCTATGATATTGATGAGGCCATCAAATCCGCATTTCAAATTTGCGGAAAAGATATCATCATCTCTCCTGATGTGAAGAGATATCAGGAATATTTGAAAGTGTTAAAAACATCTTTTGATCAAGAATTTCCAAACAAAACTGGGAATTCACCTCGTACACGTGTTCTAGCATCTTCTCCTTCCCTTCAAAAGAGGGAAAATTCAGAAGATAAGCCTTCATCTGGTCCCACACCATTACCTGTGAAACTTGAAGCTCCTCCTCAAACTTCTTCTTCAAAGGGAAAAGGAGTACAACCGGTCTCAGACCATTTACCAGCACAAATTTCAACAGTCATTCCTACAGGTACTAATGAGCCAACATTTCATACATTTTGTCTTCTCCAAGAGTTTCTAGCCCAAGTCACTAACACTCTAGGGATTTCCACTTCCTGGGAATTTGAATTCGCTTACAACCCTTTCAAATTTTGTTCAAGCCAGTTTGACAGTTGCCCAGAAAACAAGGGCGGGCAGTGCTATTGTAAATTGGATTGGGGAATTAGAAAGGCCAATATTCACATTCCTTCATTCAAACCCTTGAGGTTCAGAGGCTACCCGGTAACCATTCAGACTTTAATCCAACACGGATTAATTGATTCTATTTTCTTTCCACCATCAATCACTGATTTCTCAGAGTATTTTCCAGAAATTTTAGCAGAGACATTCGAACAAATAGTCCTGGTAAACCCTAGAAAAACCCAATTAAAATTTCTGTCTCTTTACCCAGATTTTGAACAAAACATTCCATCATTCCATCTGATAGATGCCTCCTTCCAAGGCATAGATGATGAATATACAGACTTCCCAGTCCAAAATATTGGACCAAAGACTATTCAAATTGAAGAGCCATTGCAGACACAATTGGATCTGGTTCGAGCTAAAATTATTGCCAATGAGTTTGGATGGACAAGACAAAAATTTGATACAAAAAAACTGGTGAGAGAGGATAGATCTGTAAAAATTTATTGTGATTCAAGCATTGCATCACAAGTCTTTTTTCCTTTCAATGTTGAACATTCTAGACCCAGGCGGGTAGAGTTATACCGCAATCAAATGCGAAGGCAAGGCAGTTCATCATTTGGATCAAGACCGTCTTCTTTTGACTCATCCAAAAGAAGTAGATTGGAATCTAGATCGCCAAGTGCAACTTCTGGCAAAGCAATTGGAAGTCAACATCAGCCGTAACTTTTGACATTTGGGCTCTGAAGGAGACTAAAGGGTGATGAAGTGATAACTACTTTTGAAAAATATGGCTAAGAAAGGGCATGATATGTATAAACACTGTCTTCTCTGTGTTTGTTTTGCTTTCTGTCTGCTTTGGGTTTGTTTAGTTTTGTTGTCTGATCTTGTTTTCTCTTAAATAGAAACTGTCTTCTTGAGGTTTAATTGGTTTTTGCTGTTGATTTTCTTCCTTTTGCCTTCTTTGGTTGTTCGTTTCATTTGTTCTTCTGGTTCGTGTGCACCAACACCACGATGATTTATCTTCAATGGGATAAGATTACCTGGCTAGCCTCTTGGTAGGTCTCCTCGGAATGGATTATTAGGATTGCTTTGTGTGATTCTCTATTAGTATTTAGTTATATGGTATCAAAGCATATTTCTTTCAACGAGATTTCCTTTTTTTCTCTCGATGTTTTGTAATATCTGTTCATACCTACAAATAGTCAACTCATCCCTTCCTTGTGAGAGTGTAAACTGATGCCACTAAACTAAAAGGTATTTGGTCTCTCTCCGTAGTTCTTTTTAATTTTCCTTTAATAATTGTTGATTTGGCCTTTTGTGTTTGTCCATCAGGTGGGGTTGGTGGGTGGGTATTTAAGAGTGGGGGAGTTGGGGGAGGAAAAGGTCGTTATACCGTGGACTAAGGTCACAAAATGACGTCGTTGTCCTGATACTTCAGTTGTGTTGAACTAATATTGCAGTTGTGTTGATGTCGTTTCATCCATCTGGAACTGCAGTTGTATTGAACTGATATTGTAGTTGTGTTGAACTGATACTGCAGTTGTGTTCAAAGGAAACTACAGTTGCGCAAAACGAATTTCATCCGTCTATTTTTATTAATCAAAATGACGTCGTTTTTTGTTACTTGAATCACAATGCTTGGTGGACCGTGATGCACAATAAAATTTGCAGGGAAGGTCTAGTGTGTAAATGGTGGAGGGGCCTTTGATCAGTCGCAAATTATGCCGTGGACCCCCACCTTGCAAGGTGGACCTGGGTCCAAAACGACGCCGTTTCACTATATATATTTTTTCAAAAATAAAAAAATAAAATTACTAAACATATAGCCCTGAAATGTGTGAATGTGGAGGTTTCAAATTGTGAATATGGAGTATAGAATTTGTGAATGTAGAGTTATGAATGTGTGAATCTGTAGTAGAGTTAACAGAGTTCTCAATTTGTGAATATGGAGTATAGGACCTGTGAATATAGAGTTTTGAATGTGTGAATACATAACAGTGATAATATAGTTACTAAACATATAATCTTGTAATTTATGAATGTTGAGTTTTCAAATTGTGAATGTGGAGTATATAGTCTGTGAATATAGAGTTTGTATTCTACTACGATGAGGAGCCGCAGTTATATTTTTTTTTTTTTTTTTAAATTGTAAAACGACGTTTTGAAACCAGGTCCACCTTGGGTCCACCGCATAACTACTATTGATTAGTTTGATGGGTGGCAGGATGGTGTGGGATCCAGGTGGCCCACATCAGTCTTAACTTTTGATATTTGGGCTCTGATCTCTGAGGGAGACTATAGGGTGATAAAGTAAACTACTTTTGAAAAATAAGGCAAAGAAAGGGGAGTGTCCCTTTCAACTTATTATATACATAGTGTATAGTGTATATATATGAAAAAGTGTTAAATTGGCTTTCTAAATCACATGAATATTCAATTAAAGGGCCTAATTACAATATTTATGTAATAAAATCACATGAATATTGTAATTAGGCCCTTTAATTTAAAAAAAGTTTCATTCAAACTCATTAAATTGGTAAAATGTTCAATTAAGTCTAAATTAACTTGTTTATCAGGTCAAATACTGTTAAGGAACATAATTGCACTATCCATCCGACTTAGGGGCCAATTTGACATTTTCATTTTTTTTAATTTTATTTTTCAAAACAAATTTTTTTTATTTATTATAAATACAAAATAAATAATATTAAATAAATAATAAATATTATTATTTTTTGAAGGCAAATAAATAATATTATTTAAAAGGAAAATAATAATAATAATAATAATAATAATAATAATAATAATAATAATAACTATGGGCATTTTATACCTAAAAAAAAACCAAATTCAAAATTTTCCTTTAAAATTTTATGTAACTTATAACTTTAGAATTGTATAAATTGAGAAAACATATTTGATTGATGTTGGTCTATTGATTGACGTTTTGTGTTGAGTGTATAAGAATAATACACACTATAATATAATAGAAAGAGAGAGGTCAAAAATCACATTTAAAAAGTGAGAGGTAATTTGGCCTCAAAATTATTTATTTTTTCTTTTCAAAATCCAAGGAATTGAAATACCAAAGAGGATTTTAATTCCATAAAAAAATGAGGAAATTTTAATTCAAATGAATTGGAATTCTCTCAAACCAAACGAAGGAAAATTTTGCTTGTTTTCAGAATTAAGTGGGAATAGAATTTTAATTTACTCCAACCAAACGTCTTGTAAATGTTCAAATTTAATTGATGAAGAAATTTTTTTAAAAGAACAAAAATCATGAATCACCCCTTTATATTAAATAATCAAAGTATGGCACATCATATGGATATGATTAATAAATAAGAGTAGGAAATGTGAATACATATAAAATTACTCAATTCTAAGAAACAGTATGACGAAGCCAAGAAGATGTGCAAGGGGATAAAGATGTATGAATCATATGGATGTTAACATTGGGTAATATTTTTTTTTATTTTTGGTCCTACGATTATTGGATCATTTTTCACATTTGATCTTCATGCCTAATTTTTGTTCACCTGTGACCAACTGTTTTAGTTGAAAATTATCATAGAAAATGTCAATTTTGTCTTTCAAGATAAATCAATTAACTATTATGAATTCATGGTCAATAACACACCAATACAAATTTATTTATCAATAATTAAAAATTAAGTTGGTTGACCAAATGTAATAGGGAGTAAAATTTTTGGGATGAAATGTGTAAAAATTAACCACCAAAAATCAAATATAAAAATGATTTAATAATCGTATTATTACAAGTGAAAAAAAAACCCATAAATATTGGTGGATTTATCTTCATCAAGAGATAAGATTAAAAAAAAAAAAAAAAAAAAAAAAAAAAAAAAAACGAAAATACAAATTAAGAGTATAAAATGAGAATACATCAAATATTTTCTTTACGAATGTGAAGATATGACCCACCCACTTGCTAGTGGCCTGTGTTTTCATTTTAGCGTCATTGCTTACGCCTACAGTCAAATTATTGAATCCAATCATGACATCATTCTTCAATAATTGTTGTTTTTTTTGTGTGTGTGTGGGGATAATTATTGCTTCTTCCTCATCTTATCTC
>NC_044919.1:4114554-4145408 GCF_003576645.1 Ipomoea triloba | reverse complement strand
TTTGATATTTTTTTTTGTTTCTTTTGTTTTGGGTATGAATGATTGTGAATTTTTTTTTGAGTGGGTAGATCCTCGCATGTGCGCAAGGGCAAGGATTATAATCCCAGGACTACTGAAGAGGATAAACCGAGACGAAGAAAAATTCGAATGCTAAACCAAATATATTTAAAATATTTTAAATATAAGGTCTAAAAATTACTCAAAATTAAACTTATTGTTAGTTTTATAACATTAATCTAAAAAAATAAATTTGAAAAAATAAGTGTTAGTAAACAAGTTTTCTAAACAGAAAATTGATAATGGAAAACAGAGAATGAAAACTGAAAAATTAGAAAACATATAATATAAAACAATTCTCTGTTAGTAAACATGGCATAGATTTTCCTTTGTTTGATTGGATGGAAAATATCCAACTCGGTATTTTGTTTTCCATGGAAACAAGGAGGACAATTATGCCCTCACCAACTTTTTTCAATTTTCGTTATTATTATTGTTGTTTTTTTTTTTGAAGAAATTATTGTTGTTATTACTGTGTATGGGTATATTTGTCTTTATACTCATTATTCCTTATAATTTCAAATCTAACCAAACAATGAAATTTATATTCCCAGTAATTTTTTCCACCAACCAAACAATGAAATCCATTTTCCTGAAATTTATTTTCTATGAAATTTCAATTTCTCTTCAAATATATTTCAGCTAACCAAACGGGCTGTAAGTTTTTTTTATGGCTATTCAAAAATTTATTGTGTACTGTGTACATACTCCGTATATAATAAAGTTGAAAGGGATATGTCCTTTTTTTAGCCTTATTTTTCAACGGGTAGTTATTACTTCATCACGCTTTATTATGTACATAATAAAGTTGAAAGGGACATGTCATTTTCTTAGCCTTATTTTTGAAAGTAATTTTAAATGAAGTTTTAAATTATACTCTCATTTTTTTTTTTCTATGACATGGTATGTTTTTATTTAATTTAGTAAAGACAATCAAATTTGACACAAATCAAAATAAAAAATTAGGAGTGATTTTGAGAGTAAATTAAGTAATTTTATAGTTCGTATCTCTCAAGGGTAGTTATCACACTTCATCACCCTTTAGTCTCCTTCAGAGCCCAAATCAAAAGTTACGGCTGATGTGGACTTCCAATTGCTTTAATTTGCCAAAAGTTACAGCTGGCGATCTAGATTAATCCCAGTTGCTTTAATTTTCTCACCAGTTTTCATTATCAAAATGTCGCAAATGTTTCTTTCTTTACCAGAAAAACCAGTGTGAAAATCTATGGACAAAAGAATCCAAAGTAAACGAATCGGTTCCCGATAAGTGTTGGAATTTTTTTTTAGTTAAGATGGTAATTTTGGGTGTATTTTATTGTATTAATATATGTACAATTTATTTTTTTATTTGAGTCGAGTTAAAGTGAATTTACACTATTTGTTGTCTATAGTTATGATAAAAGCATTAATGTGCTTGTTTTTCTTTTTTGTTTTAGTTCGTCGAACTTTAGGTTTGTGTGCTCAAACACTAAAGTTGTAATTCGTTTTTATCGAGATTGACAATACAACACTATTAGCACCATCGGGAGATAGCAAACATGTTTTAAAGAAAATGTAAGTATCAAATGACTCGAATTTATTCTCCTTCATCTTCTTTCTTGTGTTGGGGTTAAAACCTTAGGTTTATAAAACCCTTTTTCATTTATTATTTTATATAAATAATTTCTTCGTTACGTACCAAGTTTTTGGGATTAATTTTCTCAAACTAAATTCCTTTTTGCTAGTTTTGTTGATTAAATTAACTTCCATATTTGTGTGTGTATGGTGTATTAACTTATTCACCACCAATAAGTACATCATCATAATAAACTATAGACGTACAAGAACGATAAATAAAAAGAATTATAGGCAACCGAACAAATAAACCAATTGAAAGCAAAGAATACAATCACCTTATACTCAGACCGAGCCTCAATAAAGTGCTCCATATAAACATCTTCATACAAAATTCAATTAAAAATGCATTATTAACATCAATTTGGTGCAAACACCAAACCTTGGGATAAAGCAATATAAAAATATGTCGAATATGTCGAATGGTTACTGATTTGATCGATGGAATTTCAAAATAATCACATCCAGATTCTTGTAAAAAAACATTTGTCACTAAACAAGTTTTAAACAGATCAATAAAACCATTTATATTGAAAAATGATTGAAAAAATTTAAAAATGATCTCATTGAAAGAATATGCTTGAAATTGAATCATGTGCTCCATCCAACTAAAAGCCTAAACTGATAATTGAACTGCACATTTATGTTTATATTATATTTATGCTCACACCATACCTAGCTAACAAAAGATGAATACTTATATTTTATTCATCGCAAAATACATAAATATTTATAGTTAAATATACTAATAGAGAAATGTAAAAATGGTTCCAATGAACAAATAAAAGTTATGCAAATAAATACAAATAAGTATAAAGTCTAGCTTGAAAAGTTTATTTCTTAAGACACACATATTGAAAGGAACATGCCTCCTTTCTTAGCCTTATTCTTTAAAAGATCTATATTCCTTACACACATACGCATATCGACACACATATATTGAAAGGAACATGCCTCCTTTCTTAACTTTATTTTTAAAGATCTATTCCTTAACACACATACATTCATAAAAAACACACAAACATACATTCATACACACATAGTATATAATAAAGTTGAAAGGGACATGCCCTTTCTTTGCCTTATTTTTCAAGGCTAGCTATCACTTCATCGCCCTTTAGTCTCCTTCAGTGTCCAAATGTCAAAAGTTACGGCTGATGTGGACTTCCAATTATCAAAATGTAGCAAATGTTATCTTCTTTCTTTCAGGCACATCTCCTCTTTTTTTTTTTTTTGATAAGTCAAAAGAAGTGTGTCTTGGATCCAATACTGAGCTGACTTGCCTTTGTAATTGTTTGCAGTGTAAATTTACCAGCCGGAGTCTAGAATGTTCAAGAAAAAAAAATTGTGATACAATTTTTTTTCCTTTTCCATACAAAATCTGTGGCAATAGTTTGTATGGTTCTTGAAATTTAATAGTGTTTGGTCCATATTTTTGGACTGTGAGAAGTCTGAATATCCATCATCTATGCTTGGAAGGAGGCATCTATCAGATGGAGTGAAGGAATGTTCTGTTCAAAGTTTGGGTAAAGTGAAATTTTAATTGGGTTTTCAAAGTAAAAAGTGTCAAATGTTGTCTTTGAAAGTTTTGGGTTTTCTAAAGTATACTCCTTAACCCTTTGAAGAAGTTTGAGGAGCTTCAAATTTGTCAGTAAATGTAGTAAATGGTCTAATAAGATCAGACCATCCAGTTCTTCTAAATTCCCCTTTTGAATAGAGGAAAAAGTCAAGAAGATGTTTAAAAAAGTGTACTGTGTGAATTTCCAATTCAGTTTAAAAAAGTTCATGTAGAAAATATGTTTTTATAAATTTTAATCCTTCCTGAAATTTCCTGAGAAAGCATATAGTTATCAGGAAAGGTGATTTTTTCCCCGCATTTTTTAATTGCGGATTCGAAGGCCTCTTCAATTTGTAGAATCCTTCATATTCGGGCCGTTCATATCCCGGAAGTGATTCAATTTCTTCCAGTGTTAAGTATACTCCCGGCCAAGGGCCAGTATAAAGTACATAACAAGTGAAGGGTTGTTTCCCCCAAGAAAGTAGTGTACAAGAGCATGGATGAATGCTGCTTTTTTACGTTTACCTGGGAAGACTGGGCAAATTCCATAAATTGTCGATAAGACATTGTTGCTCTTCTATGAGATTATCTCTCAGAGAAGTTCTGAAGTGGTGTTCTTCAGAAAATGTTTTTAATTCTGTTTTGCCAAACCTGAATGTTTTGGCCATAATTGAGATGTTTCGAAGTTTCTGCAAAAGTTAAAAACATATTTATTATTCACATAATAACCAAAAAAAACATCATGTTATCATTTCATCCTTTGCATATATAAGAAAAATTCATGTAAAACTGCGCGCATGTTTTGTATTTATAACTCCTAGTGACACCAAGTGATTCTTTCAACTGAAAAGTCATCAATTCGAATTCTTAGATGGGCTTCATGAGTTCAACTCACCCAGGTAAGAGCATTATTAATTCTTTGTACTTTAATAGATTAATAAAAATAATTATAAATAAATATTACATATAAAGAGTTAATAATAACAAAAAAAAATTATGAAACTGCAAATAATTAAGAGCATATGAATACCTGAAGTGGAAGGCTTTCAAGTATGAAGTTTTGAATGATAGTTAAGTTCGAAGACTTTAAATCCCTCCACCACGTAGTCCCAGGTTGATATCATATTCGGTCTAAATTAACTGGAAACAAAGGTTTTTTTTTTTTTTTTTTTTTTTGGGCAACTGAAACAAAGGAATTTCTATTTCAAACTCAAAGCATTTTTTTTTTTGGAACTCAAACTATGGTGTGGCTTTGTGGGGTATTAATTAAACTGATGAAATATTTATAGGAGTTAGGTTGTGCTTTCTCTCATCCACGCGTCATATTATGATGGGATTTTACTATGCTACTCTCAAATTATACTTATACATTTACCCTTAAAGTGATAAACAGAGATTAATTATTTTTAAGGAAAATAGCATCTTTAGTCCCTGAGTTATAGGGGTAGTGTAGACTCAGTCCCTGAGTTATGGCTGTATGCGAGTTTAGTCCCTCAGTTGTTCGTGAAGTGGCGAGTTTAGTCCCTGGCATTAAATTTGACGAAAAAAATTAAAAAATAATCAAAATTTGAGGGGTAAATAGGAAATTCACATTTTATTATTCTTCTTATATCAAAACCACTTTTACAACATTATTGTTCACTTCTTAGCCTAATTATTTTCAAGATTTTTCATTTTTAAAAGCATTTTAATAACTTTCAAATGACTTGTTAGGAACCTGACTCTCGTATAACACACTTGAAAGAAATGCATTATCATTGTATTTAGGTGTATGAACACATTATCCTAACAAGTTTTTATTTTTTTACTAAGCAACAAATGTATAAAATTAAAACTTTAACTACCTATCTCAAAAGTTTTAATTTTATTACATTTGTTGCTTAGTAAAAAAATAAAAACTTGTTAGGATAATGTGTTTCATACACCTAAATACAATGATAATGCATTTCTTTATTTGTGCTTAGTTTTAAGTGTGTTATACGAGAGTCAGGTTCCTAACAAGTCATTTGAAAGTTATTAAAATACTTTTAAAAATGAAAAATCTTGAAAATAATTAGGCTAAGAAGTGAACAATAATGTTGTAAAAGTGGTTTTGATATAAGAAGTAATAAAATGTGAATTTCCTATATTACCCCTCAAATTTTGATTTTTTTTAAAATTTTTTTGTCAAATTTAATGCCCAGGGACTAAACTCGCCACTTCGCGAATAACTGAGGGACTAAACTCGCATACAACCATAACTCAGGGACTGAGTCTACACTACTCCTATAACTCCTCCTATAACTCAGGGACTAAAGATGCCATTTTCCCTTATTTTTATCATGTAGTTTCACAGAAACATGTCTACATAAAAATATGTGACAAATATGTGACGAAAATACAAATTAAGAGTATAAAATGAGAATACATCAAATATTTTCTTTACGAATGTGAAGATATGACCCACCCACTTGCTAGTGGCCTGTGTTTTCATTTTAGCGTCATTGCTTACGCCTACAGTCAAATTATTGAATCCAATCATGACATCATTCTTCAATAATTGTTGTTTTTTTTGTGTGTGTGTGGAGATAATTATTGCTTCTTCCTCATCTTATCTCTTTTTTTTTTTTTTTTTTTTTTTTTAATCTTTATCTCTTGATGAAGATAAATCCACCAATATTTATGGGTTTTTTTTTCACTTGTAATAATACGATTATTAAATCATTTTTATATTTGATTTTTGGTGGTTAATTTTACACATTTCATCCCAAAATTTTACTCCCTATTACATTTGGTCAACCAACTTAATTTTTAATTATTGATAAATAAATTTGTATTGGTGTGTTATTGACCATGAATTTCATAATAGTTAATTGATTTATCTTGAAAGACAAAATTGACATTTTATGATTTTCAACTAAAACAGTTGGTCACAGGGAACAAAAATTAGGCATGAAGATCAAATGTGAAAAATGATCCAATAATCGTAGGACCAAAAATAAAAAAAAATATTACCCAATGTTAACATCCATATGATTCATACATCTTTATCCCCTTGCACATCTTCTTGGCTTCGTCATACTGTTTCTTAGAATTGAGTAATTTTATATGTATTCACATTTCCTACTCTTATTTATTAATCATATCCATATGATGTGCCATACTTTGATTATTTAATATAAAGGGGTGATTCATGATTTTTGTTCTTTTAAAAAATTTCTTCATCAATTAAATTTGAACATTTACAAGACGTTTGGTTGGAGTAAATTAAAATTCTATTCCCACTTAATTCTGAAAACAAGCAAAATTTTCCTTCGTTTGGTTTGAGAGAATTCCAATTCATTTGAATTAAAAATTTCCTCATTTTTTATGGAATTAAAATCCTCTTTGGTATTTCAATTCCTTGGATTTTGAAAGAAAAAATAAATAATTTTGAGGCCAAATTACCTCTCACTTTTTAAATGTGATTTTTGACCTCTCTCTTTCTATTATATTATAGTGTGTATTATTCTTATACACTCAAACAAAAACGTCAATCAATAGACCAACATCAATCAAATATGTTTTTCTCAATTTATACAATTCTAAAGTTATAAGTTACATAAAATTTTAAAGGAAAATTTTGAATTTGGTTTTTTTTTAGGTATAAAATGCCCATAGTTATTATTATTATTATTATTATTATTATTATTATTATATTATTATTATTCTTTTAATATATTATTTATTTGCTTCAAAAAATAATAATATTTTTATTTATTTAATATTATTATTTTTATTTTTAATAAATAAAAAATTGTTTGAAAATAAAATTAAAAAAATGAAAATGTCAAATTGGCCCCCTAAGTCGGATGGATAGTGCAATTATGTTCCTTAACAGTATTTGACCTGATAAACAATTAATTTAGACTTAATTGAACATTTTACCAATTTAAATGAGTTTGAATGAAACTTTTTTAAATTAAGGAGGGCTAATTACAATATTCATGTGATTTTTTACATAAATATTGTAATTAGGCCCTTTAATTGAATATCATGTGATTTAGAAGCCAATTTAACACTTTTTCAATATATACACTATCACTATGTATATAATAAGTTGAAAGGGACACTCCCCTTTCTTTGCCTTATTTTTTCAAAAGTAGTTTACTTTATCACCCTATAGTCTCCCTCAGAGATCAGAGCCAAATATCAAAAGTTAAGACTGATGTGGGCCACCTGGATCCCACTAGGAAATTCACATTTTATTATTCTTCTTATATCAAAACCACTTTTACAACATTATTGTTCACTTCTTAGCCTAATTATTTTCAAGATTTTTCATTTTTAAAAGTATTTTAATAACTTTCAAATGACTTGTTAGGAACCTGACTCTCGTATAACACACTTAAAACTAAGCACAAATAAAGAAATGCATTATCAATGTATTTAGGTGTATGAAACACATTATTCTAACAAGTTTTTATTTTTTTACTAAGGAACAAATGTAATAAAATTAAAACTTTTGAGATAGGATAGTGTAAAGTTTTAATTTTAGTACATTTGTTGCTTAGTAAAAAAATAAAAACTTGTTAGGATAATGTGTCTCATACACCTAAATACAATGATAATGCATTTCTTTCAAGTGTGTTATACGAGAGCCAGGTTCCTAACAAGTCATTTGAAAGTTATTAAAATGCTTTTAAAAATGAAAAATCTTGAAAATAATTAGGCTAAGAAGTGAACAATAATGTTGTAAAAGTGGTTTTGATATAAGAAGAATAATAAAATGTGAATTTCCTAATTTACCCCTCAAATTTTGATTATTTTTTAATTTTTTTCGTCAAATTTAATGCCTAGGGACTAAACTCGCCACTTCACGAACAACTGAGGGACTAAACTCGCATACAGCCATAACTCAGGGACTGAGTCTACACTACCCCTATAACTCAGGGACTAAAGATGCTATTTTCCTTAAAAATAATTAATCTCTGTTTATCACTTTAAGGGTAAATGTATAAAAGTATAATTTGAGAGTATGCATAGTAAAACTCCCATCATAATATGACGCGTGGATGAGAGAAAGCACAACCTAACTCCTATAAATATTTCATCAGTTTAATTAATACCCCCACAAAGCCACAACCATAGTTTGAGTTCCCAAAAAAAAAATGCTTTGAGTTTGAAATAGAAATTCCTTTGTTTCAGTTGCCCAAAAAAAAAAAAAAAAAAAAAAAAAAAAACCTTTGTTTCCAGTTAATTTAGACCGAATATGATATCAACCTGGGACTACGTGGTGGGAGGGATTTAAAGTCTTCGAACTTAACTATCATTCAAAACTTCATACTTGAAAGCCTTCCACTTCAGGTATTCATATGCTCTTAATTATTTGCAGTTTCATAATTTTTTTTTGTTATTATTAACTCTTTTATAATGTAATATTTATTTATAATTATTTTCTTAATCTATTAAAGTACAAAGAATTAATAATGCTCTTACCTGGGTGAGTTGAACTCATGACAGCCCATCTAAGAATTCGAATTGATGACTTTTCAGTTGAAAGAATCACTTGGTGTCACTAGGAGTTATAAATACAAAACATGCGCGCATAGTTTTACATGAATTTTTTCTTATATATAGCAAAAGGATGAAATGATAACATGATGTTTTTTTTGGTTATTATGTGAATAATAAATATGTTTTTAACTTTTGCAGAAACTTCGAAACATCTCAATTATGGCCAAAACATTCAGGTTTGGCAAAACAGAATTAAAAACATTTTCTGAAGAACACCACTTCAGAACTTCTCTGAGAGATAATCTCATAGAAGAGCAACAATGTCTTATCGACAATTTATGGAATTTGCCCAGTCTTCCCCAGGTAAAACGTAAAAAAGCAGCATTCATCCATGCTCTTGTACACTACCTTTCTTGGGGGAAACAACCCTTCACTTGTTATGTACTTTATACTGGCCCTTGGCCGGGAGTATACTTAACACTGGAAGAAATTGAATCACTTCCGGGATATGAACGGCCCGAATATGAAGGATTCTACAAAATTGAAGAGGCCTTCGAATCCGCAATTAAAAAATGCGGGGAAAAAATCACCTTTCCTGATAACTATATGCTTTCTCAGGAAATTTCAGGAAGGATTAAAATTTATAAAAACATATTTTCTACATGAACTTTTTTAAACTGAATTGGAAATTCACACAGTACACTTTTTTAAACATCTTCTTGACTTTTTCCTCTATTCAAAAGGGGAATTTAGAAGAACTGGATGGTCTGATCTTATTAGACCATTTACTACATTTACTGACAAATTTGAAGCTCCTCAAACTTCTTCAAAGGGTTAAGGAGTATACTTTTAGAAAACCCAAAACTTTCAAAGACAACATTTGACACTTTTTACTTTGAAAACCCAATTAAAATTTCACTTTACCCAAACTTTGAACAGAACATTCCTTCACTCCATCTGATAGATGCCTCCTTCCAAGGCATAGATGATGGATATTCAGACTTCTCACAGTCCAAAAATATTGGACCAAACACTATTAAATTTCAAGAACCATACAAACTATTGCCACAGATTTTGTATGGAAAAGGAAAAAAAATTGTATCACAATTTTTTTTCTTGAACATTCTAGACTCCGGCTGGTAAATTTACACTGCAAACAATTACAAAGGCAAGTCAGCTCAGTATTTGGATCCAAGACACACTTCTTTTGACTTATCAAAAAAAAAAAAAAGAGGAGATGTGCCTGAAAGAAAGAAGATAACATTTGCTACATTTTGATAATTGGAAGTCCACATCAGCCGTAACTTTTGACATTTGGACACTGAAGGAGACTAAAGGGCGATGAAGTGATAGCTAGCCTTGAAAAATAAGGCAAAGAAAGGGCATGTCCCTTTCAACTTTATTATATACTATGTGTGTATGAATGTATGTTTGTGTGTTTTTTTTATGAATGTATGTGTGTTAAGGAATAGATCTTTTAAAAAATAAAGTTAAGAAAGGAGGCATGTTCCTTTCAATATATGTGTGTCGATATGCGTATGTGTGTTAAGGAATATAGATCTTTTAAAGAATAAGGCTAAGAAAGGAGGCATGTTCCTTTCAATATGTGTGTCTTAAGAAATAAACTTTTCAAGCTAGACTTTATACTTATTTGTATTTATTTGCATAACTTTTATTTGTTCATTGGAACCATTTTTACATTTCTCTATTAGTATATTTAACTATAAATATTTATGTATTTGCGATGAATAAAATATAAGTATTCATCTTTTGTTAGCTAGGTATGGTGTGAGCATAAATATAATATAAACATAAATGTGCAGTTCAATTATCAGTTTAGGCTTTTAGTTGGATGGAGCACATGATTCAATTTCAAGCATATTCTTTCAATGAGATCATTTTTAATTTTTTTTTCAATCATTTCTTCAATATAAATGGTTTTATTGATCTGTTTAAAACTTGTTTAGTGACAAAATGTTTTTTTACAAGAATCTGGATGTGATTATTTTGAAATTCCATCGATCAAATCAGTAACCATTCGACATATTCGACATATTTTTTATATTGCTTTATCCCAAGGTTTGGTGTTTGCACCAAATTGATGTTAATAATGCATTTTTAATTGGAATTTTGTATGAAGATGTTTATATGGAGCACTTTATTGAGGCTCGGTCTGAGTATAAGGTGATTGGCCTATTCTTTGCTTTCAATTGGTTTATTTGTTCGGTTGCCTATAATTCTTTATTTATTTATCGTTCTTGTACGTCTATAGTTTATTATGATGATGTACTTATTGGTGGTGAATAAGTTAATACACCATACACACACAAATATGGAAGTTAATTTAATCAACAAAACTAGCAAAAAGGAATTTAGTTTGAGAAAATTAATCCCAAAAACTTGGTACGTAACGAAGAAATTATTTATATAAAATAAATAAAATGAAAAAGGGTTTTATAAACCTAAGGTTTTAACCCAACACAAGAAAGAAGATGAAGGAGAATAAATTCGAGTCATTTGATACTTACATTTTCTTTAAAACATGTTTGCTATCTCCCGATGGTGCTAATAGTGTTGTATTGTCAATCTCGATAAAAACGAATTACAACTTTAGTGTTTGAGCACACAAACCTAAAGTTCGACGAACTAAAACAAAAAAGAAAAACAAGCACATTAATGCTTTTATCATAACTATAGACAACAAATAGTGTAAATTCACTTTAACTCGACTCAAATAAAAAATAAATTGTACATATATTAATACAATAAAATAGTCACCCAAAATTACCATCTTAACTAAAAAAAAATTCCAACACTTATCGGGAACCGATTCGTTTACTTTGGATTCTTTTGTCCATAGATTTTCACACTGGTTTTTCTGGTAAAGAAAGAAAACATTTGCGACATTTTGATAATGAAAACTGGTGAGAAAATTAAAGCAACTGGGATTAATCTAGATCGCCAGCTGTAACTTTTGGCAAATTAAAGCAATTGGAAGTCCACATCAGCCGTAACTTTTGACATTTGGGCTCTGAAGGAGACTAAAGGGTGATGAAGTGTGATAACTACCCTTGAGAGATACGAACTATAAAATTACTTAATTTACTCTCAAAATCACTCCTAATTTTTATTTTGATTTGTGTTCAAATTTGATTGTCTTTACTAAATTAAATAAAAACATACCATGTCATAGAAAATAAAAAAAATGAGAGTATAATTTAAAACTTCATTTAAAATTACTTTCAAAAATAAGGCTAAGAAAATGACATGTCCCTTTCAACTTTATTATGTACATAATAAAGCGTGATGAAGTAATAACTACCGTTGAAAAATAAGGCTAAAAAAAGGACATATCCCTTTCAACTTTATTATATACGGAGTATGTACACAGTACACAATAAATTTTTGAATAGCCATAAAAAAACTTACAGCCCGTTTGGTTAGCTGAAATATATTTGAAGAGAAATTGAAATTTCATAGAAAATAAATTTCAGGAAAATGGATTTCATTGTTTGGTTGGTGGAAAAAAATTACTGGGAATATAAATTTCATTGTTTGGTTAGATTTGAAATTATAAGGAATAATGAGTATAAAGACAAATATACCCATACACAGTAATAACAACAATAATTTCTTCAAAAAAAAAAAAACAACAATAATAATAACGAAAATTGAAAAAAGTTGGTGAGGGCATAATTGTCCTCCTTGTTTCCATGGAAAACAAAATACCGAGTTGGATATTTTCCATCCAATCAAACAAAGGAAAATCTATGCCATGTTTACTAACAGAGAATTGTTTTATATTATATGTTTTCTAATTTTTCAGTTTTCATTCTCTGTTTTCCATTATCAATTTTCTGTTTAGAAAACTTGTTTACTAACACTTATTTTTTCAAATTTATTTTTTTAGATTAATGTTATAAAACTAACAATAAGTTTAATTTTGAGTAATTTTTAGACCTTATATTTAAAATATTTTAAAATATATTTGGTTTAGCATTCGAATTTCTTCTTCGTCTCGGTTTATCCTCTTCAGTAGTCCTGGGATTATAATCCTTGCCCTTGCGCACATGCGAGGATCTACCCACTCAAAAAAATTCACAATCATTCATACCCCAAAACAAAAGAAACAAAAAAAAATATCAACAACAATTTTAAAGCACATAAAGTCAACTACAACTTTGTACTTACCGATACATCCAAACATTGCCAAAACCTCCTTCCCGGATTTCTATTTGTCCAAGAGGTCGTAATATACGTCTCATTCTCATACCGTTGACACGCTCTCATCTATACCGATTGTCTAAAATGAGATATCCTTGTATTACTCCACCAAAATGACTGTTGATGTATTGTCTTCTCCATTCGCCATTAAAGAACAACATAATGAAAGTGAACAACAAAGTCGTTCGTAGAAAATAGGGTTTCTCAATCATTCTGCTAAACCAACATTATATTTAAGAGATCCGTTAAGAAATGATCAAATTGTTCTTGAGAAAATGACATTTGAAGGCAATTGTAACGCAAGGACCATACATGCATACCAAAAAAAGACACTTCAATGGTTGATTTTTTATTTAAAAGTTAATGAGCAAAAATGTAAATGTCACGAAAGTTGAAAAACCTCTATTAATATTTGCGCATACAAATTGTTTGTTTGAATCTCTATTGTGTATTGCATAACGAGTATCGCGCGTGACCCGCGAGTATATATAAGATGAGGAAGAAGCAACAATTATTGAAGAAAAAAGTAGGCCTCTACTAAGTTGGGTTATATCTGTTGTAGTGTCACAACTCACAATCATAATGTGACGCGTGGATGGGAGAAAACACAATCCAACTGCTATAAAGATATCAGTTTAAAGTTTAATTGATTAATATCCCACGCACAAAGGCACAAACATTATTTGAGTTAGAAAAATCTTTGAAAGAGAAACTCCTTCAACATGAACTTGGGTTCTTCCAGTAGATTTAGATCGAATATGATATTCAGGAGGGAGGGATTCAAAGTCTTCACACTTAAATATCATACAAAAATCCAGGCTTCGAAGCCTTCCCCTTCAATCACTCATCATCATACCTAACGAACAATCTGGAAACCACTTCAGGTATATTCATATGCTCTTCATCTCATCTTCTAAACATCAATAATTATTTGCAATTTCATATCATATCATATTTTAGGAATCTTAAATACGATTCATACTGCATGCTCTCATCTGGATTTCTAAACCTTCTCTATATATATGTAGATCGAATCAAAATATGATCAGATAGAATATTTACTTTTTCGCTCATATTTTTTTAGCCACCTTCATTGATAAATCAAATAATTAGTCCTTACTCTTCACTTTTTTACTTAGATTCTGTTTTTACCAGAATATAATCCACCTCTCTCTATTTATAACAAGGTAAGGTGATACTACAAAAGTCTCCTTTTTTTGAAACGTTACAGTTGTAGATCGTTAGTATAATAATTACTCCCTCCGTCTCATTTTATGAAACTTGACTGAATTTATTTTTAATTTAATTTTTCATAATATTACACTTAGTATTAATATAAAAAATTTATATATTTAGAAACCACATTAAAAGTACTAAACACAAAAAATCAAATTTAAAAACAAGTAAAAAATGACAAAAAAAAAAACAAAGAACAAAGAGTTGATTTGAGCAATAAATAGTAAGTAGGACAGATAAAATAAGACAGAGGGAGTGATAAGATTGTCTGACTATTTTTTTTTTTGAAATGATTGTCTGACTATTTCAAATAAAATAACTTTTTAAAAGTTTATTTAAAAAAAAAAACTACTTTAAATAAAGTTGACTCTGACTGAAAATTTAACGATAACACTAAGGCCTTCCTCTATAGTTAAAATTTTGGTGTGATTTTTGAGGAGTTTTTGTAAGTGTGATTAGAAAAGAGAAAATGAGGTGGAGGAGAAAACAAAAACAAAATATGAAGCTGAAAAGAAAAACAAAATATGAGGGGCAGTCCTTTTTCAGGCAGGGGACACACCAAATACTGCAAAACACCCTCATTTGCAGGGGTACCAATTCACCCTCTCTTATTCACCGTGTCAAAAAATTCATTAAAACTTGTGCAAAATTAACTAATGGAAACAACCTAACACCTTGTGTTAGTACTTCAACTTCTTTTGAAGTAAAAAGGTTTAGCTTTGATTCATGAACCTTTTTTCTTTCCATTGTTTTGGACTCTAGCACGGCTATTTTTTTTTATGTTTATCCATTCTCCAGAGATGTTTCATGATTGATTCTTCATCCGATGCCACATCACTTGGGCATTTAATTATGGACACTCAATTCTCTAGAGAATGGATAAGCATGAAAGAAAAGTAGGGCTAGAGTCCTGAAAATGAAAAAGATTTATGAATCAAAGTTAAGCTTTATCACTCCAAAACAAAATCTATATCTCTAAGAATAAGATTAGGTTCTAACATAGAGTGTCAACATTATCTTGTAAATTTTGTTGTGCCTTATCACTCCAAAAAGAAAATCTTTATCTCTGAAATTAAGAGACTACTTTATTTAAAGTAGTCAATAAGACCACCTTAGCTTTGTTTAAAGTAGTGTAAATTTTGTTGTGTTCTCCTCTCAGAAAAGTCAGCTTTATTTAAAGTAGTCAGTAAGGCCACCTTATTTTGTCGGTCACATGTAATAGTACTGTGTAATAGTTGTAGTTTTTTCGTGAACCATTCTTTATCCCTATAAATGGATGTCTTTGTTGTATCATCATCAAAATTTGAAGTTTGGAAATAAATTTACGACTTATCAAAAATTATGAGTTTCTAAGCTTTCTTTATGAGATTTTCACGATAGAAGTATGGAAGGTTTGTGTTGCTAGTCGCCTAGTCTAAGATAAGCTCTTATCTTTAAAGAGACTAATAAACATAAAACGATTTGAGAATTCTATTAAACTTAGAGAGAATTTTGTTTATACTCTCACCTTACCTTATTGAAAGCAAAATAGGATTAGATTTGATATCTAATTAGAAATAGTAGATTTCTTCGAAAACTCATATAGATTTTGAAAGCAAATCTGAGTTTAAAAAATAATAAACAATATTGGAATACCAATTGCAGATCGATCGGAAAAAAATGGAACGAGCTTGTAAACACCTACAAGCAGAAGGAAGCCGAAGAAATCGGAGTTCATCATGGTGGGACCTACAACCATCAACAACAACACAATCAAAAGTTAATATAATTATAAAAGGTAAAGAAAATGGAAAACAAATATTAGAAGAAGGATATGCCAGCATGGCAACAATTGATAAGATGGAGCAATATATAACTAAGACTATTGAAGAATTAAAAGAAAATAATAAAAGAATAATAGATATTGTTAATGAAAATACGAAAAAAATAGAAAGATTAGAAAGAACCTTAGAAGAATATAAGATGATGAAAAAATTGAAAACACCCAATGAATCCATGCCTATAAATCCTTTTCCCAAACTTACAATTTCCCCTGAAACATCCACTAGTATGGCTGATAAGGTAAAACATTCAAAAAATTTAGGAGAAGTATATGAAATTATTAATAAATTTTATGGTTATAAAACTAATAATACAATATTAAGGAGTAGAAAAGAAACAAAATATCCTAGATTTATCTGTAACGTAAATGCTGATCCTGATATAGTATTAAGATTATTTACATATGGATTTATATATTCAATTATAGTAGATGAAACTCTTAATAATATTAGTAGATTACCTCGTATAATTATAGAAAGTATAGTCACAATGATGGAATCTTTTGGAAAGGGCATATATGGAATCCAAGTATTTGATGCTAGTACAGATTTAGTTGGAAAACCTATAATAATTTGCCAAATGTTTATAGTAGGAAAAAATACTGAAATACCAGGAGATAATACTAGTCTAAACATGAAAATACCATGCAAAAGTGAACAATTTCATGAATGGCTATGTGAAAAAAGAGCACGTGGAATAGTAGCATTAAAATCTAAAATTAAAGATATGATAAAAACTAAAAAAGCAAATATTATAGCACAAGATAAAGGAGGAGGAGAAACAGAAGAAATTATAACATTATATTATAATACACAATATTCAACAAGTGATATTACAACTCTACAAGAAATGTATGAAAGAATAATAAATTTAAAGCATACTCATGATAAAAAGACTGTAGAAAAATACAATTCATTGGCAAAGGGAAGTCCAATAATAAGTACAAAAGTTGAATTAAATTCAAAGAAAAGAAAATATTAATCCACTCTAAAGCCACCATGTGAACTCTTGAAATGTAATTATCATGGCGAATGCCACACCACTAGATGGGAATTCAAAAATTGCTGATCAAAAAGATCACACCAATGCATGGGAATGCAAAGATATTATCAGGCCCAATGTAGTCTTACTACAGTAAGCCCAAAATTATTATCTGTATTAGCAGGCCCAATGTAGTCTTTACTACAGTAAGCCCAATATTATTATCTGTATTAACAGGCCCAATGTAGTTTTACTACAGTAAGCCCATTATTATTATCTGTATTATCAGGCCCAATGTAGTCTTACTACAGTAAGCCCAATGTATTAGCAGGCCCAATGTAGTCTTTACTACAGTAAGCCCAATATTATTATCTGATATACCATATGATGAAAGAAGAAATTGGAAACTGAAGAGCTGGAAGAAAGCGAGAAGAATAGGAAATGTGAAGATAATCCTTGAAGATGTCAGAAGTCAGCTGGAAGCAATATGATGGATGACAATCAGATAACAGAAATTATTATCAAAGCAGCCCTAAAAGTTCAAATAACAGAAATTATTACAAGATTGTATTACAATGAGAACTCAATCAAATTGATCTACAAGACAAAGTAAGAAATATGCTGGAAGGAATTAAAAGGACACTTGGCAACTTGTAAGAAGAAGGTATCTCGGTTGACAATTCAAGCTTATTAACAAGGACAGCGGGAAGAAAAAGAGAAGAAGATAAAGCAATATGATTTATGGCACACAAGGTATTGTATTTCTTTAAAAAAATCTATGTAAAAATAAAATAAAGTAATGTAGTCTACTATAGTCTTTACCCTCGAGGTTATCTATATAAGGAGTCTCTATGTAACTTGTAAAAAATCATCATAATAAGCAATCTAAATAAATTTCTTTGTATCTCTCGTGGCTCTCAGCTAAATATTTCTTTATCTCTATAACCCAACCCAAACCTAAAAAAACATATCAGGAAGAAATTAAAGATAGTTTGAGCTATTAAGATATTAATATTAAGATATAACAGATATTGATCAATATAATAGCTGAAGAATAAGTTTAGAGATAATAGTAGAAAAAGATCACTGGTTAAAATACTGCAAAAGAATAATTACATAAGAGAATATCGTGAGGAAACTGATGGGTTACAACAAGAAATAAGTAATTTGAATAGAATATTAAGAATAAAAGAAGAAATTATATAGAAAAAAATATGGAAACAAGAAATCTAATAGAGAAAAAGTTAAGAATAGAAAATAAAAAAGATAGAGAAATTAGAAAATAGAAGTAAATAATAGATGAATGGCATTATCAAATTGATAATCTAACCTTTGGAAATGGAATTCATCAAAATGGGTAAAGGCAAAGAACAGGTATCACAACTTTGATGTAGTGCTCTTAGAATTGGCAATTAGAGAGAAGCTGTGACTCCAAATGAGGACATTAGCCTGGCACAATGGGCATGCAACATCAAAGATGACTACTTTTTCCTACAATATAATGCTTTCATCTCTATTTCCAACTGCACTCAATCTACATTTTTCTTCTTCCATCTTCACCAGCTCCCTGCAATGGGCTCTTCAGGGATTCGCAGCACTTTTTTTTTTTTAGTTCTACTGACTTTATTACATTGTAGTATCTGTTCATACATACTTTTTCAACTTGTTGTAGCACAAAGAGTTAACAACGCCTTCACTGGGGCTTGATCTCATAACCTCCTATATGGGAGAGTCACTACATGTCATCTAAGCACAAGGTACCTGTCAATGGGCTCTTTAGTGACTCGCAGCACTTATTATCCTTCAAATTAGAGCTACCATTTTTAAGTACAACAATATTTCAGGGCACAACATATTTTTTACGCTGCCCCCCAGTGATTTTCTTGATCTTGAGTTGTTGTCTCTGAAGGGTTTTGTTCAGATATGATGTAAAGGACTAAGGATTGCCTGCATGTTTGTTTTTTAAGATACTCATCTGCTTGGTCCATATATATTTTACACCCAAATTGAAATTTTGTTTTGATATCTGCTAGCAGAGTTGATTTGTTTAGGATATCCTAAAATTAATTCAGATATCATTGACTTCAACTTTGCTGATCACATTAAGCAATAGACCAAGTCAGCTTCTTTTAGTATGATATTACATCTTAATTTATATATGTAGTATAATACATGGATCATATTATATATTAAAACTCATGTTTGGTTTCATCCTCAGCTTAATATATACTTTGAAAATGCTGCCTCTTCATATTCCTTTTCTGCTTGCCAATTTCAGTCTTTAACCACAAAAAGGCCTATTTTACTTAGTCTAAAACTAGGATCATTGAAAGATTGAGATGAAGGCTAAGAACAATAGTATTTCCTACAATGTTTCTTTTCTCCATTTCTATTTGCAATGGCGAACTGGTTTTCTTCTTCCATTTGTGTTGCTTATCTTCTTCTTTCCTCCTCCATGTTCACTAGCTTCTCTCAATGGGCTTTCCAGGGACTCAAAGCAACTTTTATTGTTCAAAGATAGGATTTTTAACCAAAAACCATTTCAAAACTGGGTATCCTCCACAAGCCCCTGTAGTTTCACTGGTGTTACATGCAAGGGATCAAGGGTCTCTTCTGTAGATCTCACAAACACTATGCTCAGCGTAGATTTCGGCCTGGTTTCTTCTTACTTGCTCGGTCTTGAAAACTTGGAGAGTCTGGTGTTGAAGAACACCAGTCTCAGTGGAAATAATATTCCAGAATTGATGAGTTTCAAAGTTTTGTCATATTTGGACCTTTCTGCCAACAATTTTTCTGGAAATTTTCCTTCGTTTCGAGACTGCTCTAGTTTAAAACATCTTGATTTATCATCCAACAAGTTTAGTGGTAATATTGGTGCCTCGCTTTCTTCGTGCTCCAACCTCGGTTTCCTCGATCTCTCCAACAATAAATTCTCTGGTGAGTTGCCTGTTGAAACCTTACTGAATATGACTAGCTTGAAGACACTGGTTTTATCATTCAATAATTTTGTTGGTGGCTTATCTCAGTCATTTTCTAGCTTGGTAAACTTAGAGACCTTAGATTTGAGTTCTAATAACATTTCTGGTTTGATTCCATCCGGGATGTGTAAAGACCCTAAGAACACCTTGAAAGTGTTGTACCTTCAGAACAACCTGTTTACTGGTCCAATACCTGAGAGACTAAGCAACTGTTCCCAATTGGAATCTCTTGATCTTAGCTTTAATTATCTTAATGGTAAGATACCATCTAGTCTCGGGTCCTTGTTGAAGCTCAAGGATTTGATGATTTGGTTGAACCGGCTCGAGGGGGAAATCCCAGGGGAGCTAATGCACTTGCAGTACTTGGAAACTCTGATTCTTGATTTCAATGACTTGTCAGGCTCAATCCCTGAAACCCTCAGCAACTGCACTAATCTGAAATGGATTTCGCTGTCAAATAATTTCTTGAGTGGTGCTATTCCAGCTTCATTCGGGCGTTTGTCTAATCTCGCCATTCTGAAGCTGGGAAACAACTCCATCTCGGGGAACATCCCAGCCGAGTTGGGGAATTGCAGCAGTTTGTTATGGTTGGATCTGAACACCAATTTCTTGAACGGGCCTATTCCGCCATATCTGTTCAAACAATCTGGCAATATTGCATTGCCATTGCTTTCTGTGAAGCATTTTCTGTACATTTGGAACGATACAAGTGAGCAGTGCCACACCACAGGAAATTTGCTCGAATTCGGGGGGATTACTGAGGATCGCCTCGACAGAATTTCAGCTAGGCAACCCTGCAGATTTACAGTCTACAAGGACATTATTTCCCAACCATCATTTTCCCACAATGGATCCATGGTTTTCCTTGACCTTTCATACAATATGTTGGAAGGCAATATCCCTAAGGAATTAGGCTCCTTGTACTATCTCTTAGTTCTGAATCTGGGGCATAATCATCTCTCTGGTCTAATCCCTCAAGAACTTGGAGGCTTGAAGAATGCTCGACTTCTTTATCTGTCACACAACCGGCTCAATGGCACAATCCCGCAAACATTAACCAGCCTCACATTACTCGGGTACATTGATCTGTCGAATAACCTTCTTGTTGGAACGATACCTCATTCAGACCTTTTCGACACATATTCTAGAGAATTTTTTGCCAATAACTCTGGCCTTTTTGACTACATTCATCCTGAGTATGGCCTAGAATCAAATTCAAGTTCAAATTCAAGTTATAAGCCTGGTGGATCAGAGAAAAATTATTACATCATTATACCTTGTGCTGGAATTGCAGTAGTTATTGGATTAGTAATTCTGTTGCTGGTGTTGAGATGTGGAGGGGAAAGGAGAGTGGAAAGTGATGGAGAAGAATGGAGTATGATTTCATTTCAAAGGTTGGAGTTCAATAAATGGGATATTTTGGGTGGTTTGAAAGATGAAAATTTGATTGGAAATGGAGGGTCTGGAAAAGTATATAGAGTTATAACCAGGAAAGACCAGAGAGTTGCTGTTAAAAGTATATGGCATGAACAAAAGCAAGGGCAGGGATTAATGGAGAAACAATTCCTAGCAGAGGTTAAGATCCTTGGGGGAATCAGGCACAACAACATAGTGAAGTTGTTATGTTGTGTAAGAGGAAAGACTACTAAGGTTCTTGTGTATGAATACATGGAGAAACAATGTGTTCATAAATGGTTGCATGGAAAGAAGAGACGCTTAACTACTCAAGTCTTGCAGTGGGAGACAAGGCTAAAAATTGCTATTGGAGCTGCACAAGGGCTTTGCTATATGCATCACGGATGCAATCCACCCATTGTTCATCGAGATATCAAGTCCAGTAACATACTTGTGGACTCCGACTTCAATGCCAAGATTGCAGACTTCGGACTAGCAAAGATGCTGGCGAGTCAAGGAGATCCAGAAACAGTTTCTGCTGTTGTGGGAACTTTTGGTTACATTGCCCCTGGTATGTTCTTTATATCTTCCTCACTTCAATTCCCACTATTTTTTTATACTCCTAGAATCACAGATATAGCATCGGATTGTAGAATATGGCAGCACAAGAAAAGTGAATGTGAAGAGCGACGTCTACAGCTATGGTGTAGTGCTCTTGGAATTGACAACGGGAAGAGAAGCCGTGACTGTAAATGCGGACATGAACCTAGCACAATGGGCACACAAACACCAAAGAAAAGGAAACTCAGCTGTAGATGCCCTCGATGAGGAGATCAAGGATCCACAACATTTGAAGGCGGCAACCACCGTTTTCAAATTAGGCCTTGCTTGTACTTTGAGTTCCCCTTTAAACAGGCCATCCATGAAAGATATTTTAAAGATCCTTCAAAGATGTCACAAGAAGAACCATTTGTCTTCAAAAGAGGCTATAGACAGTTGTAGCCTGTTTAATGTGAGTATCGTACCCATGGACCAATTTGGTGACAAAAATTAGGCAAATCCTTGTCAAGAATGGCATTTATTCACCAGGCTGAAATGGCATGTTTGTTTCCTCTGCAATTATGTGTGTGTGTGGATGTAAATGATTTTATCTTACCAACATTCTCATTGTCATATCTCATGTTAAGCTTAATCTTGTCAAACATAAATAGAATAACAACATCATGGTATGAATGTTTTTAAAGTAAAAATGTTAGGTAGACCATTACCATATATTATTAATTAAGTATATGTTTCTTACAATAAAAATGTTTAGAGCATCTTCAATGGTCAATTTTTTTTAGGTGTTTTTGACAAAGTGGGAGAGAGAGAAATATAAAAAGAGGGGAAAAATCATTAATCATGTCTATTGGCGAGACCAACAAAAAATCTTCACTTGCATGAGCTCTCCAACATTCTCTTGTCGTCTCTGCTCTCCCCTCCGCATCACCCAAAAAAAAAAACCTCTCAAACACTTCTATTGTGAATGCTCTTATATGCAAATGTTTTGAAATAAAGATAAATGTAATACTTCACATTTATTTTTTATTTTTTATTTTTTGTATAAAACAATCATTCCAATTTTGCCATTTTACGAAAAAAAAAAAAACATTACTTGTATCTTATTTTACGAATTTATGTCTTGTATTACGAAATTATGTGCCTATAGGATATAAATTATTTACATAAATCATATCTAAGAATAAGTAAAATATAAAATATGTGTATGTATCTCGTGTTATGCGTTTCTATACATCATGTTACACTATTCTGTACATTAAGCATAATGATTCTGTATATAGAATAAATTAAAATTTGTGTTGAAACATATGAAACGGAAAACTACGGAGTCTATTAAAGTTTAAACACCAAACAACATTATTTTGATCCAGGTCCACATAGCAACGTGGCAATTGTTATTCCATAACGAGAAGCTACATTAACTTTGGACTTCCTAAATCCCATTTTAGGCTTTATCCACCCACCTTGGCCCAAATATTTTTCATGCTTGGCAGCCTAGCCAATCAGCACGTTGGGTGGATGCACCCATGACACGTGTTAGGAGAGTGACACCTTAACAGAAAAGAGGGTGGGCTCCCCGTTTTAGAGTCCATTCGCCGGTGAGGAAAATAGGAGACATGGTTCTACCAATAATGAAGGGCTGGGTAGGGTGACAAAAACAGGAAAAGAGCCTAAGGGTTAGGCTCATTCATTCTGGAATGAGCCTTACCCTTAGGCTCATTCGATTTTTGATTTTTTTTAAAAATAAAAAACAGTAAATACGGTAGGTGTAAAATACACCTACCGTATTTATGCTCCCCTCCTACCGTATTTACTCTTTATTATACAGAACCTTAATTACTAAATCAAAGTTATATTCCCTTTCACAACCGGTGCCGTCTCCCACTCTCCCCATACCGACTCCCACTCTCCTCAACAAAAGAAGAAGAAAACTGCTCTGGATAACCAATTTTACCGTCTCCATCCCCAACAAAACAAGAAGGCAGTGGTCCCTTCCAAACTCTCCAACACTTCAAAAATTATTTGCATAAAATTAAACGCCAACTATTTATATTTATTAGATATATAAATTGGATTTATTGTTTTATTCATCCCAACATTTCAATGGTTTTTTTGAACTAAAATAAAACTAAATTTTTTGCCATGTGAATTTAAAAAATCAAGCCAATTGCTAAAGTATTCTATTATTATATAACATATGTTTCAGTATTTTCTGGTATTTTGATTTTTTTTTAATAACTATGAATGAGCCTAAGTCTTAGGCTCATTCTCATTGTTGAAAAGTCAATCAAGCCTAACAGTTAGGCTCTTTTCCCTTATTGGAGAACCATCCCAATTCCTCCCAGTTTTGGGAAACCATGTTTCCCACAGTCCACGGTGAGTAATTGCGCCCCCTGTTTTACACCACATGCGAAAACATTGAATCTCCGACGTCCGTTGGTATTGTACTCCGACGGTCGGTGTGCACCACATAAAGCCATCAATAGAATTAGCCACTATATTTTCATACCCGAAGATATTAATCACTATGTTAGACGGTAAAAATATTAAATTACACACAAAAAAATAAAATTCTTAGAGTTTTTTGAGATCAAAAAATTTAAAATTGATTCTTATACTAAGAACCCCATTAATTGATTTTTATTGACTTTTTATGAGACGAACACCATTTAAGTAAAATTACTCTAGTACACAAAGTTTTCATAAATAACTACAGTAAAAGTTACCACTGCGAGATTCAAACTTTCTTTTATTCTTTCCTAGGGAAATTTATATAAAAAAATATTATATATATTCTCACTTTTTTACTCTTAATTTTTATTCTCGCGCATAATATCTTGAAATAGGCATTTATATTAAAATCATATAAAAAATTAATTTATCAGTGTTTTACATATTTAAAAATAAAATTTAAAATGTAAGATTTAAAAATTCATGTACTGTCATATAGCTATCTGTATGCCAAGGAGGATGCGACAGGAGTACGGGACATCATGGGACCATCGAAAATTAAAAAGTTAAAACTAGTGGACCGGATAGACACGCACGTATCTTCACGCTAAATCGCGTGTGCCCCACTGCATTTTTATGATTCCTCTTTTCCTCCGAATCTAACTCGGCGGCTGTGTCACGTATGACGTAACTTTACGGTGATGCCCTCATCTGCCTCGTGACTCATAGATCTGTCATAATCTATAACTCAAATTTTATCGAATTTGAAAATTGGTAACCTAACAAAAGCAAGGCTCATCGTACCCAATTCATAGGTTTCTCATGTTCCCCCAATTATATTGCAAAATATGTAGCTTTTATTAAATTTTCTTTATTCCCAGCTGTCATTTCAATGAAGAGTAACAAACTGATATTAACTATACTTTAAATATCTATTAAAAAAAATGTCTACTAGTTTTTCATAGTTTTTTTTTTTTTTTTGAGTTGAAATAAAAACTTTAGAGAGGTAAGAATTGATAGTGATTTAATAATGGCAATTGAAAAAATCATAAGGTATTTTATCTATATTTACAGTTTGTTTGGTTTGTGAGTACGAATTGATAAATAATTGAATTCAAATTTTATTGGAAAAAAAGAAGAAGAAATTATGCATTTGAATATCAATTTCATTGTTTGGTTGATAGAATTGTTGGGAATAATTAGTATATATAAAGACTCAAAGGCCTTTACATAGTAAAGAAATATGAAGATAATATGTGTTGTAACTTTTCTCCGAATGTAAAAAAATAAAATGCCAAATGATAATAAGGAATTGAATTTATTTTCTCAATTTTGAAAAAAAAAAACGTTTTCCATTTGAATAAATTTTCACCAACCAAACAAGGTAAAATCTATTTTTCCTCAAATTTGAGGAAAAAATATTATGCCAATCAAATATTTTCCTATTAACCAAGCAGGCCAATACTTACTGTTATCTCTGAGGGGTTAGTTAGAAATTGGAGTTATCAATTACGGCATGTTTACTTAAGGCAAAACAAATATGCATATTGGATGGTACAAATGACGGATTATATTGGTATGATCTTATCATATTTCTTATAGTTGTTTCATATTTATTTACGGTGTATCGAAAAATTAGAAAAAGATGCCATTAGTGAGCAAATTGACTTATATGTTAATTGTTACATTTATATTGCATAATTATACTCGAATGAACTCACAAATATGCTATAATTTCATTTTGATACCTTAAATTGCAATTTGTATACTTATATTTACCTATATGTGTGTTTGTTTGTTTTTTTTTTTTAATCCTTTTTACGTTTACCAATTTACCCAATAACTAATTTTACTGATTACTTTTAACAACAATTAATTATGTTAAAACGGGCAACTTTCAATTTTTAACTTGAGAAAAATTTTCCTTTTGGCCACTGACTATAATATATGAATCACGTTAGTCCTTGATTATTAAAATTGTATAATTAAGTGCATGACTATATAATTTGAATCACATTTGGTCATTTCGTCCAATTTCTCCGCCAACTATTGCCGGAAGTGTTCTTTCCGGAAGGAGCACTGCATTTGCTTCTTCTGGAAGGATCACGTTCGACAATAGTTAGCCCAAAAATTGGACATTACCAAATGTGATACAAATTACATAGTCATGAACTTAATTAAAAAAATTAATAATTAAGGACCAAATGTGATTAATATATAATAGTCAGAGACCAAAAATAAAAGTTATTATTTTAACTTTTAATTTTTTAGATGTTTTTTATTTTTTAACTTTCAATTAACTTTTTAGATATACTTGCCAGGGATCATATATAATAATTGACGCTACATTTTTTTTTGGTCAATCCATTTATTTTGGTTTTGAATCGAATAGCTGAATTTATTGACAACAATAAAATCATTGATCTTTGCATTTTTTAGATTGTGCCTGAGACTCAAAAAAGTTTGTAATTTGGAAATGTTTGATTACTCATATAATTTGAACTTGTACATTCCAAATAAGATACTATACATTTAAAATTATAATATTTTACTTAAAATCATAAAATTGCATTTTAAAATTACTTAAAATAAGGCACTTTTTCCCCCTATGTTATGTGCTTATAGCACTTTTCCCCCTGTGTTATTAAAGTGGCAGTTTTTCTCCCTGAAATGTTAAATTGACATTGTTACCCTTAAAAACATAATTATTTCATTTATTTTTCTTCTCCAACAAATTATTACTTATAAGTATGGATGATCACGATTCGATTCAAACCTAACCAAACACTGTAGCAATCATACCGAAATAGTATGAACGGTTTTGGTTACGATTCATAACCGAAAAATAAAATTAAATAATTGTTGAACCGTGAACCGGAACTTAACCACAGTCATATATAGTAAAAATGATCAAACACTTATTTTGATAAATCGGTATGGTTCGGTTCCAATTTCGATTTTGAACCGCCAATCAAAACTTATTTATTTATTTATTTTTATAATTTTATTTCTAATTTAAAATAGTCTAAATTCAACAATTATTTTATTTTATTTTTTTGGTTCTGAATCGTAATCTTAACCGTCTATACTATTTAAGTTCAATTGCTACAGTGCTCGATTAGGTTCGTATCAAGCTGTGATCTTCCATACATATTAGTAATAATTGGTTGGAGAATAAAAATAAATGAAATGGTTATTTTTAAGGGCAAAACTGTCAATTTAATATTACAACGGAGAAAACTACCACTTTTAAAATAACTGAAGAAAAAAACTGTCACTTTAATAACACAGGGAGAAAAAATACTATAAGCACATAACATATGGAGAAAAAGTGTCATTTTCCCTTAAAAGTAAATAAATAAAATCATGGGAGTAGCAGGTACTAGCTAGGTAGTTGATGGCGTATTGTACAAACTATGCAGTCGTGGCAGCATATAATTTTCCCTCACCTAACGTCTAACCGTCCAACGACAAATGACCACGGAATAAATCGGCGGGGAAAAGTCGGTTACGACTTACGAATTCATCGGCATCGTATTACCTGATTTGCAAAACCAGGCCGTACCAACTTGCCTCTCTCTCTCACACACTCTCTCTCTCTCTTTCAATTCTCAAATCATATGAAACCAATTTGGGGGACAGATTAGAAACACTATCAACCCGTGACCTCCAATTCTTCAAACTCTCAGTCATGGCGAATTCAATCAACAGTTCAACCCCGACCGACGGATCGGGCAAGCGGGTCCGAAAACCCTACACCATAACCAAGTCCAGAGAGAGCTGGACCGAAGAAGAACACGATAAGTTCCTCGAAGCTCTTCAACTGTACGTTAAGCCCCTCTCTCCCTCTCGATCAATTTACATTCTATAACCTTTCTCTTTCTGTTATCAATATACTGTTTATTATGTGTTCCTATGCTTTATCCGGTAATGCGAATGTCGATTTGTGTTTGATTTTAGCAATTATATATATTGCTGTTTTATTAATTTGTCCTTTTTCGTTTTAGATTTTTCAAATTCTTCTCTGTCGCTTTCATTTCAACTTTGTTTGATTTGAATTTGAATTGGGTTAATATAGTGATTTGGAAGGCTTGATTGGCTAGGGTTTTAGGTTATCCTTCTATAATTTTTTAATATTTAGCCTGGCATGGAGTAGAAGTGAGAGATGTTCTTTTGGATTAATGAATAGCTTTTTGAAGCTTGATTAGGTGGGATTCTCATCATTTGGATTAAGAAACAGTTTTCTCTATGGTCATTGTCATATCCCATATATGTTTAGTTTTTGCATAGTACCATGCATGATGGTTGATAATGAGTCAGATTACAGGATATCTATCAAAGATGTAATGTTGATGTAGTTTTATATACTTTTTCAATAAAAGAAATGCTAAAGTGATAATGTTGGGTACATCCTTATCAAATGCTATTGATCAAGGAAATGATTTATAAAGATGTTTTGGGATAAGAATAAATTTATCAGACATGAGAATGTGGATTGCTGGAGATCTATCATTGGTAGCGCATATGAATGCTGAAGAGAATTCTTCATGTGTTGAGGTTATTTTGGATACCTGGTAATTAGCAACATGGTTTAGTTAGCAAATAGATTATAAGTAATTAAGTTAAAGCAAACAATTATTTTCAAAACACTTATTTTAACAGTTGACCAAGTCAAATAGTTAACCCTTCCACACAACCACATGTATAGGAGAATGACTATGTGCGACGAGCTCGATTGATTATGTTGTTAAAAATCAAACGTGTGATCTTTTAGTACGAAAATCATGCTATATCATTTTGGGCAAACAAAAGCAACAAAGAGAATTTTAATTTTAAGTTTTGATGGGTGGTTTTTATTAATAAATAAAAGTAAAAATAAAAAATGAATCTTTTTTTTTTTTTTGAAAAAAAAAATGAATCTTATTTTTTACTAATTTAAATAAATAAAAGTTTTCAATCTTTGTCCTTCAACTTACATGAAATTATCAAATTTGATCTTTTTGTTGATTTTTAAAGCTAAGGTGGTGAAAAGTTATAATTTAATAATTTTTAAATTGCTTTATACTCTGTATATCTTTTTTTTTTTTTGAGTGCTACTGACTCTATTACAATGTAGTATCTGTTCATAGCTACTTTCTCAACCTACTGAAACACAAAGAGTCAACAGTTACCTCCATTGAGACTCGAACCCACTCCCATCATCCATTTGGAGTTTACTTTCTCAACCTATTGAGACTCGAACCCACTCCCATCATCCATGTGGAGTTTACTTTCTCAACCTACTGAAACACAAAGAGTCAACAGTTACCTTCATTGAGACTCGAACCCACTCCCATCATCCATGTGGAGTGTAAACTGAGACACCGGGTGCCACTAGACCACAAGCTCTTTGGCCGTATATATATTTTTTCCTCTGCAATCAGCCATTCCAACAAATTTGACATTATCCATGAAGTCAAAGCAAGTTATTAATCCTCCTACATATTATAGAATTATAAAGATTTTCCACCTTGCACCACTTTCATTAAAAAGAATGAGATTTCCGGTCTTTATTACATTAGATAATACATACGTGTTTTTTCTTTTTTCTTTTTTTTTCTAATTAATAATACTAAACAATGGGATTTCAAGAAGGCAAAAACTTGTGTGAGACCGTCTCACCATGAGACGGGTTGGGTCAAGATGCAAATGTAACACTTATATGCACAAATATCATACTTATATGCTCAAATGTAATACTAATCAGGAATAAAATTTTTGTTACGGTAAATGTAATACTTTTAAGAGAAAATACAATACTTTTACATTTCAATTTAAAAGTATTACATTTTTCCGCAAAAGTATTACATTTGCCTTTATAAGTAGGGACACTTGTCAACATTACTTATTATGAAAAATGTATTACTTTTTCTCTTATAAGTAACAAAAATTGTATTCTTGATTAGTGTTATATTTGAGTATATAAGTATGACATTTGCACATATACGTATGACATTTGCATGGTGCTTCGACCCGACCCGACCCATCTCACGAATAAGGATCCGTGAGACGGTCTTACACAAGTGTGACCCTTTCAAGAAATGTAGATGTTCGTTAGTTGTTGTACATATTCATGTAAGTTATTGAAGTGTTTGGTAAATTGTTGTTAGCTGATTGTGTTAGTGTGTTTGATTAATTGATAGCATTAGTTGCTTGTAGAAAGATGTTTGGTAAATTAGTTATAGCTGGTTATATGCAAAATGACTTCTCAAAAAGTTGATCTAAAAAGTTGCTTAGCAGCTTTTTGGATTTAAGCATTTTAATGCAATAAGTTGTTACAAAAAGTTAATTAATCAAACACTTAATTAATAGTGATCAAATAAGCCAAAATTGACATAAGCTAACTATATTACCACAATTACATAGGAAGTTGAGCAATTTTTACAAAATATCAAGTTTTCCCAACAACAATGAGATAGAAGGGGGACGAAAGGGGGGGGGGGGGGGGGGGGGGGTGGTTGGGG
>NC_044919.1:4106462-4113481 GCF_003576645.1 Ipomoea triloba | reverse complement strand
GGGGTTGGTTGGGGTGGGAGTTGGGGAAAATACAAAACAAAAATAAATAAATAACCTTGACTGTTTGAGAGGACGCCCAATGGCAATAACGAACCCAAACTCTATGGGAGTCAGAGGCGTGTCCAATTGTGGGCGCGAGAGTTAGTGAATGTCGTCGGTGTGTGAGTAGCACATTAGTTATGGGGGCACAGTCCAACCCAACACAATAGGCGGTCGCTGGCCCAAAGGCTCAGGCAAAACCACCCCCAACTCGACTAAGCAATCTATAGCTAAGAAGAGGCTGGTGAGTAGTGAGTGAAAGATTAGGGCCTTGAGCCAACGGACCTAGGGTCACGATTGAAACAAGGATGAGAGAGCTCGTTGTGGGGGAACTAGAGCTTGCCCTTATAGAGACCATAGATAAAAGTATTGATCGTACCCCAACCATTAGGGTCCCTCGAGCCATTAACATGCGCAACAGAACTCGAGTGACTATTTTGGGGGATGGGCCACTAAGGTTAACAGGAGAATTGAGGAGCTAATTCGGTGGAAGAAGGATGACGATCTCCAAAGTCACGATCACCCCTCCTTTCATGGCAAGGATCATGAAGAACCATTTCCTGCTAACTTCAAAGCACATAGCGTACAATTCTTCAACAGGGTTGCAGACCGCAAAGAATACATCATGTCCTACTAACCCGCCATGATGTTAATAGGGACTAAGTATGTAATCATGTGCATGGTACTCTTTTCGACGTTGGAATGATTAATTGAAGAACAATTCATGGGTTTAATCAAGGGTCAATTGACTCTTTCTATGATCTCGGGGTTAAATTACCACACATTTCATACGATAAAGAAAAGTTAGAAAACTTTTCTCTTACTTAGCTACCGTCAAGCAAAAGGCTAACGAAACTCTTATCAACTTCTTAATTCATTGATGGGCGGAAGTAGTAGAGGTAGACAGGATGGACGACAATTACACCATCACCATCTTCATCAAATCTTTAAGAGTCAGGAACTTGTACAAAAGTCCCAAGATAAAAGGCCATGGAAGCTAACCGGTACATCGAGGCTAAGGAAGTGAGTCAGACCAAAGGAAAGGAAATGGGGTATTCAAAGAGATCGTATATGGATCGAATAATAACCTCCCAAACCAAATAAAAAAGGTGTTGGAAAAACATACAAAATGTCACTCGGAGATGAACAAGAGGGCCATGGGAGTACAATCACTGATCCTAAGCGGGCATCCTAGATTACTTCCATCGATATATTTGACGTTATTAAACACATAATCAAGCGAAGTGTTGGCTTACAGCAAGGAGTGCAACAACTAGATAGAGGAAAAAGAAGAAGACAGAGGAAATGTTTTGTTTTGGAGCATCAAATGATATGAACAACGGTTGGAGCCTATGGGGTCAAGGTTGAGAGCAAAACTCGATAATAATTGCAAGCGTGCAAAAAATGAAGGTTGGACCTGTAAAATGTAGCAACTAGCTAGTCTATCTTATCTATTATACAAGTGGAAGCCAAAAAAAAAAAAAGAAGCTTATTAGTTAATGGAGATGGGTAGTGACACATGGTGAAATTGGATAAACATGATTGATTGAGACATGCCAACCATTTATTTTGGGAACACTACATAAGGGTGCCCTTACCCGGCCCGCTTCTAACATCATTGCCCAATGGTATCTACTTCTCCCTCCCAACTTGTAGTCCAATGGTCTTTACTCCACCATTCCAATCAAAAGATATGTATTTGTTGGGCGTCAGCTGGGTTGGCTAAGTTCAGTCCTTGTTCGATTCGAGACGTGATGCTGTGACTTACAACATGCTTAATTTACAACAATCATATGATGAATGACCTACTAAAAAGTAAGCATAGTGCAACGTTGAGATCCAACCGTATTCGATCCCAATGTAAAATTGTTGGTTTGAAAATTATTATTGGTAGTGACTAGTCAAGTGTGTGACCGTCCTGCAGTGTAGAATTGTAAATTAAATTGAAAACGAAATCACAAACGAAAAGTTGGAATGAATTGGATGTATTAGGTGCCCCAACCTCTATCACTAGGTCGCCCAAGAAATAGGAGACGTGGTTTTCCCATGTCCCATTTTTGCCTTGGGGCATGGCAACTAAATCCAACAACTAGGCCTAAATCTTTAAATTGATTGTCCACGCAGCACGTTGAGTGGCTGTACTTACGACACGTGCCGGATATCCACACCCCTACAGAAAGAGGTGGGCCCGGATTTTACACCACATGCGAACGCCTCGAATCTGGGCTTCATATCACCTCATACTCAAAACCCCTCCGGACCAGCTCACCATTCAACTCTCTCTCTCTCTCCATCATACGTTCCATGACCTCCGCTTCTTCCAACTCTCAGTCTATGGCGAACCCGAGCAACAGTTCAACCCCGACCGACGGGTCGGGCAAGAAGGTCCGGAAACCCTACACCATAACCAAGTCCAGAGAGAGCTGGACCGAGGAAGAGCACGACAAGTTCCTTGAGGCTCTTCAACTGTTAAGCATCCCTCTTCCTCAATCCTCAATTTACATTCTCTGGCCTTTACTCTCTCTTCCTCTGATGCTGCTGTATATGATATATAGTGTTTGTGACTCTGTTGTCCGTATAAGAATGCCCCTTTCTGTTTGACTGTAGCAATTCGAGTGGTTTCTCGACTCTAGATAAATTATGAGTGGTTTTTTGTGTATGGTTGTTAAAATATAATCGCTACTTTATTTGTTCTTTTTCGTTTTAATTTTTTAAAAAATTTTTGTGTGTCTTTTTCATTTTAACTTCGTTGGATGTGAATTTGGGTTAGTAAAGCTGATTTTGCGGACTCATTTCGCTAGAATTTTTTAGGTTTTCTCCCCCTGTAATTTTTGAGTCGTTGGATGTGAATTAGGGTTAATAAAGCTGGTTTTGCGGGCTCAATTGGCTAGGAATTTAGTTTTTTTTTTCCCTGTAAATTTTGAATGTTTAGCTTGGAGTCAAGGTGAGATGTGTGCTCTTTGAGTTAAGGAACAGTTTTCTGAAGCTTTATTTCTCTGGGGTTTTCAGGTTTGATCGAGACTGGAAGAAAATTGAGGATTTTGTGGGTTCAAAGACAGTGATTCAGGTAAACTACCATTTAATCTCTTTAAGCTGTTTCTGAGTTTTTCTTTTCTTGCTTCAATACATTTTGTCTGTTGAGTCACAATTTGGCTGGTTTCCAAATGAACTGCATAGTGCATACCTCCCTGTCCTCTTTAAAAGCATCCATTAAATGATAAAATGATAGAATACAATTATGTATACTTAATATTCAGTTGATATATGTGGTGTTTGCTAATTGTTGATTTCACCAATAGATTCGCAGTCATGCCCAGAAGTACTTTTTGAAAGTCCAAAAGAATGGTACAATAGCACATGTGCCACCACCTCGCCCAAAGCGTAAAGCGTCTCATCCTTATCCCCAAAAGGCACCAAAAAATGGTTTGTCCTTAATTTACTACGGTCACTTTGATTTCATGCCTGCATTTCATTAATTCCTTACATAATTTTCTTCTGTTTGTGAACACTCTGGGCAGTTTTATTGCCACTGCCGGGGTCTATGGCTTATCCTTCATCAGTGAACCCTCTTGCTCCCGGGTATCCTTCATGGGATGAGACTTCCATGCTTGTAAATGCTTCAACCAGTGGAATGATGCCACCAGAAGATGAATTCAATGTTCACGGAGTTGAAGGTATCCTTAGGGCTTTGGATGTATTGTTTTTCTAAGTTTACACGTGTATACTCTATTCCTCATATGAAAGGACTTTCCTACACATTATGATGTATAAAATTACTGATTCAGCTGATGTTGGATCAAAGGGAGCTGCAAGGATTGGCAACAGCGATGTTGTTGAAATTGGAAGTTCCAACAGAACAGTGCCAAACCAGAGCAAGCTAGGCTCAGTACTTCATGGTAATTTCTTTGTCATTTTCTTTATGAACATTCTTTAGTAGCAATTAAATTTGTGAATTTCTGTTAAAAATCATCCTCAACATGTTTTGCTACCAAGTACAAACTAACTGATTGTTAGTTAGCTCGTGTTTTGTTGTCTTCATTAATCTTCTTGTGTTCTGTTACATATGCTGAACTGGGGACAGATATTTCAGTTCTTGATTCTGTTATGTCAATATTTACCACATTAGTATTTGTTTATTTGCTCCTCTAGCTATGTGTTGCTACAGGAAAAATGCTTGTCAATTCCTAAAGCCTCTTTTTTGAAAGTGTTGGTGCAATCATTATAGAGATATCTAGTGATGAATTGATGATAGAAGATGCGTCTGACTAGAAAAGAATTGCTGATCATTTTAATTTGTTTTTGATCTTTCTTCTTCTTCTTCTTCTTCTTCTTCTTCCACATTTTTGGGTTGTAGGGAAAGGAACGGTAATAAAGGCATCTCTTGATGTATCTACATGTATTTTTGTATTCAGGGTTGCCAGATTTTGCTGAAGTATACAGCTTTATTGGAAGTGTCTTTGATCCTGACACTAGTTTCCATGAGCTGAAGCTCAAGGAGATGGATCCTATTAATCTTGAAACAGTAAGTGTTGGAACTGATGAAATTTCTAGTTATTTGTTTAATGATTATGCTTATTATGTAACTGGTGGTTGGAAATGTGTGCATATATCATGCGAAATAAGCTAGATGTTCATTCTTTAGGTACATTTATTACATTAAAGATCAGTGACAACTAAAAGAGTTTACAGCATATATGACCTGTATCATTCAACGTCCATCACTCAGTTCCCTGTTTAAACTTCTGAATTTGGGATCATCGAATGTGTGGAAATGACTTTAACATGGGAAGAGGATTCATCTGATTTAGGAAGGTAGGATTCTGAAGATATAAGTAGCAATACGATTTCATTGAGAAATGAAATGAGTTAGCTTACTTTGGGATAAACAGCTGATGGCCAAGGCCATTGTGTATTCAATTGGGTTACTAAACATGCCTATTATTGTTCTTATAACCAGTTGACGTTAAAGTATATGATGTGTTCTTTGGTTAGTATTTCTGTGAAATGTGAGTAGCTTTTGGCAACAGAAATGAATTGCTTTAAATAATAGGAGACAGCCTTCCAGAACAAATACTTGGTAGTAACTACATATTTTATTGATTTGTTTGACACACTTAATATTTCTGGTGAAGTGTATGAAGGATCTAGCCATCTAGGATACTATAGAAAGTAGTAGCATAAAATTTGTATTCTAGTGGTGTATGTCTAGTTTGAGATCTGAATGCATGTTGCAAGTATTCCTCTTTACTGTTAAGTGGAAGTTTTCATTTTTGATATTGCATTACTTCTTTTACACTTGTTCTAAGTATCTGTTATTTATCATAAGGCTGCTTGATTAGTTTGAACTTTGAGAACTATTGGAAAAGGAAATGAATCACTGAAGTCTTGCACTATATTTCTTTGGACATGTAGGTATTGTTGTTGATGAGGAATCTAAGTATCAACTTGTCTAGCCCCGACTTTGAGCCAATTGTAAGTCTACCTTTTTCCTGATTATTCACACTGATATTTTGCTCTTATTTTCTGCCGCTTAAATATCTTGTTGATGGTCTCTGAATTTTCCTCAATATCCAGTTATCCACTACACCAGATAATATCTTGTACTAGATTTAAAATAGTAGGGACGATACTTTTATTCGTGGCCCTCTTTTCCAGCTAACCTAAGGCCCAAAAGTAGTCTGAAAAATATCTGTTTTCCCACCCCCACCGTTTACAGTTAAATCACATGTTTGTACTACTTTTCTTGAATGTAAAGCATTTAATTTGTTTATGCAGAAAAAAATGTTATCATCATATGATGGCAGTACAAGGACTGCAGGGGTAACTACCGGCAGTTGTGCCAATAACCTAAACGATGTATTATGCTAAACTACATCACTGTAGTTATATATATACTTTGGTAAGTTCTTCTCACCCAATAGTTAAACTTTCCATAAATGTGCCCTGTGAACCATTGGACAAATGTTAAAACTTCATTCACTTTCTTCAACAGTATTTTATATGGGAATTCTGTGACCACATTCTCAAACATGGAAAGCTCTAATCTTTATGGGTACGTTCCCAAATAGGACAGGCCGCCAGTGTCCTAGACGTGTTCCCAAGTCCCGTTTTAAGCCGACGATTTCTAGAGTGGGAGCTCAATGTACCCAGAAATGCTTCGGCTTCTCGTGGATGATGATGAACCGTATCATTTTAGGCTGCGTTTGCAGCTGTGTTTGTCCTTGGATGTATATCCATCCACCTTCAATTTTGTGCAGCACACACTCATTTGAGGGTGTTAGAAATATTTTGCTTTTTTAACCCAAGCCAATGCAGAGCTTTGGAGAGGATTGAATTCTCTGCTCTGATGTTGAGAATTGTGTATTGCCCTGCCCTTTGTAGAGTATGGTTTCAGAATACAGTCTGCAAACCCCCCTGCCCAGTTACTAAGGTTGCTGGTGACAATATGCTTTGTTTCTTATAAGTTATAATTACTGTGTAGAGAGAGAGTGAAAGAGAGAGGAGACTCGACAAATGATAAAGAATAGGTCGTGCCCTGGACATATATCTCTTCTATAGGAACTGCTTTAGATCCCTTCTTCTCCTACTTGTTCTTGTTTCTAAACCAAACATGAGATTGTTACTTTGTTAGTCATGTACTCTTATTCTTATCCATAAAAATTCAAGGTGATTTACTTTTGTCCTTTTTGTACATTTAATGGGTGACGGGTACATGAGATTGAAAGTCAACTCTAGTACATAAAAGAGTTATTGTCATGGTTGTTGAATAAGGAGTATTATTTTCTTTTCACATTTTATCTCTAACAGGACATCAATATATATTTTTTGGGATTTTTGGGTGAGGTAAAGGAGAGATGGTATCTCACTATCTTGTAGAAGACGGGCTTTTATGAGTGCCTGTCGGGCGCGTTGAGGATAATTGTCAATGGGTGACAATTTTTGTTTTGTTTTGTGTTTTTTTTTTTTTGGGTGGGGGGGGG